>NW_027103834.1:152202-472254 GCF_902728285.1 Clytia hemisphaerica | reverse complement strand
AGAATATTTTTACAAACTAAAGAAATCACAATATTAAATGTCCTTTTATGTTAAACCAAGTTTTCTCAAAGAAAATGTTAAAAAAATTCAGTCTGAATTACACTGCCTGAAATCATGTTTTTAAAAATTGGCCCGAGGTGGCCCGAACACGGCCCGAATTCTTGGGCCAGCTGGGCCTACTGGGCTTTACGCGAATTCCAATAAAAGTTTTGGCCGAGAATTCTCGGCATGTAGGGTCGTATTGCCCATGGAAAAAATTTCATCTATGAGTTCTTTGAAATGAAGCAAAATATTTCCAACCCGGTTCAATTAAACTGGGTATTCGGCCATATTACGTCACTTTCGTTTTCGACCCCGTTCATTTGCCAATGGTCGCAAGTGAAAAATACCCCATTCATTCTATCTATCTATCTATATATTTCGTACTAAGAGGTCCTAGGACCCATTATCAGTACATTTGTTTGTTTAAAAAAAAAAAAAAATGAAAAATAAAAAATGAAATAGAATAAAATATTAATATAAACATTAATATAAATATATATAAACCAAGCATGCAGCCCTGCGTGCCAGGATGATGTGCCTGACTGCATGTGTTGACGGAGGACCCTGCCTGTTATGTTCTAAAATAAGAGTAAAAGCATGTGCTTTCATGACGCCATCTTGGAATATTCTAGCTCCTTCGATATACTATATACAATCCTATACGCGTACGCTACTAAATATAATACCGTTCGCGTACATAACAAATAGACATAACACTGCAGACGCACCGGACTTAACGAACACCGGACACACGAAAGTCCGGTGTAAATTGAGAAATTTTTTTACCACCGGACAATCTCTACACCGGACTTGAGAAAGTCGTATGTCCGGTGTTGGTGAAGGATATTTTTTCCACCGGACAATCAAAACACTGGACATGACTAGTCCGGTGCGTCCGGTGTTTCTTTTTTTTTGTTCATAATGTCCGGTTTAAAATTCCCTGTAATGCAACACCGACTGACACCAGCCTTATGCGTCCGGTGCGAAAGGATTTTCCACGGACAAATACACCGACAGTCCGTGCGTCGGCAGGGCCTGTTACGGCATTTTTTATAAGTCCAGACCCGATCATCGAATTGTTGAACCAATCGAACAATCGAACTAATCGAACTCCATCGACGATAAAGTTCGATTAAAAAAAACTATCGAACCTAATCGAACACTCACAATTTTGACAATAGCAGTATTAGTTCAGTCAGTAAAAGTTTGATTAGTTCGATGATTTAAAATCCTCATATCTTCCTCGCTTGCAAAACTTTGTCTGCTGGCAACCGATTGCCAATTCGACAGTTCTAGGACTTAACAGCTTGATGTTATTGTACCCGGATATTTGTCTATCTGGAAAAAAATCCGTAGCCCCCTCTACTCTACGTACCCCCATACTACGCCGCCCACAAACCGCTTCTTGGCCTACAGGAAAGGATGAGGAAAAGTCTGTCATCCGTACGGAATAAATTTCCCGATTTACATTCCGATTTGGCTTTGAAAGTAAGCTAATATACGGTGGCGGAGCAGCACAAACTTGTCGAACAAAATAGTGGTATCGTACTGATCGAACCAAAACCCATTGATCGAATTTAATCGAACACTCACAATCATTTAAAAAATCTTAGAGTTCGATTAATGTATTTAATCGAACTTTAATCGTTCGATGGAGTTCGATTAGTTCGATTGTTCGATTGGTTCGACAAGTTTGATAGACCTTTTTTCAAAAAGAGGCCACCCTGTTGAATAATTATGTAGTCCAGCAGAAAAACAATGATAACAACATGCATAATTATTACAATATGCATGATACAGTAATTATGCATGGCTCTGTCATTTTTTTTATGGCTGGACTACATAATTATTCAACAGGACGTTCTCTTTGAAAAAAGGTCTATTGATCGGGTCTGGTAAAGTCAATTACTGCAATATATTATTGTTGTGATGCAATTATATTCTATCCATCTATATTTTAAGTATTAAGACGTCCTAAAACCTATTATCCATACATAGGTATTTTTTAAAATAACTCTCAGCATTATTTTGCAGTAAAACCTACCAAGAAACAGAAAAAACAAAGTTTGACAAGAAACAATCCAGAATCCATCGGAATCCATCTTGATCATTCATGTTTTCAAATGTGGCCTAACTCTTTACAAATTAACTATCTTGAGATGAAGAAAGTTTTGTTTTAGTAAGACTAGCCAATGAAAAACATTGCAGACCGCCAAAAACGAACCATCAGACGGGCGGTTTTCTGTAAGCGGGGCCCGTGCTAAACAACGCCCGCGCCTGTCGTATGCGCCGGCGGCGCGCTTATCTGATATTCCGATGGCGTATTGGCGGCCGCCCACGCTAAAGCTCTAAAGGAGCGGGCCAATATACCATTAGACTAGAGTCTACTTTTGGCTGAACTTTGCTTTTTGATAATTTTTTATGACGCTCAGTCCAGTGAAGTAGACTAGGAGCATTTGCAAGGTCGCCATTTAAAAAAGGTTAAAAAATCCAATAACATAAACTACTTGGAATTAAGATATAATAAAAGAGAAACAAACACGATAACAGATTGTAATCCCTTATTCAAAATAAAACTGCTTCATACTGTTTTTACCTTCAAAAACAACTTGAATGGCGGACTGTTTTACATCCGCCTAAGCAAAAGCATATTACCATATACTACCGGGCCACTTAATCGCGCCATCCAGTCTATAAAAAAAGCTTTAAGTGGACCCCGGGCTAATATACCATCGAAGAGAAATAGTAGTCGTCCATTGATGTGCCGACATAGTTTAGCCTTCATTTTCGGGGCCTGCCGAACGCTCAAATTGTTTTTGAGATCTGGCGCCTCAAAGACCGTCAATCATGTCGTGTTCCACTCATGAGTAGTCGGCAAAAATTACAAACACATGGCTGATGTAATCAAGATCTTACTCCGGCAGACTCCTCATACCCCCTTCTGTCTTTCCAATTCCTATAGGCCGGTGTCCACTTACGCGCGAAGCGCGTGAAACTTTTCACGTTATTTGTAACGTCATTGGTTGATTAAAAAAAGAAGCAATTCCATTGGTCAAAATTGACGTAACGGTTGAAAAAAAGTTAATTCCTATTTTTTTGTCGCGCGAAACTTTTTTATGACGTAATCTTTTTTTCAGGCAAAAACGTTTAAGAAAAAATCTTTCGCGCGCTTCGCACGAAAGTGGACACCGGCCTTATCTCTCTGTCTCCTTTTCTATTTTCTGACCTTCTGAGACTTGTTTTCTGACTTCTACTAACTTTTCTATGAATTTCTCCAAATATCGACCCGACCGGGATTCGAACCCACCAAATGAAAGAATCTCTGATCAGAAATCATTTTCAAAAATGTGTGCTGTATGGTTGTTTTTGGTTTCTTTCTATGGATTTTTTGTAGTTTAACTGTACTTATCACTCCCTGAATATTAGTTTTAGTATCCAGTGTAATTTCTGTATGTGCACCAACCCAAAAAATGTGTTTCTACCACAGAAAAGTTGATAATCATAACTTTTGTTTTTGTTTGTTTTGATGGCCGAATTTTTCTGCACTTTCTAAAATTTTATACCATTCAAAGACCAAAGAAACTAAAGCAGGTATGTTCCTCTGGGCTTTCATGTTGTTATCTATCCTAGACCGTCCTCCAAATATAACTGTTGTCCACCGGCCGCCCGACAACCGACTCCGTGTTCCGAACTGAATTTTTTGGATAAATCTTATCACTTCACAAAAGTTCATTGAGGGGTTAGTATTCATTTTCTCTATAGCTTTAGTTTTTCTTTAGTTTATATAGATGATGTTATGACTTCCTCTTCTTTCAGGCTTTTTGTGTTACAATGTTATTTCTATTTTGTTTTTGCTTCTGTGATCAGTTTAAAGAAGGAAAAATACTTATTTAGTATTTCTACATGCCCTCCTTGTGAAAAGAATGAAATTTTGCATGATTCCTTCTCCAACAGTTTGTATTTGAATTATTCGTGAAACCTTTTGAAGTTTTTTCTGAACCAAATTTGTCGGCCATGACACCTTCCCTGTCCAAATTGCACTCGGGCCCATTTTTCTAAAAAATTACGCGGTCAGGCGAAATTCCGTAATGTATTTCTTCCAGATGTTGAAAATTTTCCCGACCTTCAGAGCTTTAGTATGGCGCGCCGAATTACTTTTTATTACCAACTTTTTTTTCGACACCAACTTTTTTTTCGACACCAACTTTTTTTTTTCGACACCAACTTTTTTTTCGACACCAACTTTTTTTTTTCGACACCAACTTTTTTTTTCGATACCATTTTTTTTCTTCCTACCAACTTTTATTTTCCGATACTAACTCTTGTCTCGATTACCTGCTAACGTTGATTACTCAAAGTGTAAAAAAGCCTTTACGTTTATATAACACGCGGTAAATACTAGGCTTCTGCTCATCCTCTAGCGAAAAAAGTTTCTTATAGAGGCTGCTTAATACTCGGTAAATCTTCTTTCCAACAAAATGCCGCTTCTCGCCGAAATTCGGCGAGAGGGCTATTTTTGCTGGCGAGTGCTTATGATGATTAATTTGCAAAGGTACTCTACCTGTTACGAACTAGCATAGCTTTCGCTGTTCAAATTCATGATGGCCGTCGAAGCGGGAAGTGGTTTTCGTCAAGCTCGAGTACTTGTTTTTGATTTGGGGTAGTTTGTTTAAGGCGAAAGAAGTTTTGTTAATACAATTACAAGTTTTAGAGTATATAATATGTGTACCAAGAAAAAAATTACCGTCTAGAACATTTGTTATCAAGCTTATAATGTGGAATTTTGATTTGTTTTGGTGGACATTTTGTTCGTTTTGAACGAATGTAGAAAAGATACAGTAACAGGTCTTGACAGGTTTGTGGCTATTTTAGAAGCTTATGATAGGGAAAGATTGTTGTTGTAAGTATCCAATAGTAATATCATTTTGTGGCAAAAAAGCAAAAAAAAAGTGAACATCGGAAAAAATATTTCTGCTATTGTTTCCGAAAATCCGCAAAGCTTCTGATTGGTCAAGAGCTGAAATTCTATTATAATGTCACGTGACTTAGGATTTTCTATCTAACTTCGACACACTTTTCAGCAAAAGCACGCCATCTAGCCCTTCGGGCATTACTACATCATTGCCGATCATCCATTCTGCTCTAAAGGCGTGATTGGGCGTGTGATGACCATTACGTTTCAAGCCCAAAGGGCTAGAGGCGAATCTTTAACCCTTCTCAGGCAAGAATATTTATTATTATTACAAATTATACTAATCAGGTTGGGTGGGCGAGACAATAACCAAAAAGGTTGACTTCGTAAAAAAGAAGTTTCGTATCCGGGTCTCGAAAAAAAGTTGGTATCGGAAAAAAAGTTGGTGTCGGAAAAAAAGTTGGTGTTAGAAAAAAAAAAGTTGGTGTCGGAGAGAAAAGATGGTATGAAAAAACATGAAGTTGGTCGCAAAAAACGAAAAGTTGGTATCAGAAAAAAAAATTGATGTCAAAAAACAAAAGTTGGTGTCGAAAAAAGAAAGTTGGTGTCGAAAAAAAAAAGTTGGTGTCGAAAAAAAAGTTGGTAATAAAAAGTAATTCGGCGCGCCATACTTTAGCGTGTCGGAAGAAAATTTCTACATCGGGTGCCAGATAAGCGGCGCGCCCGCCCACCACGCTAAACTGCTAATGCTCCTTACATGCTCCTTATATTATAATAACTGGTAATCATGAGTAGACTAGAGTTTTTCTGGCTGAACTTTGCTTTCTAATGATTTTGATGGAGCTGAGTCCAGTGTAGTACTGATTAATCGTGCCATGTCTATAAACCCCTCCCGAATTGAAATATTCGAATAAATTGATCAATTATAGCCCACAAAAGCAACTTTCTTGCCGGAGCTTTAAATATATTTGACAGAGATCGGAACTGAAACACCACGTTCAGACTTTTTCAGTTATGTTATTATGCTTCTCAATTTCCCACCCTCCTTTCCCTTCCACGCATCGAGTTAGTGAGGAGGGACATGTTACTTGGTATGCGCCAGTAGTTTCTGCTTACCCTTTTTCTCTCTCACTCACTCATTTCAGGATGATTAGCGCCGACCACGTTCACGTCCGATGACGTACCGTGAGAATCACAGCTCGAATAATTATTCTTTATGAAAAATTGACCGGGGTACCGACACACACAAGCAGCCGCAGCACAGTTTTTTTTCCCAAAAAGGTGTTTTTAGTTCAGTGGCTAATAGCTTATATGTAGTATCTACATACACCAACACCACTTCTTACAATCAGAGGATAGGGCTAAGGTCAGGCTACCGTCCCCCGGGCGGTATAAGGTTAGGAGTAGAGGCTGTCATCACAGTCCTCAACAGGCGGTCTCCTATGGTCTTAAGCACTTTAGTTAGATCTTATATTGCAGGGTGTGTGCGTTCCTTCGGAACTCCATACGCCTACCTAGTGGCTAGCTTATATAGTACCTACATGCACAAACACCACTTCTTACAATGTGAACCCTTGTTCTCCGAGGATAGGGCTAAGGTCAGGCTACCGTCCCCCGGGCGGTATAAGGTTAGGAGTAGAGGCTGTCATCACAGTCCTTCAACAGGCGGTCATCCTCATGGTCTTAAGCACTTTAGTTAGATCTTATATTGCAGGGTGTGTGCGTTCCTTCGGAACTCCATACGCCTACCTAGTGGCTAGCTTATATAGTACCTACATGCACAAACACCACTTCTTACAATGTGAACCCTTGTTCTCCGAGGATAGGGCTAAGGTCAGGCTACCGTCAGGCAGACCATCGACAGATAAGGCAAAATAGAACAGGTTTACACTGTCATTCGCCAAAATTAAAAAATATAATGCATCAATCGCCAAAAAAACTTATCGCCAAAATTATAAATTTTCAGGATTTTTGCCGTTCGTCAAAATTAGTCCCCGCCAAAATAAGTTACATTAAGGTAGACCTTATATTGCATGGTACATCCCCAATGTGAATATTTGACTTGAAAAGCTCATAAAAAAGGAACTGGTGGGCCAAATCCATAATGCCTCAATCTTAAATTAAGAAATCTATTTTTGAAAAGTTCAAATTGATGGTGGATCATCCAATATGTTCGGCAGAGTAGTCTCAATTGACACAAAGGAATCAGACTAGTCGAGAAGTATAGTGTCCTGTTGTATTGAAATTGAAAACCGTTAACTATTCAAGATTAGAGTGTGCGTGGTTTATTATTCTGAAATTTTTGCATATTTTAAGTCCGTTAAAAAAGACGTAGAAAGCAAAATTTAATGACTAATTGATAAATTGAAGATTACAATCTAACTAGTCAACCATAATTAACGTACAAAATATATATTGCAACAAAGAAAAATTATAAGAAAAAAAAGGAAATCTATTTCTTTGAAAAAATAATTATACTAAATACTAAACTAATAAATAGACCATGGGACCAAAAACTTCTTCTTCCGCGCTTTATCTCGAAATAAAATAAAATGCAAAGGAAAACAAGAGAAACCATACAAAATATTGGGTGATCTTGGATTGGCTAGATTCTGAAAGATTCTATAAAAAGGGAATTAACTTATGAGCATAAAGTGTATATTGAACTTGATTGTGACTCAAAACAAAACAAATACTTATTCTAAAAATTTAGATAAAATCATCACTAGATTTTCTGACATGAATGATGCTTTCTAATAAGCCGATTCCATCTGTAAAGTGCATTTTGTGACCATTTTGTCTATTATTTCCTCCGATCCGGTATCCAGCATTTTCATCGACATTTTTTGGGATTTCAACAAAAACTTTCTCCGACTGCTTCATTAACGATCAATCGATTTTGAAAGCGAATCCAAATCGAAATCACACAAATCGTGATAATAATAACGTATTATTAACAACAACCACCGCCCATTTTTGACTGACTACTATTTTTATCACCAACAATAACACCTTTGGTTGTATCGTCCGTAGAGGCTCCAGCCAAATGTTTTCGTAAAATATCTTGTGTCAAAGTCATGAAAGCTTCTTCAACGTTTATATTTTCTTTTGCACTGGTTTCGAAAAATTTGATTCCGTGTTCGCGGGCAATCTGAAATTATATCAAATGAAAGTTGACCGAAAAATGCTCGAGACCTTTTGCGAGACGCTTTTGAGCTAAAAGAGAAAATCTTAATACATATTTAAAATCAGTGGGGTTCAAAGTTATTGAAAGTCTCATATTAAGCCGCTCAAAATTATCTTCTCAACGAGGTATTACGTTTCCTTAAATCTTTTCCGCTAAAGAACCGATTTTCATCGCTAAAAAATTTCCGGACAATAGTAAGGTTTCAGGCATTTGACATTTTGATCATTAATTAAATGTTTAGGATTCAAGGGGCACTGGATAATCTCTGATTTTACTGTAGACTTTTTCCCAACGAACAGAATATTCTTACTCCTTCTCCCCTCTCTTTGTTGACCATTCGTTTATCTTCCATATCACATTTGTTGCCGAGAATCATTCTTTCAACACCTTCACTTGCGTGCTAATAAAGAGCGAATGTTTTTAGTCTTTAGTCAACGAAAAGGCCAAGCAGAACTTTATTGCATTTTCTACAAGAAAATCACAGAGATTAAAATGTGTACCGTAACCGTAATTCAATACGACCAAATAAATAATCATTTTAGAGCGGTCACACTATATGAGGAAGCAAAAGAAAAGCCTTTTTAGTTATAATTTCGCACCTGAATAAAGTCAACCTCCTGCATAGGGTAACCACAACCTGAAATTTATCCCAACCCACCGCCCACCTTCTTGGGACATCCCCACCCTCACCTAAATTCTGAAAAGTTTCTCAACCCCACCTGAAAAAAGGTTTTTGACCAGATAATTTGGAATTTTACTTTTATTGGGAACTTTGAAAATCCCAGTTAAATCTTTGCATGCAGGCATTACCTCGTCGATGTTTCGTAGCCATTTAGCAATATTATCAAATGTCTTTTCTTGTGTTATGTCATAAACCAACATGATGCCCTGATGATGGTAAAAAGTAAAATGTCAGAGTATCAGTTCAAACAGGGGAGGGGGGTCTATATTAAATTTCAGACATATACGAGTACTACTTTTTTCATACCACCACCCCATTTTTGAGAAGTGGTATTTTAGTACATGTGTATGGACATTTTGACAGAGACCACAGAATTTTGGTCTTCTCAGGACAAATTTTGTCTTCTCGGGACCATTTTTCTCAATAGTGCTAATTTTTTAAACATAATATCCATTTCTTGCAAAAATTTATACTTTTAAACTTTTTGAATTGCCTGAATGCCAAAATAATTAAATTAGACTTAAGAAATTTTTTTTAAATGAGAAAGTTTAAAATTTTTTTGTTGAAAACTTATGACAAATTTTGAGAAATCACGAAAAATTCATTAAAAAAGATTACAAATTGACGAAAATCAGTAATTTTAGGTATTATTAAAATTTTAGCATATTATAAAAAATAATATAATTTAAAAATATGGTTCTTTTGGGGTATTTTGAGGTTAGATCAATTGGCAAACTTCATCTCTGGTGAGAAAACCCAGAATGTGATTGTTTTTGGGATTTAGCTCCTTAGGTTTATCTTTACTTGCTAACAAATTACCAATGAGACAAGGTTCAAGTAAATACATACCATGGCACCTCTGTAATAAGACGTAGTGATTGTGTGAAATCTTTCTTGTCCTGCTGTATCCCTGTCAAGAAATCAGCAACTTTTAGTTAAACCCTAGCAAAGGTTTTCTTGGAGAATTATTGAAGAAGATAGAAGATCATTGCAATATATCCAACACTTTATTTATCTGTTTCTTCTGCTTATGTTAAAAGAATTAAAAACCTATGAAAAGAAAGTCAGGTAGAATGTTTCTTTATCAAAGACATTTCCATTTTAGCCTAGATGTGCTTTTTGTACAATACCTCTTTAAATGACAACCACATTATAAGAAATATAAAACAAAAACACTCCCATTAGGACAATCTTTTGAAATGATCTTAGACCATAAGACTGGGGGGTCAATCTATGTTTACTAGTGAGGTGCTGAGCAATTAGTGAAATACCAAATAATTTCTCGTTAAAATAAATAAATCAAGTACTTTAATGGGATAAATTTTCGCGGGGATTAAATTTCGCGGTTGAGCTCATCCGCGAAATTTTAAGATTTCGCGGGGATTAATTTTCGCGGATGGCACTATTGGGGGGCATTATTTTCTCGATTTTATGACTTTTACTGTCAAATCATGCATATTGGTTGTTGAAATACACATTATTTGCGCTCCTTTGATGCAAATAACCACTCAAATAGTATTTATTTGACATATTTTGAGTTTTGTTTAGAAATATTTCGCGGATGGGCCTTTTTCAAATTTCCAATGGGACTTATTTTCGCGGATGACACCCAAATCCGCGAAATCCGCGAAAATTAATCCCCGCGAAAATTTATCCCATTAAAGTAATTAATCAGGGTTGGTCCTAAAAAGAAGGGTAGCCAATTGTCTATTCAACAAGGACTGAATTGTATAATCATCAGAAATAAGTATCAGGTTTGAAAGGTTTAGCAAGAAAAATGAAGTAGGTTTGTTCAGTTTCTACTTTGAGATAACAAATATATCATAAATTTTTCTAAATTAAATACCTACCATATTTGTAACTTTATCTTTTTCCCATCAATTTCAATAGTTTTGATTTTAAAGTCAATTCCTAAAATGAGAAAATTATTCATTTAGTCAGAGAGTTATTAAAAAGTTATTAGTAAAATTTTGAGTGATTTTTGAAAGATGCTGTACTTACTGACTTTTTTATGAGGTGGTAAGCAAATTAAGCCTTGATTTCTTTGGGCAGCTTTCATGTAAATCATACCTCCATGTGTCAAAATAAGAAAGTGTAACACATTTTTTGGCAATCATGGTTTTCTTGATATTCATGGCATAATATTGTTGATTGACACCTTGATTGAAAACATTGGGCAGCCATCGTTAAATGGCTGGCATTTAATCATCAGAAAATATGTGCGCTCAGCGTTTTCCAGAAAAAGACCCCCAGAAAACGTTTTAAAATGTCAATGCAGAAGGGGCAACACTTCAAAATGAATCAAAACAACTTTTGTTCTAGTTCTTTAATTATTTCCTAACTATCTCCACGAGAGAAATCATTAAATTATTAAAAAAACACAAGTTATAAAGTTTTCTTTTTTTCAGGCCCCCTGTTTCAATACTGGGTGCGGCAAGAAAAAGTAAACATATTTGTCAAGATATTGTGAGCTTACAGTTAAAGAACTTTTGTTGATTCTTTTTTATTCTATAGAGGAAAGATCAACTCAAATTTTGTAGGAAAAAAAATTTAAAATTGGTTCATTTAATCAAAAGTTATGTTTAAAAAGCTGAAATTTTACCTATCCAAAATAACAAAATTCAATAAAAACAGATAATCGAAATTTTTAATGAAGAATCAGAGAGATTATTATTAAATTTTGATGAAGGTTATATACTTGGCTTTTTGCTGAGCTATAAGGGGAGCCTTCCAAACACCGTGGAATATTCAACCCTTCTCCCATCGCTGTTTTGTCAGCCATCTTTATTTTTGCTATGGCTTGCAAGTTTACATTTAAAAAATAACGGAGATAATTTCTAAACTTTTTCACCAATAATCCCGAAATTTTTTATCTCCATAATATAAAGCGACAGAAAAAACCAGCCATCTGCAAAATTTGTGGGCCACACGGGCCGTCAAACAAATACAACCCGAGGCATAAACATTGGGTCATTTGTTATAGTTTTTAAAACAGTCGAAGCAATTGAAAACAAACATGGCAAAGTACCGTCAACTGTTCTAACTTGGGACTATCTAACCAAACATGGGACAGCAATTTGGCCACCATTTCACTGAACCTCCAAAGTCATTTGATTTGAGTTAATGAACGGCGTATTACAAAATACACAATTTCTCTTTCGCACCAAGTAGGCTTTTAAATTGAAATATGAAAAAATCTGTAGTGGAACCCGATGGAACGTTTGATGTCACCCGTGCAGCAAGTTACACCCTTTATTTTTGTTAATCCCATCGGGCGATAGGCGGTTAGTCACTAATTCTCCAATCGGCGTCTGGTAATTTTGAATGAAAACAAACACTAGCTGATGATGAAAATTAGATAGCAATGCGAGGAGAAAAATGAAAAAAATCTGTCAGAAAATATAGCGTTTAGCAAAAATGCAAAATGCAATAAATTCATCATTGATTGTTGATGAGGGGAGAGGGAAGGGTTGTAGGGGAAAAATAAATAGAAAGTTCTGGTCGCAAAAATAAGTTTTATTGACAATTGAATCATGCTTGATGATGAGCATTGTTATCAATAATGTTTTTGTGTGAAAAACATATTTTCAACCGGATAAAATTTTTCCTCAAAAATCGAACATGTTTTGAGCATTGCGAATACGCATCTTTCTGCAAAAAATCAGAAAAAACTAATGATGAAAATTCGAGAAAATGTCAAAAAAACAGTTTTTCCGGCAAATTTTTTTTTTTTTTTTAATCGGGCTCTGTCACATTTCGGGTATTGTCATTTTGCATTAGTGTGCAAAATTTCATAAAAAATATAAAGTAAAGCTCGAGAAATTCAAGAAATACTGTCTTTTCGGCGAAGATAGCTTGTTCCGGCGATTTTTAAGTAGTTCTGGCTTCAAAAATCAATTTTATTGAAAATCGAAACATGCTTGATGGTGGGCATTGCTATTAATATAATAATGTTTTTGAATGAAAAAACAACCAATTGTAAGGAAAAAGTCTAATGAAAACCCAGAAAAACTGCAATTTCCGGCATTTTCATCCGGAACATTTTTTTTCTCTAAAATTGGGCTCCGTCACATTTTGGGCATTGCCATTTTGCATCATTGTGCCAAAAATCAGAAAAAACCAATCAGCTGATCCCGAGAAAGCTTAATTTCCTTGCAAATGGTAAAAGGGAATTTCCCCAAATACGAAAATCCATATTTTATGGCAAACAAACATTTTCCAGGAAAAATCACTTTAGCCATCTTTTATAGCACCTTGCCCTCTATATTTCTGCCAAAAATCAGAGAAAACTAATGAAGCAATATTGCAGTCCAAAAAACCCTATTTTTAGGCAGTTTTTGGCACAAATTTGCGCATTGATGGCAAGAATGGCCGTTCCGGGTGGGGGGGGGGTCCAACTACATGCCGATAAAAAATCAAGTATTGAGATGAAAATCCTTTCAGCCAATTTCTTTCTGATTTTGTCCACAAACTCCACTGAAAGCATATGAATTCACTTGCTTTCACCTTTGCGCGCAAATTCGCAGCTTTAAAAGTACAGTTTTGAACTAGCTTTGATAAAAAGCTCTTTTTTATTGGCCAGCACGCTGCCTTTTCCTTCGAAATGTTGGAACTTCATCCCGTCATTTTAACTTTTGTTTTGATTAACAATATCAATGCGGGTATGAACAAACTCAATGTTGGTGCACAAATAGACAAAAATTCAACGATGACGGGTGGGAAGGGGATGGCCGACAAGATTTGAGGAAATTGTGTCTTCGAAGATATAAAAGTTGGATTTGAAAAATTTTGGCAGATAAGAGCAAGGGGGGGAGGGGGTCTGAAGCTTATTTGAAAGTTTTTTGTCGAAGACCCCTAATTGCTATGGTAATTCTGCTGGCTATATGAAAAGCTCATTTATTCCACGTGCGTTTGCGTAGGGTAAAATGGAGAAATGCGAAAATCGAATTTAATTTGGCAAAATATTTTTGAAAAATGACCCTACAAGATTTGACTATATCTTTTTATTCCATGAAGAGATTACTTTCAAATAAAAAATGTACTAGCAATGAATGGGTAAGCTTTCTAGAAATCCAAACATAAATTGCATAGCTTTTAATAAAAAATAGCACTTTAGGATCAGAAACAGTCAAAAACCAGCTTTTTCCAATTTTCTTCGAGATACAGGAATTAATTCCTTGTTTGTTTTGATCTGAAATTTTCAGTAGGGTTGGCCAACATGGTTCCCTTGCTCATACCAGGGGGGCCCGAGACGGGGGTAAGAGAATTAAAGTTTTTAAGTAAAATCTTAATTATCACCCAAAAAAGTGCCTTTTTTTGTCCATATCTTTTAAATAGATTGTCCCAGCCTTATCCCTCTTTCAGTAAAGCTTCCTATACCTTTTGTCCTTCAGAAAAACCAAAAATATTGGCCTTAATTGATTGCTTTCAGTTCCTGTAGCCAGTAGTGTGACCCCCTGTATTTCTATTTTGTGACCCCCTGTATTTCGCGCGGGTTTTTAATAGAGATGTCACATGACTCAAATCCTGCAGTCTTATTGGACTAGAGAAAGCGAAAGTGAAATCACGCGATCTGATTGGATGAAAAAAGACCGCGGGAGCTGGAAATGAATGGAATTCTCTAGAATTCTCATTCGAAAAACAAGATGGCGGCGAGAAAAGCACGTCTTTTGCTTTAGACGAAAGGTTGTAAATTATGGTTGATTTTAAGGTTTTATCTTATCTCATCTCATTTACTTTAATTAGTAGAGGCTTCTTCAATGTTTGGGGATGGTAAGTCTGTAAAAGTTATTTGTTTTTCGGTGGAAAAAAGTGTTTAAAAAAGCATCTTTTGTGCTCAAGGTTTATTTTTCTTCGCAAATTTTTGTCTTTTATCTTAAGTAGACGAACGAGTATTTGACTGATGGTTATGATTTTTTCACAGAACATAGTAAAACTATTCAGGAACTTAGACCTTTTTACAGAATTTCAAAAAATCTGTTAGTTCTGGAGATATATTGAAAAGTTTAGGCATGGGTAGTTTGCGTTCGTGTTTCGCGTTCCCAAACCAAACGCACGTGATTCCTTGTCAAGACTTTTTTTATTTGAGATTGATTGCTTTACCAAACAAAAAGATATTAAAATGTCTTGACAGGCCATTTTGTCATTTTTGTGTCATTTTGGTCAGCTGAACGGATTGACGCATTTCCATTGTTTTGCCTTATGGAACACGCGTCACAAGTGTTATGCGTAAGCCAAATCGCGTATTACGAACAACCTCTAAATTGCCGAGTACAGGAGAGAAAAAAATCGAAATTCAAAATGGCAGCCAAGCCCACGATGATAACTATCAAAAATCTTCGTTTCAGCTATTGCAGCTCAATAAATCAAATAAATAATTTGAAATAAAAAGTAAACAAACCTTGAACCTTTCATGAATCCAAATAAATAAAAGTATTCATCTAAAGTGAAGATTACATTTCAAAATAAAACGATTTCCAAACCAACCTAAAGTCAGTGTCTGCCAACTAAAAACTTCTCTGCGGGGTCACTGACAAGGAGACACGACTTCAGACTTTAGATTCCAATTCTTGTATAGGCTGCAACTACACTGCCAAATGATCTGTATTACAAAGACTTCCAATTGGGTCCATAAGTTAATAAGATGAGATCATCTTATAGCACGGGGGTTCTGTTTTTAAAAACAAACTTCAAAATAAAATTGTTAATAAGCTTGTTACTTAAAATATCACTTACTTACATAATTCATTCATGATATAACACCCCTTTCTTAAATAAATGGCCTCTTAAAGTCTTTAATGTTTGCCGCAAGAAGGAAGAAAAATTTAATTTGACCCCCGGTTTTTTCTCTCTTTTACTAGCCATTTCCCGCGTGTTAGTGTAGACACAACTTTAATCCAGGGAAATGAAGCGTTTTCATTGGTCTAAAATCACGGATGGTCACGTGACCAGAATTTTTATCCAGGGAAATGCCGTTGCCGCAATGTTTTGCTTTAGTGAGTTTGACCATTTTGTTGTTTAGATTTGACAGGCGAAATTTCTATACAAACCAAAATATGGCTTCGTGGGAATACCGGTTGAAATACTTGTGCCGCTTGCTCTACTCTACCATTTTTGTTTTGATTTAAATTTGTATTTTAATGACCAGCCAGGTCATTCATTTGAGGGCTATGCATGTTAGCCTCCACCTTATGCAAGTTACCTGATCTCACGGTACCAATGTTGCAATGTGCATGCCTAATACATACTGCCTCCTGGACTATATAATTGATTCTGGGAATTTTATTTTCTTGAAAAAGTTTAGGAATTAGCTCCATTATTTTTTAAATATAAAGGAGGGTTGAATATTATGAGATCAAGTTTCATTGCCACAGCGATATTAATGGAAAGGGACTGAGGGTTAGTAAATAAAACGTCCAATCAATTTTTTTTGTGAGTTGAATCTGAGTTTGTGGATGGCTCTACCCTAAAATGGATTTATGAGTGGCCTCAAGCTACTGCCTGTGCCATCAAGTAGATTTTAATAGATACAACAGAAGAGTGGGAGAATCTTTCTGGCCATGTATGTATTTGAAAGACAGAAGGTTGGCTTGATTAATTCAATAAGACCCCTGGATTCCCCAGAAGAAATTTGATATAATCTCACCTATTGTAGAAATAAATGTTGTATTGAAGGCATCATCTGAAAATCTGAACAGTAAACAAGTTTTTCCAACTCCACTATCTCCAATAAGCAGAAGTTTGAACAAGTAATCGTATGCTTTTTTAGCCATTTTGAAGTTTGATTGATTGAGTTTTCTTTTTTGTTTTTTAGATAATTTTTTGTAGACTTTGATACGGCATGATGAAAATTGGTATAAGTCCTAGCTGCCCACCGTGATCACACGGTTTTATCATCGTAAGCTCTTATTTTGATCGGGAAGTTTTTTTAAATTCATGTAAGACTGACCACAACCCAAACATTGAAGTTGCGTAAAATCAATCAATCAATCAAAATTCGAATACTCGTTCTGCAAATTACTCATTCTGGGCGGCTACCAAAACAAAAACAAAGTCCAGAAAACGAAAGAAAACGAAAGGAAAGTCAAAGGTTGTCATTGCTGTTGTTAGCGAATGCAATTTTTAACATAAAATCATAGAATACTATTTTCCTAAGTAAATTTAAAAGCAAATATCATGGGTGACTGCGAGAAAACATTGTGGACCATCATATGGTTTATTCTTTTGATCTGTGTTTGCTGGCCTTTGGGATTTGTATGTGCCATTTTGTACGTCTTGATGCAACCTTTCTTCCCTTGTTGTTCTGGGTGCAATGGAGTAAGAGACTTGCTATTAAAAGGAACTCAACTACCTCAAACTGCATCTGTTAATATGATGAATGGAAAATCTGGCTGTTAGATTTTACGGTTGTTTTTACTATCATGAATTCACATACTTTCACTGGGCGATTTATGTATGTTGTATCAGCAAAAATTTTTGATTTGATTTGTCCCTGAGTTCGTTTTATGTACAAATTGAGAACAAACAAGACGATTGGATATAAGTGTTTCGGTGTTTGTATTAGTTACCTTTTCAGGGAATGTGAGGGAGTTAACAGTAGCTGTAAGCAAATAGTAATATCCACCACTAAAGCAATTTATTTTTATATACAGTATACTGTAGTATTTTCTGGGAGAGCTCAATAATCTTTTATACATAGTATTAGAGATCTTATTTAATTTTACTCAACATTTTTATTTTTTTAAACTTTAGGCAATTTGTACTAATTTTTTTTCTTTAGTCAGATAATCACAACACAATGTAATAGGAAGTCAAAATATTGACATTGAATTAGGAAAAAAGAAGAGATAAAAAAAGACCATTTATAATCATTTACATCTACCTACTACACGCTTTTTTATAAGAATGGTGATTTTCCATTCCAACATGGACATTTTGAATAAAAATACAAAATCTTCCCTGTAAAAATAAATCAAGAAAACCCTAGCAAAAACAAGCACACTGTATATGGGACCTACCTAATGATAAATATAGAATGAAAATAGAAAAATAAGTAAAATAAGAAACGTATAGGACTGAAAAAAAATGAACAAATGGTCCTCGAAATTCGACAAAAATACAAGAAATAGTTTATTAGCAATTCTTGAGACTTAGTTTTCAGGCAAAATCCAAACAAAGATTTATAATATTTTGAGTAGCAATTATCTATTGTTTCAAGTGGATTAATTTTCGCGTTTTTCGCAAATTTTACAATCGCGAAAACAAAAGAAAAATCTAATTTTTGTACTTTATAAAGATATAAAGTATTGTTGCGTTTGTCTTTTCTCTTGTTCCATTCAAAACAACTCTTTTCGTCTTTTCAAAAATTATTCTTTTATTCTAAAAATTTTGTCTCGTATAGTAGAGGGCATTTTGTAAAACCGCTCAACTGTTTTGTTAGAAGCACTTGTTATACATTTTTGGAAAGCTAAGGGGTAGGGGAATCGAAATTACTATGTTTCCAATTTTTTTTCGGACACTTTGGTGTGATTTTCGGACAAATATGACGGTCTCAGGCAAAAACCATAGGGTTAAAAATTAATGAAAATTTTAGCTCGAGAAAACGGAGACCTGTTGTATATTTTTGGAAAGCTCTCAAAAAATTAGGATTAGAGATATATTGCAAGTATAGGTGATTTCAGTACCTAACTCGAGATATTGAGCCTCAAAAAGCGCAAAAACTGGACAAAATAGCTGTTTCTGGCTGAAAAACACGGTTTTCAAGGGCTAATATCTCGAGTTAGGTACAAAAATCACCTATACTTGCAATATATCTCTAATCTTAATTTTTTGAGAGCTTTCCAAAAATGTACAACAGGTCTCCGTTTTCCGTACAGCTCGAGAGATTCAAGAAAACCTGTTTTCCCGGCGATAATGGGCTGTTCCAGCGATTTTTATAAAGTTCTGGCTTCAAAAGCCAGTTTCATTGACAATTGAAGCATGCTTGATGGTGGGTATTGTTTTTAATAATATTTTTGTGTGTGTAAAAACGGTGATTTCCGGCATATTTCCGACATTTTCAGGCGGAAAAATTTTTTCTTCAAAATCGGACCCGGTCATGTTTTGGGCATTGCTAATACCATAGCCACTAGAATATTATTTAATTGACATTGCAAATACGCATCTTTATTTGTGCAAAAAATCAATCTCGAGAAAATGCCAAAAACAGGTTTTTCCGGCATATTTCCGGAATATTTTTCGACAATCGGGCTTCGTCACATTTTTGGCATTACCATCTTGCATCATTGTGCAAAAAATCAGAGAAATCGAACAAGCCAATCCTAAGAAAAGGTTGCATCAGACGGGCGGACGGTAGGACACATATTAATGTTAAAGGAACGAGGTATATGACGCGCCTGAGCAGACAAAGATACTATCTTTCAAAATAGTATGTATTTTAGAAAGTTGGAATGTATATTTGAAAAATAGTATATATTTTGAAAGATAATATGTATTTTGAAAAGATAGTATGTATTTTTGAATAAAATCTTTCAAAAATACATACTAACTTTTTAAAATACATACTTATCTTATTTTTAGAGGTTACCTTAAGGGAACCTAATTTTGGCGGGAACTAATTTTGTCAGATTTGGCGAATTTAGACGAAATTCGCCAAAATTAGTTCGCGCCAAAATTAAATATATTGCTCACTCGCCAAAATAAGTTCCCGCCAAAATTAATTTTTCTTGTGTTTTGCTTAAAATAATGAACCCTGAAATTCATCAAAGTTGCTCAAAATAAGGCAAAATAAAACAAATTTACGCTGTCATTCGCAAAAATTAGTTCCCGCCAAAATTTAAAAATTTCGCCATTCGCCAAAATAAGTTCCCACCAAAATTAATTTTTTTTAGGATTTTTGCTGCCCGCCAAAATAATTTCCCTTAAGCAACGATGTAAAAATAATAGATAACCAACTACTTCTAGAAGGCACTTCTCCCAAGAGAACAACCATTGTTTTCCTATTGAAATGAGCACTCTATTAAAAAGCTCTGTGTGCAGTGCGTGTTATACTTTTAGCTAGATTTTGACACACTTTTTGACATCCACTGAATTGATAGAAAAATTTGAATTGTTATTTACTGCAAATTTTGGATTTTTTTTCAAAAGATAAAGGTACCAATCTTTAGACAAATTGACTATGGATCGGCCTGATACCACTTAATCTTCATCTGGATAAATAAACGCTCATAATGCTGTTATCTGAAAAAGTGATTTGAAATGCGATATCTCGCGTATGAAAAGTGCATGGAGGTTGCATGATACAAAATAAACAGATGGATGTTTATAGAACAATAGTATCTAATTAAAAAATTCCTTCTGTGAGGCTGCCTATAGGAAAATACACTTTTTCTAACCCAAATTTTGTAAAAATATACATCACGTGATCGATTCTGTCCAATGATGTTTTTTGAGAATCAATGCAAGTTGGTTATCTACAGGGTGTCCCTAATTAAAGTATCGAGTTTGAACATGCGATTGAGTAGAAAAGTTTGTGTGTGTTATCGCTAAAATATAAGAACGTTCTCCATCACACAGGCTTATTACAAAAGGTAGTTACAACGCACAGGAAAAAATTAGCAGATCACAAGTTTGTGAAACGTTGTTTCCGGCCCTTAAAAATCGGATTTTCAAAATATAGTTTGTGAAATAAAGTTTGGGATATTGTGAACATTGGGTTTTATTATTTCACATTGAGACTTTCTTTTCACAAGGTCATCGTAAATTTCATTTTCACAATGACAAAATTAATTTCACAAGCTTAAGAAAAATAGGTTGTAAAATTCAATTTCACAAGTTTGTTAATTGTATATATCATAACTTGGGATATTGACAATCACAATGTAAAATAATATTGGTAATAACCATTCTGATACAAAGTTTGGGAAAGTCAATTTCCGACCCCAAAAACATTTTCTTTGGTCTGATTTGGGATTTTGCAAATCCTGGGTATGTTTTATTCTTTGCTAAGGCAAATTTGTGAATTTAGTATTTGCAATGTAAAAATTGTTTTCACAAGTTTCAAAAGTATAAATTAATCGTAATGACAAATAAAAAAGAGGGAGAGCACATAAAACTTTCTACTCATAGTTGTGTTTCGACTCGATACTTTAATTAGGGACACCCTGTATTATTTTTACATCATTGCCTTAAGGTAGTATATATTTTCATAAGTTAGTATGACGATCATATTTCACAATGTGCGCAAAACCATGCATGCAAAACCTATTAAAATAATGATCGTAATGACAATGATTCCGATTTCCTAAAGAGTAGCGTTCTAGCCAATAAAAATGGTATATTAAGATTAAGGGGAGAAAAGGCTTGGTAGCCATATCATATTTCGGTCGCTTTCTTGGCCAGATTTGGCAAATAAAGGTCTAAGTTGAAAGTACGATTATACCATGCACTTATCGTCCTCGTAGCCATTTATACTTAGAAACATTCAAATCTGAAGTGAAACACAGCTGTTGCTGTTAGTCTATGAAATGAGATGCTTCAGGTATATTCTTGGTTTTCATTAATTGGCTTGATCAACAATAAGGCAATCTGATGATATCGTCAGAAAAGATGTTTGATTTGCCAATATCAGTTTTGAGAAGTCCCAAATGCCTGGTGCATTGTCAGGAATACCCCGTAAAGGCAAATACCCGGAGAGTACTAGGTTTACGGGAGGGGGCCGTCCACATAGTACGTACGCACTAAAATGTCGAAAATCGAGTACCCCCTCGCCCCTGTACGCAAGCGTACAAAAATGGATCCCTGGTAAGTACGTACTTTTTCGCACTAAGTACGTACTAAGTTTCATTGTTAAAAGCAAAAAATAAAAAATAAAAACAGTGGGTTGAAGTGCAATTTTTATATTGAATTTTCAATAGGGATGAAACGAATGTCAATTTCCCAGTGGGGCTGAAATTGTAGAGGGTTTTCCTCACCAAAAACTGAATTTTGGCCAAATTTTCTATAGGGGTGGGAGTCCCGATGGTTGTATCAATCACAAAATCGCTGAAATCGATACATAAATCCAGAAGGGCTTGTATGTCTCTCATATCAATAAGTTCTAACAAATGTAAGGGCACGATCAAACCATTATAAACATTGATAGAAGATGACAACTAATCAAAAAGATATTCGACTCTTCACAAGCAAGATTGTTTAGCTGAAAGAGAAGACAATCTTGAGACATCTTTTGACCACCGCCAATGTCGCCGCCGTTATTCAAAGAAAGGACGATCAGAAAACCAGATAAACCTGTACTCGGGAAAGCCTTTACACCAGACAATACTTCACTCCAGTATCATTGGACATAAGGATAAAAAAAGCAAGCAACTTCAATTATCGATGGTGGTGCCCATCTTTATCGCGTGAGTTGAAAAATAGAAATAAAGTAAAGAATCATTATATTGTCGTATGTGATGTTTGCGACAACGAAAGCACCTAGGCACATCTTCGGTGGAATGCTCCGAAACCCAACGCAAGCTTGTTCAAATCGTTCCAGAAAAGAAGGATGCTTGATTGGGAAGCTTGGAAAAGGGACATTTAAGGGCCGCACGTATGGTATGTAATCAAAAAGGCAAATATTGCACTTTTACCCCCTGGAAACGATAAAATTTGCAAATGATGACGTCTCAATCAATTTTTTTTGATAGTTCTGATCAAATTCAATCTTTACAACACTTCTATGAAGTTCTTGAACAATTCTGAACTTTTCAATTAGGTTTTGTAGCCAGAATAGGTGAAAAATACGTAATAAAAAGTGCCAATAAAAATGACATAACTTATGATAAAGTGAGTCTTTGAATATTTTAAAGCGTGTAATATATTAGAGATGGTCAAAGCAGGCCAAAAATGGGTAATTTTTACTCATCTTTTCGAAAGTTTTTCTAATAATTCCAAAATTGTTTTACTACTTCTTGTTATGGACATGAAAGGCTTCTCCACAATAATTTCTTACCCTTAGAGCCCCCTTCTTCAGACCAAGCCCCGAAACTCCTGAGTAAGAAATGAAGCCACTTATTTCCCATCCAAAACGTGTGACCCCAGTGGTTTTCACACCAGCGCCATATATTACATCCCCTTCTCACAGACCCAGTGGACATTGACCCTTCCAGTGTGAAAATTGGCCAAAATATCGTCCGAAGTGGAAAATTATTTTGAAAATTTTCAAAAATGTAATTATTTTCCCAAAAGAAACTTATCAAATAAACAAATCAAAAATATTGGGCTATTTTTCCATCCCCAGGAATTGTCTGACTTGAAGTCCCTAGCTACAAAAAAATTGGGAATATCTATCCCTATCGAGTTTAATTCATTTTCATCCTTACTGACTGCTACGCTCTTGCTTGAGAAAGGTTAAAGATTCGTCTCTGGCCCCTTCGGGGCTTTAAACTCAATGTTCAAGACCCTCTGGAGTCCGAGCCCCCTTAAAACGTTATTTACCTCTTCATTCCATAAACTAAAGTAAGATGTTGAGGAGCACGAAATTGCCTGTTTTCGGCTGTTCCGGCGATTTTTAAGGGATTCCGACTTGAAAGCACGATGCTACGTTTTGAGCATTACCATGAAATACTTTTTTTCTGTAATGGAATAGCAACATGCTGAATAGACCTACCTGATAATGGTAGTCCGAAACGTGCTGAATGATGATGAAAATGTTCAAAAAATAACAGCGTAGCACAGAGACGCGTAAGCTTGAAAACATGATGAAACTTGTTTCACGCTGGTTTTCCAATGTTTTAGAGGTAAGGAGCCCCCATATATTCTCGGGTACCTAATAGCCAGGGAGGGTTGGAATAAGCGGGGGGGGGGGGGGGGTGGAAATTTTTTGAAAAGGAGGCTAATACAGCTAAGTTGGACAAAAGAGGGAACTTTCAAAAACAAATAAGCCCAAAAATTAATAAGCAGGGGGGGAGGCGGGGTGGAATAATAATGTCCTGGGTGGGAAATTTTCGAAAAATTAATTAGCGGGGGGACGGCTATTAGTCAACCTCGTCCCCGTGTATCCCAGGATCTATTTACGTTAGTGCAATGACTTGTTCTGACTGAACTTTGCTTTCTGATGATTTTGATGACGCTGAGTCCAGTGAAGTAGACTAGAGGATTTCGCCATCTTGAATTTTTTTAACTTTCGTTTTCAAAAATCATAAGAAAACAACAAGACAATAAAATATATTCTAAAACCCCATCAAATTTTATGAAACTATAATAAAAACATGAAAATACCTCAAAAATTTGAAAAAGGTTTGTTCATTGGTCATGGTTTATATGTTTGTTTTTCTCTAAAAAGGGACTGGATCTAGTGGCATGTATTTGCTACCACCTCAAGCAAAGCCA
The DNA here is from genome assembly GCF_902728285.1 of Clytia hemisphaerica. Lineage (NCBI taxonomy): Eukaryota > Metazoa > Cnidaria > Hydrozoa > Leptothecata > Clytiidae > Clytia > Clytia hemisphaerica. The sequence continues at coordinate 448,062 of NW_027103834.1, read as the reverse complement.
AAATATGAAGCCTGCCACATTACGCCGGGCCACTTATCAGCACCATCCAGTCTATCAAAAAGCTATAAGTGGCCTCAGGGCTAGTAAAATATCGACTCTTTCTATTACAAGTTTTGCAGGATTTTTTTTCAGAATATTTACACCCTTTTTAGAAAAAAAGAATTGAAACACAAAATTAGAGGCTTGTTTTAGAGCTAAAAGAATTAGTCCAACTCGGGGTAAAGGGTCTCTCAAAGAAGCCAAATTTTAGCCGACTAAATTTTAACTGACTTAATAAAGCTCGAAGAATAAAAAAAGTTTGAGTTATTAAGATTAAGGTTTAACTGATATACTGAGATCGGATTAAATTCCTCAGAAAACTTTCGTACTTTCTCGATCATAGTTCTAACTTCGCTTAAATTCAAAGTTGATGGACCGAATACAGACATAAACTGGTTGATATTTCAAATTACTAACTTTTTTTGAAAATCGACTTCCCAGCATAGTATCTACGGGGAGTACTTTTTTTCTTTTGTCCTAGGAAATATGTACTGGGGAGTACTTTTTTCCTGTGACACCGGTCAACTTAACTCCATATTCAAACACAAAAACTGTCGTTTATCCACCTGGACCTCCCCTAATGGTCATGTTAAAAACCAAATCGACTATGTACTTGTTAAGAAGGATCAACTGAACTTAATCAAAAATTGCAGAGTTTTCAATTCAGCTGACATTGGTTCAGACCACTCACTTTTACTGTGCAAAATCCTGCTAAAAGAAATACCAAAAATCAAATGGAACACAAAGGAAAGTTTCAAATTTGATATTGATAAATTATCAAACGAGTTAATCAGAAACTACCTCGAAATCCATATTGGAGGGAGATTTCAGCCACTAATGGAAAACGATCCTGATATTGATCAACTCTACGAATCATTCACAAATATAACAAATGAAATTACCAGTGAAATTTTTGGACGTAAACAATCCCGTGCTGTTGAAAACATGCCCCCGAACTTACTGCTCTGTGTGAACGAAGAAGAAAAGCCCGACTTGATTTCTTAAAGGAACCCAACTCAAATGCTGTAAAACAAACCTATTCTGGCCTAAATAAGGAAGTCAAAGCAGCGGTCAAAAAGTTAAAAGCTGATAACCTCAACACCAAAATTAACAAACTTGAGGATGATTTCAGAAGGAACGACAGTCACAACCTCTTCAAACTGTTAGAGAACTAGAAGGACTACCAAAAAAATCACTTAACATAGTCAAAGACGCAAACAGAGCTAAACTGACCGATTCCGATACTGTTCTGAAACTATGGAAAGAACACTTTCAATGTCATTTAAATGGAATCTCAATTATTTGCCAGGACCCCCAGTTAACTGGCTTTAACGAGACTAGATATAATATTAATCAATAGAATAAAACTCCAAATTGACAAGAAGGTTCTAACTGTATGAAAAATTGAAATATACCACTAACATACCTCAACCTTGCATGTTAGCGTTTAAAAATACTGTGGAAAAGTCATCAGTGACTTTTGTGTCCTTTCTATGTGACCTACTTCCACGAATGCAAAGTAGGGATGCTCTTAGTATTGAGAAGGATAACTCGCATTTGATTACGTTCATCACGTCACTATACTTCTCCTCATTCTTCTTTGAGATCTTGTCCGCCATATGTTGAGAACATTGAGAAACATTCTTTCCCCATCACTCCTGTAACAGAAAAAACCAATGGAGTGAAGGTTCCATGCTCAATGTTCATGATTCGATTGTTATAATGTCTCTTTTTCTCTCTCTCATGCTTTTCAAGACATTTCATTGTGTTTGTTTCAACTTGGGATTTGCTGTTTGTGTTTGTAACCCTGATGTCGAAGAAGGCATTTTGTCCTGATCTCCAAACTCCTCTATGTCTGGTCTAGCATTTTCACCTGCTAGTCCATCAATTAGTTCTCCTTCAACCGGCTGGAGGGCTGGTTCGGTTTCGACATCTCTATGGGCCTCTGCAATTAAATCTTCTTCAAAATCACGGATTGTATTATGTCAAAGCCTCCTTTCTTGCAGTTTAATGCATGGTTGACATCGAATTTTTGGCCACATGGACAGTGTGATGGCAAACCACGGAGATCTTTACCGTATCGCAGTAAAAGAGCATCTCTGAACACCCCTTTGTTCAGTGCGAAACCATATGTCGATAGGGGAAGTACTGACAGCCATGATGATACTCCAGGCAGGCGCGTATCTTCCACCGCTTTTTTCATTTGAGGTGAAAGGTTCTCATCAATGTACTGAACTTTTTCGTTCAAGTCCTTTTCTTTCAGTCACTGTTTTTCATTTTTAATATCTTTCACTAGTTGAGCATCAGGAAGTGTATCGAGTTGGTCTACGATGATTGATTTTAAAGGGGATGATATCGACATTGAGTTCTCAAATTGAGTGTCACAAGTCTCCGATAGAATGGGTATCCCGATTCCTCCTTTCTTTATGGGGAGTGAGAAGAGCTGCCTTTCTTGATCGGTAACGATTGAGTTAAGTAAATTTGGAATGAACTTTTGAGTGATAATGTTGTCCAAAGGCTCAATAAACATTCTCATGTCTGGAATAGTTCTCATAAAGTATGTATACTTATGTATTTCACCGTGACAGAAAGCTGAGTAAGCAGCATGTGGTTGTGTTTTTGCATATTCACTTAATCTCTCCATCTCATCACACCAGATCTTGACTTTTTCCTTTGCGCACTGTTCTCTGAAATTGTTACTCCCTATAGCTGCTAGATGCCTTTTTCCTTCCGCAGTAAACTTTATTGCCGAGTCCTGGAAAATTAGCTTAGCATTCTCGAGCTGGTCACTGTCCTTTACAATCATCCAGCTTTTGCTTTCATTAACGTAATATCCATACTTTTTCCCTTCGGTAATCATCCCACCAAAATTTTAGTTCTATAAATTTTCCTGCACCGGTAATTTCATCAACCAGTGCAACGTTCTTTACACTTGGTATAGTTCTTTTCAAGTTTTCAATCATGGGTGCCATCCGATTGCATAAAAAGACATTGCAAGGTTGTCTCCTTGGGTTGTCCCTTCAACTGACATAATGTCTTTGCTGCCGTATATGATCATCCTAACTGGTATGCGTTAGGTATTAGTTAGAATATATGAGAACTGTGGGCATAAGATGCGTACATTTGTGTAAAGCTGCACTTCGATTGAGAGAATTAAACGCGTTTCTAGCATCTACAAGAATTATAGCATCGGTTTCATCATTTTCAAAAATCTCTCTCATTGTGTGGATAGCTCGTGTGATGGCTTTAAAAACCATTCCTTCATCTATTTCGTCGAAATACGTTGGTAGCACTTTGTTTATGGGTCCTTGGTATAAGGTTTCGGGTGGTATCTTTTGGGCATCCGGGTGCTTTGCTTTCAGATCTCGAATGACTTGATCGTTCATTTCGTGCACTTCTATTTCCTCCAGTGACAGCATTTTTAGGGCTGCGTTCACTTTTCCTTGAAGCATTAGGTTTGAGAAAACTTTCGCTTTGTCTTCATTGTGTGTCTGTTTAGATGCCAGTAATCTCTTTTGGATTTCTTGCCCTTCACGTAACAGGTTTTCAAAATTTCCTGTTTTCCATAATTTGAGTCTCTTTTCCAATCTGTTGGAGTGATCCTTTGATTTACTATTTTAATCAAATCCCTTAAGAGTAATTAAAAATTTAATTGCAAAAATGACGTTATGAACTAAAAAGACGTTAATAATATGTTGCATCACCTTTTTAATGGGTAATTAATCTTTTTGTTTCGAAGTTTTTTCAAACTGTCCGCAAAGAATTGAACTTTATTAAATTTTTCGGAAAAATTTTTCTAAATTAATGCATCAAAAATTATGGCTGTTTTTCTATGGAAAATTGGGATGGAAAATTGGTCAAAAAGCATTATTTTCAAGATTTTGAAGCAAATAGAAATAAGCTTTTAGAAACATTTTCCGAAAAAAGAATTTTAGTTCGGTAAAAGATACACCATCTACCGCAAAAAAATTTTCAAAATGTTTTTTCTTCGCCGAAAATAAGCTCTTCAAAGTTGAAATACTCTTCTTCGCAAAAGTCTTCATTTTCTTCTTCATCAAATTTTTTCATTGCGATCCTTAGATTTTCGGACTCACGGATAATTGGCCTAACAGAAAATGTATAACATGTCAAAGTTTTGTTAGCTACATCAAGTAGAACTTTATATTTTGTAAGAGGCAAATATTAAAAATTCCTATGGTCAGAGCCCTTAAGTCAAGTAAGTCAAGTGACACCGGTAAAAATTCCTTTCAGAAATCGGTTTTTGACACATAAATGACAGTAACAATACGCATCTATGAACAAAATAGCAGGAAAAACGAATGATAAAATCTCGAGAAATACTCGAAAACCGCTTTTTAATGTTGGTATTCTAGGTATTTTAGCGTTTTGCAGAATTTAAAGTTCCGGCGAGAATGACATTTTCAGGCTTTCTACTTTATCTAATCGGGTATTTCGGGTATTTGGGTTACCCTAACAGATTCTCAGCCTAGTCGGACCATTCACAAGCTTTTGGATCCTATTAAAAACTACTAAATTTTTGCAGCGAAATTCCTTTTTTGCCAAATATTATGGCCATAGTTGTAGGTCTAACAAGCAACATGCTGAATGGACCTACCTGAGATAGATAGTCGGAAACATGCTGAATGAAGATGAAAATGTTCGAAGGAAAAAGAAAAGATAACAGCATAGCATAGGAGATACGTAAGCTTGAAAAACATGATGAGCTTGTTTCACACTGGCTTTTCGATGTTTTAGATGTAAGGAGTCATGCTAAGTTTTGGGCACAAACAAAAAACGATCCTTTCTTTCATGTAAAGATAAATCTAGCTCTTTAAAAGATAAAATCTAATGAAGCAACTTCCACAAATCCAAAATTTGGCCCAAATTCGGCTAAAACTTTTTCTTTTAAATTATCTTGAAGTATTACATTTAAGGATTACAATTTTGTATCACTGTGTAAAAAATCAAAGAGTCAAAAACTAAAGAAGGAATTTCACACAAAGTCCAAAAACCCCATTCTTTTAAGGCACTTTTGGCCTAAATTTGCCAAAAATTTTCGAAAATCGGGTTCTATCAGATTTTAAACAATATTATTTTACATCGGTGTGCAAAAAATCAGAAAAAATACCAAGTCAATCGATAGAAATGCTCATTTTCCCTAAAAATGACAAAAGGAAATTTCCCCAAAAAGAGAATCCGATTTTTACGGTCAAAAAAAAAATTCCAAAAAAAAGAGCTTCAGCCACTTTTTAGAAAACCCTGCCCTTTATCTTTATGCAAAAAATCAGAAAAAACTAATGAAGCAATTTCACACAAAGTCCAAAAAACTTATTCGAAAATCGGGCTCCGTCGCTTTTCGGGTACTATCATTTTGCATTACTATGCAAAAAATAAGAAAACAAGCTAGATGCTGAATGGACCTACCTGATGATGAAAGTTAGATAGCAATGCGAGGAGAAAAATGAAAAAAATCTGTCAGAAAATATAGCGTTTAGCGAAAATGCATAACGCAATAAATTCATCATTGATTGTTGATGGGGGGACAGGGAAGGGTTGTATAGGGAAAAAATAAATAGAAAGTTCTGGTCGCAAAAATCAGTTTTATTGACAATTGAATCATGCTTGATGGTGAGCATTGTTATCAATAATGTTTTTGTGTAAAAAACATAGAAATGAATATAAGGAAAAAATCCAATGAAAATCTGCAAACACGGCGATTTCCAGCATTTTCAACCGGAAAAAATTTTTTCTCAACAATCGAACTCGGCAATGTTTTGGGCATTGTTAATACGCATCTTTGAGCAAAAAATCAGAAAAAAACAATGATAAAATTTTGAGAAAATGCCAAAAAAACAGTTTTTTTCCGGCATATTTCCGGCATTTTCGGCCGGAAAAAAATGTTTCTTGAAAATCGGGCTTCGCCACATTTTAGGTATTGTCATTTTGTATCAGTGCAAAAAATCAGAAAAAAGTAATGACAGGATTTTGCACAAAGTCCAAAAAACCCTATTTTTAGGCAGTTTTTGGCCCAAATTTGCCCAAATATATATTTTTTCGAAAATCGGGCTCCGTCACATTTTAGGCATTGCCATTTTACATCATTGTGCAAAAAATCAGGAAAAACTAATGAGCCAATCTTGAGAAAAGTTGGTAACGAACTAACGGACGAACAGAGGTTAATTTATAGGACCTCCACCGGGGTAGGTCCAAAAATAATGGGCCAATCCCGAGAAAAGCTGGTAACAGACGAACGGACGAACGAACGAACAAAGGCTAAATTAAAAGGACCTCTGAGGTAGGTCCAAAAATGGAAACATATTTCCTCACTGCAAATATAGTCACCAGAGGGGGCGGCACTAAAATGTCAGACACCATGTCGTTTATTCACGCAATTTCCCCTCCAGTTTCACACAAACCCGACTTTTCGGAAAACTGAAAACATTTTCGGGAAAAATCGGAGAAACATTAGATACCTTAACAAGGGAACTTATTTTCGCGGTGCGAGGGGTACTAAATTAGCGCATTTTACGGAACTAGTTTTCGCAGTTGACACCCACTTTTTTGCCGAAATTCTTTCATATTCTTAGGTGTTTTTGAGGCTTTTTTGTAAAAATTACATTTCGCGGATCTAATTTTCGCGGTAGACACCCAAAAACGCGAAAATTAGTTCCCGCGAAGATTAGTTCCCTTAGGTAATCGGGAGATTTGCGCATTATCAGCGGAGAGAAAGAAGATTTACACATTTACGCAATGAGCGCCGATTCACGCATTGACGCAATCGAAAAGTGGATTTTCACGTTCACTCAAGCTTTTTCAACCCACCCATTCACGCATTTCTTTTCAATTTTTGCGCATTCACACAACCGAAAAAGCTCATTCACGCATTCACACAAACCGCTGAGTTTGGGGGGCCTTTAAAGACCCTTACTGTCTTTATGGACCTTTACGCAAAGGAAAATCCGAGGGAAAATCCATCTTAAGGAGAGGGAAGGAGGAAAGTGGAAATTGCATTCATTGTATTTTGTTACGAAAAGGATCAGAAAGGACAAAATGTTTCCTTGGATTTTGGAATCAACAAAATAGGCTTAGCCCTGCAGTCAGATTCAAATAAAAAGACATACCATTTTGTGGGCATTTTTAGCACAATTCGATACTTCCTTTTCCAATGAAACATCTGTATGAAATAATGGCGTCAAAACAGTATTACGGCGATTCAACTTTTGAGTATAGGAAAGACTTCTTGACTGTGCATGCTTTCACCGTTTGTTGGATGTAACATACTATTGAAGAAGAAAATCCGTCGTATTCCATACTCACGAAAAATACATAATTTTATCTGAAAAAGATAAAAAGATATCTTGTAACAAATGTTCAATCCTCCCTCAACCAGCGTCAATGGGTTTAAATCATTTCTCACTCAGCTACAGAATTCCCTATCAAAATTCATAAATTCAAAAGAAAACACGTTTAAATACTTTTAAAAAAAAACTAATTATATCAACGACATTAAAAACAAAAGAAAGGACTCATTTTCGCGAGAACAGCTGTACTGTTGGCAAATGACATGGCAAATAGGAACTTTCATATTAAAAATTGAGGTTTTTCTGTAAAGTTATCAAGAATTATCCTTAAGGGACCATTCAAAAAGTACGTACGCTCTGAGGGGGTAAAAAACTGTTTTTCCAGTTTTTTTCGAACTTTCTATTTAAAATATAAAAATATAAAAATCAATAAAATGGGGGGGGGGGCATAATTAAGTGCTATTGAGCTGACTAAAAATCCCTAGGAAAATGAAGGTTATTGCTGGCCAATTTTGGCACTTCGTAGCATAAAGGTCATAAAATTGGGAGGGGGGGTCATTATAAAGTGATATGGGGTGATTTGTTCTCTCCAAAAATTACAAAATGACCCCTGTTGTGCGCAGAAATGTAATACTTGCGCAAAAATGTAATACCTGCGCAGAAATGTAATAATTCCTGCGCAGAAATGTAATACCTGCGCAAAAATGTAATACTTCCTGCGCAAATTTGTAATACTCGAGCTGCGCAGAAATGTAATATACTTGTCTGCGCAGAAATGTAATTTGGAATTCATTATGTTTTCAAATGTCATATTCTATTCTACAAAGAAAAGTTCAAGAAATAGACTTAGAAAATTTTCACATAAAAATTTGAATTTTTCTTATAAGAATAAAATTCAATAACTTAAGTTTCAAAATTAATTGAATGTCGGTATAAAGTAAAAAAAAGTGACGATGCAAAAGATGGGCAAATTAAATTTTCTTATAAGCATTTTCTTTATAAGAAACAGATCTATAACTCTCGTTTTAGGGCGAATTGTCTGTCGGTTTATGGTTCTTACAAAGTAAACAAGTAACGATGCAAAAGATGGGCAAATTTATTTTTCTTATTATAAGAATTTTCTTTATAAGAATTAAATCTATAACTCTCGTTTTAGGGCGAATTGTCTGTCGGTTTATGGTTCTTACAAAGTAAACAAGTAACGATGCAAACTAGATGGGCAAATTTATTTTTCTTATAAGAATTTTTTTATAAGAAACAAATCTATAACTCTCATTTTAGGGTGAGCCTTTTTTGGTCTAATTTAAAGCGCTTATTTCCAATAACTTAATAAGAATACCAAAAAACTTCCAAAAAGGTTTGTATTCTTACTAAGAACGTGTAATTGAGTCGTTTTTAAACACTTCTCCAATTCTGTCATCTTCTGCCTATTTCCTAGCTTGAAGAATAATTTAAAACCAGAAAAAGTAGTTAAAAGTTATGAGTCATTATAAAAAATATTTTACGTCATCTATTGTTCACTTTGTAAGAACCATTTACCGACAATCAATTTGCCCTAAAACGAGAGTTAAAGATTTGTTTCTTATAAAAAAATTCTTATAAGAAAAATAAATTTGCCCATTTTTTGCATCGTTACTTGTTTACTTTGTAAGAACCATATACCGACAGTAAATTTGCCCTAAAACGAGAGTTATAGATTTGTTTCTTATAAAAAAAATTCTTATAAGAAAAATAAATTTGCCCATTTTTTGCATCATTACTTGTTTACTTTGTAAGAACCATATACCGACAGTAAATTTGCCCTAAAACGAGAGTTTTAGATTTGTTTCTTATAAAGAAAATTCTTATAAGAAAAACAAATTTGCCCATCTTTTGCATCGTTACTTGTTTACTTTGTAAGAACCATATACCGACAGTAAATTTGCCCTAACTCGGGTAACTTAATGCATGTCCCAAAAATGCATTAATTTTTCCGCCCCAGTTCCAGTCCCTAAACCATAACAAACTATACATTTTTGGAAGCGTATTTGGATGTAGAATACCGTATTCGGTGTAACTTAAATTCTTTCTCAGCAGAATTTGAGTTTTTTTAAGAAAACGTGATTATGACGTCATTATTTATGACGTCATAATTTTAAAAATTTGAATATCTCAAGAACTAATACTCAAAGCTTTATGAAACTTGGACCAATGATAGAACTCATTAAGAGGAGGAGAATCTTTTTTTTAAAATTTGAAAATTTGCTGATGTCAGCATTTTATCGCAAAAATTCGAATTCTTGCAATTTCTGCTGACGTCATTAATTTTGGGAAATACTTTCGAAACTTTTTGAAACATCTCAATGTACTTTATCACTGGTCCAAATTTCATAAAGTTTTGATTTATATTTCTCGAGATATTCAACTTTTTGTATTTATGACGTCATCAATCATGACGTCATAATCAGGTTTTCTTAAGATATCTCTAATTATACTGAGAAAGAATTTAAGTTACACCGAATACGGTATTCTACATCCAAATACGCTTCAAAAAATGTATAGTTTGTTATGGCTTAGGGACTGGAACTGGGGCGGAAAAATTAATGCAATTCTGGGACATGCATTAAGTTACCCGAGAAAACGAGAGTTATAGATTTGTTTCTTATAAAAAAAATTCTTATAAGAAAAATAAATTTGCCCATTTTTTGCATCGTTACTTGTTTACTTTGTAAGAACCATATACCGACAGAAAATTTGCCCTAAAACGTGAGTTATAGATTTGTTTCTTATAAAAAAAATTCTTATAAGAAAAATAAATTTGCCCATTTTTTGCATCATTACTTGTTTACTTAGTAAAAACCATAAACCGACAGCCAATTCACCCTAAAACGAGAGTTATAGATTTGTTTCTTATAAAAAAAATTTTTATAAGAAAAATGAATTTGCCCATCTTTTGCATCGTTACTTGTTTACTTTGTAAGAACCATATACCGACAGTAAATTTGCCCTAAAACGAGAGTTATAGATTTGTTTCTTATAAAAAAAATTCTTATAAGAAAAATAAATTTGCCCATTTTTTGCATCATTACTTGTTTACTTTGTAAAAACCATAAACCGACAGCCAATTCACCCTAAAACGAGAGTTATAGATTTGTTTCCTATAAAAAAATTCTTATAAGAAAATCAAATTTGCCCATCTTTTGCATCGTTACTTGTTTACTTTGTAAGAACCATATACCGACAGTAAATTTGCCCTAAAACGAGAGTTATAGATTTAATTCTTATAAAGAATCGAAAAATTTCTAAGTCTTTTTGTTGAAGTTAATTTCTTCGAAGAATAGAATATGATATTTGAAAGGATAACAAATTCCAAATTACATTTCTGCGCAGACAAGTATTACATTTCTGCGCAGCTCGAGTATTACAAATTTGCGCAGGTAGTATTACATTTTTGCGCAGGTATTACATTTCTGCGCAGGAAGTATTACATTTCTGCGCAGGTATTACATTTTTGCGCAAGTATTACATTTCTGCGCACAACACCCCCCTACAATTAAGAACACAAGAGTATAACCTATTATAATCTAAGTTTCTTTAACTTTGATCTGGTCTTGAAAAATTTATATCATTAAAATCAAGACCGAACTTGCGTCAGTCTATTTCTGTTATAAAATTTTTTTCCTAGAGGACCCCTAGAGGGGGGTAATCGGAAGATTGTACGTACGCGGAAGTGGGGGGAGGGGGTACTGTCAAAGCGTAGGTGAGAGTACAAGTTAGATAGGGGGAGTCGAATTTTGCTTACTTTTGAGCGTACGTACTTTTTGAATTAATTTTGGCTGGAATTAAATTCAAATACCCGCCAATATTTTTTAAATTGACCCTCTGCCAAAAACACTCACCAAATTTAACAAAATCTTTTAAAGATAAAAATTCTATATAAAATCATCATTTTAGGTAAAAACCTAAAATTTTATTAAAAAACTAAGTAATTTTTTATTATAAATTTCCCCATTCGCCAAATTTTACAAATTCCGAAATCCGCCAAATTAAATACCGCCAAACTAAGCACATGCCAAAATCAATACACTTAAGGTATACTGTGCAAAGAAAAACTTAAGTTATCCAAGTCATCAAAAATCAATTCTTGGGGCATTGGAACAGTCATAGTCAGAATATGTTTCAGAAAGCTGAGGAATTGTAAATCCTAACTTAATCAGCACTAGCATGGATTTTCAAACTGTTTTCTCTATGGGTTAAAGGAGAATAAATTGACGGAATCAAAAAAATCTGATGTAAGAACTTTTTTATAAACAATTCAATTACACAATATTCATCAATAAAATTAAAAAAACATTGTTGGTCACTTCCAAAATATCTATTTTCCAGCTGCAGCTAGTCTTGCTTCAAGGGCTTTGGCTTCAGCCTCTGCATCATAGTTTTTATAGAATGCTTCGTATTTTGCTCTCTTGGGATCTGCGTGAGCGAATTTCCAGGTAAATGCAGAAGCTAATCCTAAACCAATACCAATTCCAATAGTCGAAGTAACTTTTCGTTGAAGAAGATTACGTAATTGAGGAGCCATTTTGATGTTTTTGTTTATACTTTGGTCACTGAATAAAAAAACACAACTCATTAAAGAAAAGAATAAGGTGGATTGATGACCTTAGAATCACATTTCCTTTTTGTATATTTAATTATGACTCGTTCCATATTTGCCATAAAACCATTGATTTCTGGAAATATTTTACTTCTAATTGAAGTTAGCTACTACTAGCTGTTATTTTCAAAGTACAGTTTTGAGATACCAACTTTACTCAAGTTTTCATCATTGTAATAAATTGTAAAAGGTGTGCCTGAAAAACTTTTTTCTTGGAGCCTACTTTTTTTGTATTGAACATTTGGCTTGCTCGTATAAGATTTCTCCTCAATTCGAAAAAAACATATCTTTGAATGGTTTGTAATGATAATGGTGATATGGGTGAATAGGCAAAGTAAATATCTCTAAGCTTTCTGTACTTGGACCTCAAAATGTGACAACAATCAACAAATCTTCAATCCCCTAGAAATTAGAAAAAATCTTTCGAGATTGAAAATGTCTGGTCAATAATACCACTTGTTGAGAATATATATATATCAGTCCCTCCCTTTTCCAGGAGAATTTCCAATCCCCCTTGTTCAGATTTTTTCTTTAGAAAGCCCCCCCCCTCCGGGACTAAGATTTTCTGTGATGAAAATTATTGATCTCTGTCCGATCTAATTTGATTTTTTAACCCACCCTTTAAAGTGGTAGAAAACTACCACCCCTATTGATCAGTTATTAGTCTAGTTACTAGTCTTACTATATTGTTTTAATATACCTTTTTGATTTTTATCTCGCCATCTTGGATTATATGCAGGTGCAATGGCAGCAAATTTGCTGTGGTGAGGTTTCATAGGAAAATATGCGACCTTAAGGGGATAAATTTTCGCGGGACTTATTTTTGCGAGACAATTTTTTCGCGAAATAATTTAATTTTTGCGGGACTTATTTTCGCGAAGACGGGAATTCTAAATTTTCGCGAGGATCAAATTTCGCGAGTTTTGCGAGAAATTGGCTTGTTTTTTGTTTAAACAAAGGGAAATTATGTCTAAAAAACCCCTTAAAATTACGTATCTCTAAAAACTTAATTTTTGCGAGGATTTTATTTTGCGAATTTCGCAAATCCAAAGGTTTTTAAAATTTTTGCGAGGATTAATTTTTGCAAATTTTGGAAAAACTCGCGAAATTCGCGAAATATAATCCCCACGAAAATTAATCCCCTTAAGGTAATACTATGCAAAAAGATAGTACTAATATAAAACTTGCATGCATGCTTTGCATTATGATAAAGTGTAACCTTGTAGAAGAAAGGCCAGTTCTCGCACCTTCCTATCAAATTTATTTTCCTCTCTTTTAAGAGCGATACATCATCCCATTTCTGTCCCTCTTTACATATCCTCGCATGATTCGTAATACCATTGTTAATATCCAAAAACAAGATTTCTCATAGTTGTCAATTTGAAACTTTGACCTAGATGTTACGTTTCTCATTGAATTCATAATAGAATGATATTTTTGACATTAACAAGTGTTTTTTCAAACATTTTCTTTGTTTTACAGTAATTAAAGCTGACCTGTAACCTGTGACCTGTAACCTGCGAGCTGTGTGTTACACTAACTGGAAGAAAGACTAACTTTATTTACTTCACTTGAAAACCAGAAATAATTATATCCTCTCTCATCTCTTAGAGAAAAACCACAACATTAGACATATAACCTTTAGATAAGCTGACGTTAAGACATTAGTCGTGGGAAAAGCTATATGTGAGTGGCCCCTAAGTGATAGCTACATGGAAGCAAAAAAGGTCATTTTTCAGAACTTGAAAGAAAGGAGCACTGACCAGGGGCTAGCCCTTGTATAGCCGTTTTGGAGCTTGCAACGGCCTATTGAATAACAAATTACACTAGTATAATTGTTTTGGCGAACACAAAGGTCTTTTGAATAACTAATTACTCCACAGCAGTAACCTAGAGACAAGATAATTTATCATGTTTTAATTGGCTGAGGGAAAGTAAGGTATATAGAGTAATTACCGTGAAGTCGGGTAACTTGCATCAGTGGAGGGAAATTTGCATAGCCCTCAAATGAATTAGGTATTAAAATACAAATTGAAGTCGTCCGCAATTCTTTTGAAAATCAGGTTTCTTTTGATTTAATTTTGTATTTTAATGACCAGCCAGGTCGTTCGTTTGAGGGCTATGCAAGTTTCCCTCCACTGATGCAAGTTACCCGACTTCACGGTAGTTATTCAAAAGACCATCGCGTTCGCTAAAACATCTATTACAAACAGGATAAATTATCTTGCCTCTAGGTAAAAGCTGTTTTTTAAAAGACAAATCAATTACCATAGTTGGTCTAATGTCGACATCCCTCTTCTAACTTCGACACCCTTCATTACAGATAGGAATGATAGGAAGGACAAAATCACTGATGGAATCAATTTTTTCTCTCTGATTGCTAAGCAAAGAAAATAAGTTTCAATTAGCGATTCCGAAAAAAACAGCTATTTTTTTTTAGAATCTTCCTTACAATCTAGTTTTCCTATTTATAAAAAGTAGATTGCTGACGACGTGACGTGTGGAAAGGAATTTCGGCATGACTGATCCTTTTGTTTCGATAATAACATCAAAGCGGGAATTAATTTTCTTCCCGATTCTTTCTTTCCTTTTTTCTTTCTTATCAGTTCACGCTTTCTCTCACTACTTTCAAAGCTTGGTTAGCTCAAGCGGTTAGATCGTCTCCGAGTTCGATTTCCAATGGATGTCCAATTTTTTCAATTCTTGATTTTGTTTGTGATTCTCTCACCACTTTAATTTTGTATCACATTTTCATTAGAGTGAAGAGATATCGACGGGTTATGTAATGTTAATTGCTATTAGTAAGTTACGCGTTCAATTTGAATCTATGATCTGTTGCCCTCCTAGTGAGGAGTTTATACTTTTATAACAACTGTATTTTATAAGCATTGAAAACTGAAATTCAAATAACGACCACGCAAGAAAGATAAGCAAACGATTGGATCAAGTGCCAAACATTTTTACCCGGAAATCAATTATTATTCTGCCTTTAAAGTATAAAACGAGAAGTTCAATGATTCTGAAAGAAGTTATTTGATGATTCTCTTACAAAGAATCGCTCGCTCACTCACTGGCTGAAAGTGAAAGTGAAACTGAAACTGTCAGTCAGCAAACGCAGGCGCAAACGCCTATACCTGTTCTTCTATATCTCAGCCTTGAATAATCGCTTGTAGCAAAAAAAGATTGAAGAAAAAAAAACTTAAAAAAAGTTCTTATTAAGTGATGCCATCATAGCTTATCTAAACCTTAGACAGAGAGCGCAGGTAATATATGCTAGTTACTTGTTTGATTGAACTTATTATTAAAGAACAGTCAAGACTTTTTGCTAAATTAGGAAAGTTTTTCAAAATTTTTGCGACTTTCTTTACACCAAAGTTGAGATTATGCAAAAAAAATCAAAAGAAATGGTGACCTCCACTTTCGTAGACGCCGCCATAAATAAAAACTTTCCTAAAAAGGAAAGTTTTTTTTCGCGCGCTTTTATATTCGGCCATGCGTGAATACGATGGATGGACTTTTTTTAAAACTGTTTCTGATTGGATATAATACGCCATTTTGAATTTTGATATTTACAATTTAAGAGCCCGTCTACATATCAAATTTTAGTGTAGAAAGGGTTTTATTACATTTTTCGAAACGCGTTTTGCCTGAAGTTCTTCATAAGGGTATATCTCGGACGTGCGGTCACTTTTGACTTTAATTCTTTCGATTTCAGTTTGGTCCATCGTAACCAGTTGTGTTATCGTCGTTAGGAGTGTGCGAATATTGTTTTGACCTGGAGAAAAACAGTAAAACAAGCGTTACTTTCCTATTTAAGAAAGCTTTTCTTTCCTAATTAGAAAAACTTTCCTAATTTGGCAAAAAGTCTTGACTGAAGAAAGAGAATTAAAAAAAGAAAATTGAAGAATTGAAAAATTGGACACCCATCGGAATCGAACTCGGGGCCCCATGCATATGACACAGACGATCTAACTGCTTGAGCTAACCACGATTTGAGAGTGGCGAGGGAAAGCGTGAACTGATAAGAAAGAAAAAGGAAAGAAAGAAACGAGAAGAAAATTAATTCCCGCTTTGATGTTATTATCGAAACAAAAGGATCAGTCATGCCGAAATTCCTTTCCACACGTCAGCAATCTACTTTTTATAAATAGAAAAACTAGATTGTAAGGAAGATTCTAAAAAAAATAGCTGTTTTCTTAGACAACTACATTCTATTATTCCTGTTCCTAAAGAAGGTTGTCGAAATTCAAAAGGCTGTTGTGTTTTCCCAAAAGACTACCGTAAGTTGGTCTAATGTCAACATCCATTCTTCTAATTTCTACACCCTTTTTAAAGATTGCAATACCTTAAAGGAAGAAATTTTGGCGGGAATTTAATTTGGCAGATAGCCGAAAAAGTTTTTTCAGAGGGAATTTAATTTGGCGGATGGCTGGAAAAATTAAAATTTTGAAGGGAATTGAATTTGGCGGTTGCAGTATATTTTTGGCTAGAATTGATATCAAATAAGCAAAAAAACCTGTTTCAAGGCGTGAAATAGCACCAATTTGGGGAATGCGTTAAACAAAATAAATTTGGCGGGAATTTAATTTGGTGGATGGAGGTAAAAATAAATTTTGGCGGGAACTTAATTTGCAGGATTTTGGCTAAATCCGCCAAATCTGCCAAAAAATTTTCCTTAAAGGTAATTAGAAGGTCAGAATCACTGATAGACAAAAAATAAAAAAACCTCTCTGATCGCTAAAAGCAAAGAAAAAAGTTTCCATCAGTGTATCAGTAATTATTCCACCACCTTCACATTATTCCTTACTCTAACATCTAAAGAAGGGTTTTGGAATTATTAGAAGAGGGATGTCGATATTTGACCAACTTCCAGTATTGCACTTTGCCTAGGCTACCCCCTCCAGGACTCCTCTGTTGTTTAACAGGGGAGGTATTATTTCAACAACTCAACTCGCCAAACCATTTTATGTTCTAACTTATTTTAGCTTTTCTTTTTAGTAGCATCTTGTCCTGTCTAGATAATTTTAAACCTTTGCAGCAAGATAACTAAGAGACACAGGGCTTAACGGCAGAGATCTGAGAAAGAAAAGACAATTCTGAGGAGAAGGGAGAAGCCCGACCAGAAAAATCGAAGCCATGGAGTAGTGGTGGGAAAAGTTTAGCTTAACTGATGGACATTGTAAGGTTCAAGGAGAAGAGAAAAAATCTAAGGCAAGGTATACCGAAAAAAAGTGTTAACTTTCATATGAATGAAGAGTAAATGGATAAACATAGAGAGTATAAAACTTATCCTGCTTCTGCCAGTGCAGTGATGTTTCAACAGTTCGAGTCGAGTTGACTGCTTTTCGGGCCCCTACAAAATGAACAGACGACCACCTCTCGTCCGATTGTTTTGGTTCGCGATTGACTTTTTGACGCCATTTGTCGTATTTGTCGGCACAATGTCGGCAAAAAGTGAAGAAAATTAAAACATTCAATTGCATAAATTACGAAGCGCTCCAAATATCCGTGTTGGCTATTGATCCTTTAATATTTTAAAACTTAGCTGAAATAAAATTTCAGAAGCTTTGGAAAAAAAATCATGCAAGATTAGTTAAAATTGTAATTACATAATAAAAGACGAAGTTTCATTTGTTTCTTAAATGAAAATTTTTGACAAAACTTATCCAGAGAACCTGAATTTTTAGATCACGCATCCTCTTACAGTTTAGTTGCCAACATGACACGGCAAAAGCTATTATTATAATTTATGTTAAATTATGCATAGTGACGAATTTTCCTTTCAGATCCCCCGCAAAGTGCTATGTTTCGCTTGATATTCTGAAGTAAAAGTTTTCTTATCGAGACTGAAGATTTTGGCATTATAAAGTAGAAATTTAATGGTATTAGCCCATCGTGACTGGAATCTACCACATTTTAGCGGAAATAGAGACCTCGTTTTCTCCTTTAGTCACCAAAAAGATGATAATGTGTAGAGGAGGAATTTTATAAACATAAAATTCGAGAGGCGGTTTGTTTTGTGTCCCTGGTTGTAACGGCGGCCATGATGGTATTTTACACATTGTTTATTTTTCTTTAATCGCATTTTTGAAGATTTCGACCTGTGTTTTGCTCTTCTTTGAGAATATTCGCAATAATTTGGTCTGAATAATTGTTCCATCGGCTTAAAATCCTTAAACGGGCTGTTAATTAGTTGATTTCACAAATTGTATACCCTTTCAAATTAATTACCCACTTTTCTTTACCAGTAGGTATCATGTCAGCAATAATGGCAGAAACAGACATCATGGGGGACACTGCAGGTCCCCCAGCCAAAAAAGCCAGATCTGGTGAGCTTGAAACACCTACGGTTGATGCAGGTATATATTTTGCTCTGATTTGTTGAAAAGTATTTATATGGCAGGTTGAGTCTATTTGAAATTGCTATTGCTTTATTCATTGAAACCACCTATAGGGCCCCTTGTGAACTGCAGAAATGTGTGGTCTTGTTGCTGTGTAAATGCATAAAAATTTAAAAAAATTGTATTGTTTAGCTATACATAAAATTTTATTCATATGTCAGACCTAAATTTTACATTTTTAGGGGTCACTCACATATCGATGTTTCCTGCAACTAACGTCATTGTGACACGAGGGGGTGGGGGGTCAGAGCCTATGACGCTAAGAAATTTCAACAGAATATCAATTTTCAAACCTGTAACATTTTGTATTCCATCCTTCGCTACACCGGCCATCTTAATTCAAACGCATAAAATATAACAGAGATGATATCCAATACCCTTCCATTACGTTTGTAGGAATATGTTATTATCTCCCTAATCATAAAAACAGAGATACCACAATAAAAAATAGATGGGCCGTATTTTGATATACAAGGGCCGCGCTGACGGACCGTCTACATAAATATGACAAAACAACGAGCCGTTTGTCTGGGGACAAACGTGAAAGTCATAAGTCAAAACCACTGGTTTTAAAACCATGCGAAACAAAGCACAAAAATCAATGTGGCTGGAATATCAATATCTGTAATAGAGAAGAAAAGTTATTTTCATCGATTTTTGGTATATTTATGTAAATGACGCTAAGAAAGGGGGGTGGGGGGGTTCTTCAGATAGCGTCACAATGACGTTAGTTGCAGGAAAAATCGATATGTGAGTGACCCCTTATAGTTGTTAAGGCGGCAATCAAAAATATGTTGCGTTCCGTCCGTCCGCCTTATTGAAATTTTCATGTCAAAATTCAGCAACGCGGTCGGGGGCCGAAAATAAGGACCACTTTAAGGCTAACACATGCGCGCGCACATTTAGTTTGGCAAATTAAAGATGGCAGCATAAGATTCTGTTGATTGCCGACTTGATTCATCAGGATTTACTAGATCTTAAAAATCCAACAAAATTTACTACCGACCGACCGACTTGATTTGAAGATGTTTTAGGACCCGAATGGAACATATTTTTGATTGTCGCCTAAAGGAGAACGCCACGGTCTATTGAGTAACAAATTACTCCACATACATTACTATTGCTTAGCCAGTAAAAGTGTGATAAATTATCTTATCTCTAGGTAACTGCTTAGTTATTCAAAAGATCATCGCGATCTCCCAAACAACTTTTGCATCAAGACCTAAATTTTTTTTTCCTGAAAATGGCTACAATTTGATTTGGGCCTTTTTTTGGGTGATGGCATGACTCTAATAATTTTTGTGTGATCAAAATTTTGGTGTGATCAGATTCAACTTTTTTTGTTAGCATGATAGGGTGATTGAAATTTTGACATTATTGGGAAACTTTTTTAAAGAAAAATCAGGAAATCAGGGTCAAATTTTACCAAAATCGATGAGCAAAATCTGCATGATAGGGGTATATACCCTAGAGGCTTTGTATATGTTCCAAATTTTCAGTTTCAGTTTCAAATTTTGTGAGAATTTATCCCAATTTTCCAAGTTCACTGAACATCTCTCTGTCTAATCATTTTATGTGAATATGCGATTATGTAAAATATTTGAAATGCCCCTGAGATTTTATCTAAACCAAAAGGTGAAGGTCCTTATGTATTGTTGTTCAAGATTTTTCAATTTTGGGGTCAAAACTCAGGAGAGAAAGAAACAGATATTAAGTGCTCGGAACTTTGCTTGATAGCTAACCTCTTGATAATATAATTCAATAAAACCTTGCACATACCTTACGTGGATTAATTTCCACAATGATTTTGTTTTTAGGAAATTTTCCGAAATGTGCAATTTTCTGTCTGTTTTTATCTTAAAAATGAAGAACTGGATCTAGTTCTATGAATTAGTTTCATTCGGTTTTAAAAGCCTTTGAAAATGAAATTCTATTAGAGCTCTGAGAGCTGTAGACCAAACAGGACCAAAAACAATTCCTTATAAACTTTTTTGTTTCTGTCTGTTTGAAAAATTTATAAACTGGACCGAACTGGAGAATTTTTTTTGCAAATAAATTGCATAAAGTAGTACTTAGTTTAGAACTTATTTAGCGAATATCAATTTTCCTGGAGTAATTTCAAATGGATGAAATTGGCTATAAAATATTCTAAATATTTATAATTTTTCACATAATATATTTTTTTTTAAATTGGGTTTTAAATTAGCTATTTCCTTGATTCAATGTAATTGTACAAGGTAATATCAAGTAAGCAAAACATTCGACAGCTGAAATGCTCTTAAAAATGTTTATAGTTTTAGTTTTGCTAATATCTCTTTTAAAACCCAGATCTTGGTTTAAACAGTCTTAATTGAAAAATAATTTTAATGGTTTAGAATTACTTGCCACTGGGCTCCTTTTAGTTTGGTTTACTTAATTATTCTTTTTTGGGGTATAAAAAAAACTTTCTTAGGAAAATGATATAACATTAAGTTTTGGGTGAAAGAAAAACCTGTAGAAATAAAGAATTACATTTGAAAATTCTTTACTTTTAGGATTTTCACTGGATATTCTGGATGATATTCCTGATTCTGTTATGGTGGCAAATAGTGGCTCAGAGAATGACATCAATTCAAATGGAGATTTAATGGCAGGGCTGGAACCCTTTAATTCTGGAACTGATAACTCAATTCAACAAAATGGACCAACATCACTTTCCGCATCTCTCAGCAAGGGCGGTGCTGTAAATGCTGGAAATGATCAAGTCAATGCCAATGCCAAAAGTCTCGGGATGAGGAGTCCAAGACCAAATGTTGGGGGGAATCTACAACAAAATTTGCCTCCCAATAATGGACCTATAAGTACAGCTGGAATGCCCACTCCTCCAACTCCAATGGTAAATCAAATCAGAAATCCACAGCTACCTGTCAGTGCTAGTATCGCAAACTCAAATTCAAATTTCCTGAATAACAATAGTAGTTCTATAAATAATACGCAATTTAGTAACAATATAATATCTTCAATGCCAAATAATTTCAATCCAATGTCTTCAGCCTCTACTATGGCCTACAGTGGCAATTTACCATCATCAATAGCTTACACTGGAGGAAATTTCAGTAACCAGTCACTATCTTCTTCAATGCCAAACTCAAACAACAACATTTTCTCCAACCCAATGAACAATATGAATAATAACTCAAATGCGATGATGCCATCCAATTCCATGTTTAATGGTCAAATGAATATAAGCACACCTATGAATGCCATTGGTCAAAATGTTCAAAATATGATGGCAAATAGAGGACAAAATTTTAATGCTAATCCGGCTGGAGGTAACATTGGAATGATGATTAATAACCGCATGTACAACATGCAACAATATCGTATGAATGGACCTAAAAACATTGGAAATTTTCCAATGAATTTTCCACCAAACATGATCAATCAGATGATGGATCCCTCCCAAGAAGGAATGATGAACATGAATAGAATGGTTTGTGCACAATTTTCATCTTTTTATCAAAGGCGCAGAGCATTAATGTGACCTTTGTGTGTTTTGAAGGCCAAAAAATAGATTTTTTTATAAAACAACAAAGTATGCCTCACGTTTTGAAAACTTTGTATTTGCTTTTCCTTTAGTTAGATTTTTAATTATATAATTAATCATCAGCTTTTTTGGCAACACTGCTTTAGTGATAATATATTTGTCCAAAGAACCCTTTTACTTTGCGTAATAATCTTTATAAATTTTTTTTTTTATCACCAGCCTGGACAAATACGTGGAAATTTTGACATTAATAATATGAACAATCAAATTGGAAACAATATTATGAATGCCAATTCTGGTTTTCAACAGTCAAATATTGCAAACAACCAAATTGGAAATCAAATGAATCGACCACCACCTAATCAAAATGTCTTGGATGCAAATTTGAATAACCAAAACCAACTTCCTAACATTCCTGGAAATGACCCATCTATGGTAAGCACATGATCTGAGTGTAAAAGGATATTTATATATTAATCATCTTTAAAGTACCATAGAAAGTTTGGAAATCAAATCAAAAATTGAATATTGCTCTTTTTTTAGAACAATATCCCAACTCAGAATTCAAACAATCAAAACAACCCCAATCAGCACCCAAACACTACAGACCCAGAGAAAAAGAGACTCATACAACAGCAGTTGGTTTTACTACTTCATGCACACAAATGTCAACGAAGAGAGCAACAAGCAAATGGAGACTACAAACCGTGTGATCTGCCACATTGTAGAACAATGAAAGGCGTATTAAACCACATGACTGTTTGTAAAGCTGGAAAATCTTGTCAAGGTAGGAGATAATACTTAAATTGTACCTAAAAAGCAAAGAAACCAAAGAGTTTCAACAAAAATTACCTTCAGGAACTTTTTTTGCACATTTTCGTGAATATGATATGTATTTAAAAATGCTAGAGCAGATCAGATCATATTCATATAGTACAAGAATGCAACAAAATAATCATAAAATTGCTTTTCTTTTTAGTTGCTCATTGCGCATCATCTCGACAAATCATCACGCATTGGAAGTTTTGTACAAGAACTGACTGTCCAGTTTGCTTACCATTGAAAAATGGACCACATCCAACAAACAGAAGGGTTCCAAATCAAAACGATTTGAAGAAAATTGCTGGTAATAATGAACAACAACAACAACCCCAGCAAGCTCAACAGCCAATGATGAATAACCAGCCAAATACTACAAAGTGAGTTCTTCAGCCAAGCTTAATTTGTACATCGTTTTGTTAGCTTTAATTGTCATGAAATAATTTATTTTGGTACATGAGCAAATTCGTGATTACCAAAAAAATCTTTTATTATAGCAATACTCCAAATCAACCTGTGACCAAGGACAAGGAAGGTTGGCATAAATCTGTCACGGAAAGCCAGCGTAAACATTTGGTTGATAGACTGTAAGTTTTTTAGTTTCACTTATCTTTATGTTTAATGGAATTAGATTTTGACTTGCCTTAAAAGACGAAATTTTTGTGAAGTTTAATTTTGTCAAAAATTCAGAAGTTTTTTGCTAACAAAATGGCCTATTTTGCCCTTCAAAAGACCAATAATAGAGGTGACTTTTTAAAAATCCTGAGAATATTAGTGTTTCCTGGTATTTAATTTTAGTGGATTTGTCAAAAAAACGCAAAATTGAATTCTATGAAAATTTGTCAGAATTTGTTCCTGCAAAAATTTCTTCCCTTAAGATATCAAAATTGGACTTCTTTTGACATATTTTCTTCTTTCATTGATATTAAAATGTTTTAAATCTTTTCACTTCAGTGTTGCTGCGATTATTCCACAAGGAGTTAATGACCCAAGTACAACGAAAAACAAACAAATGGAAAATCTAGTTTTATACGCCAGAAAGGTTGAAGAAGATATGTATACTTCTGCTGCCAGTAAAGAAGACTATTTTCACTTGTTAGCAGAAAAGATATACAAAATTCAAAAAGAACTAGAAGAGAAGCGTCAAGAACGAGCAAGAAGGCAAAAACAAAACAATAACACTAACCCACTTGCTCAAGGAGGTCTCAACATGGCAGGCAATAACATTCAACAACAACAAAACCCAACATCTGTAGGAATAATGAATCAATTCAATAATCTACAACAACAACAAAATAAAGTTAATAGCCTAGCAACATCTATGTCAGAATTTATGAACAACACAAGTAACAGTAATGCTGTCAGCAGTTCTCTTTCAACAAACACCTCTCTTTCAAACAATACCAATCACTTTCCAAACATGCAAAACGCAATGATCAATGAAACGAAAGCAAGGATGGCGCAACAGTTACAGGTAACTTCTACAGACAAAATATTCCTATTTTCACATGGAAATGCTACATAATCAGCAATGTAGGAGCTTAAAACAAATTTTACCTAGAATCTAATTTATGAAAGACAGAAACCCATTTGTTCACAATTTCTTTTTTGTCAATTTTTTATCTTTCAAGTATTTCCGTAGTCCAATTTTCATAAACTGTACAACTAATTTTCTCCCTATTCTCATACTACTTTTAAGAAAGATTAGGGCCCAGACTAGAATTATGAAAAAGAATCTTTCCCAGGTGTCTTTTTCATTCAATTACAGCTATTTTGAAAGGTATTTTAAAACATCTCATATTTTTAATTCTATATTTTACTTGTAGCTGATTTTTCATATTCTTTTTTCAGCTCAATTCAGCAAATATGGCAATGCAAAGAGGTATACCCAATCAACAACCTAGATTCCCTGGCATGATGAATCAAAAACTACCTGGCATGCAAATGCCAAATCAAATGCAACAACATCGACCAAATATGATCAATAGAATGAACAACCCTGCAATGTTTGCAAATTCTGGCCAAACCATGCAGATGAACCAGCAGTTGCAACAACATAATCAAAACCAAAATTTACCTCAGCAGCAACAACAACAACTGTCTCAAAATCAGAACAACCAATTTCAATCACAACCAAACCAACAGCCTGTGAACAACTTTCAAATGAATCAACAACCAAACTCTATGAACAATTTACCTTCTCAAAACTTACCGACAAGTCTCTCTAACCCTGTCAAAGTGGAAGATCAAGTAATGAGCTCGTGTATTCCAACTAGTAGTACTGACCAAATTTCCACGCAACCATCGTCTACTCCTTCAACTCTCACTTCTTCAGCTTTAGGCTTGCAAACTCCTAAAACTGAAACATCCCTATTATCTTGTAATTCAAACGTGAAAACGGAACCACCATCTCCCATGCAAACTTCAACAGAAGATGTTAAACCGGACATCAAAACTGAAGTGAAAATGGAAATATCAGAAAGCACTTCTACATCAACAACTACTGCAACAACATCAGCCACTGTCTCTTCTTCAAGTGCTGTCGTAAAGACTGAAGCATCAGGATCCCCTGCCACTGTCAAAACTGAAGTCAAGCCAAAAGTCTATAAAAGTAAGTTAAAAGCTATATTTACTTTCCTTGCTGACTCATTCATTTTAAGTATTTTTATCCAAAACAATCTACTTTTGCATGTTTTAAACCATTTTTTGAAATTCTCACATTAGTATGGACAAAGGAAGAATTGATTGAAAGTTTGATGCCAGTCTTTGATAAAGTTCACAAAATAGATCCAGAATCTGGACCTTTCTTAACTCCCGTCAACCCAGACCAACTAGGAATTCCAGTAAGTATAAACGTTTTTCAAAAAGCATTTTATTCTATTCCTTAGTCTTTGAATCTCAAAAAAATTGATTATTTATTATAGGCCCTTACCAAATTCCTTTACCTCACTTTATTAGGATTACTTTCACATTGTCAAGAATCCAATGGATTTGTCAACAATCAAAAGTAAATTGGACAATGGTGACTACAAGGATCCCTGGGGTGTAAGTATACTGAATTTGTTCATTCCGTTAGTGGACGAAAAATAGTGTTTTTAACTGTGATGTTATTTTTGATCTAATATTTGATTCATCAATATTGAACTTGTAATCAATTTGCAATTATGAGTTTCTAACCTTTCAATTTTCAATCTTCTTAGTTTTGCGATGACATGAGGTTAATGTTTGAAAATGCTTGGTTATACAACAAGAAGACAACGAAAGTTTATAAATACTGTTCAAAAGTAAGACCTTTAATCTGCACTTTAATGAAAATTTTTGTGTGATTATATTATGTCTTTGCCCCATGAAATACTAATACTTAAGGTGACATAAACGACCTAAAAACATTGGCTTTTTTTTAGCTTTATGATATATTTGAAGCTGACATTGATCCAGTGATGAAGAAACTTGGTTACTGTTGTGGCAGTAAGGTATGGTTTCATTTTGCTTCCTCTTGTTATTAAGCATCTTTCAGTTAAACAAATAACTTAGAATTTAAATATCACGTCCAAATTCTAAAATGACAGAGAGTATTCATTTATATCCCTGTCAAGAGTAACTGTTCAGTTCATATGTAAAAGGAACTTTTTACTTGGCTGCATAGTGTTCCAATTTTCAACTTGTTTTCAAAATTCAATAAAGTTTTTAATGTTTTCAACATTATCAACTTGTGTTACACAGTTAATTAATAGATTAATTTCTTTGTTTTAGCATCTTTTCAATCCTCAAGTTTTGTATTGTCTTGGTCAAAATGGTTCATGCACAATCGGTCGAGATAAACAATACTATTCCTACCAAGACAGGTAACTTGAAATATTCATAAGGTTCCTAAAACCATTCAACAAATAAGTTGTGTTAAGAATTGTTTGCTTTTTCTTGCTCATTGGAATCTTTTCATAGCTAAAACATTCAAATTTTGTTTTCACAGGTATCACTATTGTGAAAATTGTTTCAACGCCTTCGAAGGTGATTCCATCAATTTTGGTGAAGACACAATATTAGAAAAAACGTCCAATAATAGCAACGTGCCTAAAAGTGACTTCAAAAAGAAGAAGAATGATCATCTGGATAAAGAACCGTAAGTCTTACTCCTTGATAATCTTTTGTATTATTCTGTATTCATCCAAACAATATCGGCGCTAGATCGAAGTTCTATTGATGCAAATGTCGATTGATTATTATACCAACCCTTATTTCAAATTTACCTTTGCTAACTTTGTAGGTTTGTAGAGTGTACTGAGTGCAAGAGGAAGATGCATCAAGTTTGCGTTCTTCATTTGGATTTTATTTGGGAAAATGGGTAAGTATTTTGCTTCTATGCTTATCATTTTATTTGTCATAATTTTTCAGTTCAAAATGAATACTTGATCAGGTTATTGATTTAAAACACGATTGAAGATTTGATTTCTCATAGTTGTTTTTATGTGTTTTCATTTTATAGGTTTGTTTGTGACGGGTGTAGAGAATCTAAAAGTTTGGGTGAACGAAAAGAAAATCGGTTCAATGCAAAGAGGTTACCGCAAACCAAGTTGGGTGAACACATCGAAAAACGGGTTAATGGCTATCTGAAAACCGCTGAAAATAGTGATACTGCTGGTTATGTACACATTCGAGTTGTCAGTAGCCAAAATAAAAGTGTCGATGTTCGTCCTGGAATGCGCGATCGCTATTCAAAGGAAGGTTTTCCCGAAAGCTTTCCATACCGAGCCAGAGCATTGTTTGCTTTTGAAGAAATTGATGGAGTTGATGTCTGTTTCTTTGGAATGCATACTCAAGAATTTGGGTCTGATTGTCCTGAACCAAACAGGAACCGAATCTACCTCTCATATCTTGATAGTGTTCATTTCTTTCGCCCACGTCACCTCAAAACTAATGTCTACTGGGAAATTTTGATTGGTTACTTTGAATTCTGCAAAAAAAGAGGGTAAGTTCAAATTTATTCTCAATAAACTTTCAATACCCGCTGCATCTTAAAATTAATATTTTTTAACAAGTTTTTTGTTAAGCATCAAATTTCATATTTTATGCATGTTAATTTAAATATTTTGCATCATTTCCGTCTTTTTCTTAGGTTTCATTGGGCACACATCTGGTCATGTCCACCCAGTGAGGGCGATGATTACATCTTCCATTGTCATCCGCCTGAGCAGAAGATTCCCAAATCCAAACGGTTGGTCGAATGGTATAAGCGGATGTTGGAGAAATCAGAAAAGGACGACGTTCTTGTGGAATATAAAGTAAGCCTATCTGCTTTGATGAACTATTGGAATCACTGAAATCGACTGAAAATTTATTTTTTGTTTATCATTCTTAATAACAATATTTGGATTTTGATTTTTTTTGCAGGACATCTACACACAAGCTATCAACGACTTGGTCAAAAGCCCTTTAAACTTACCATATTTCGATGGTGATTATTGGCCCAATCAAATCGAGGATAGTATTCGTGAGGTGATAAACGAAGAAGAAGAACGAAAGAAAAACGAAGCTCTCCAAGCTGCTCAGTTAGCTGAAGCTGAAAATGACGAGGAAGTTGCCTCTGAAGATATGGTATGCCCAATATTTTAGTCAGTTTCCTTTCAAATCGCACTGTAAATTTTAGTTAATAGTTGTTCTATTTTGATTTTTGTGAATAATTATTGTTCTTTATCTGTAGGTTGTTACATCGACTGGTAAAAAGACCAAAGGCAAACGTGGAAACAAAAAGACTACGAAGAAAAACAAGCTCAACAAAACCCCAGCTAAGAAGAACGTTACAAATAATTGGGGAAGCTGTGAAGTTTCTCAACGTATTTTCACCATCATGGAAAAATACAAGGAGGTTTGTAACTTTTTTTAATACAATTCTCAAATGATCTTACTCCCAATGCATCACTAGCTCAGTGGTTTTATTATACTATGTGATAAGAATTTGTGAAGTCAACTTAAGCTACAACTACACCAAATAATTATTTCTAATGTCTATTCGTTACCTTTTTCAATTCACTCTTTTGACGATATATCTCTCTTTCTTTCTTTATAACAGTCTTTCTTCGTTATTCGATTTTACAAACCTGGAGAAGAGCCAACGGACAAAATTGAGGATCCTGATCCATTGATGCAGAGTGACATCATGGACGGCCGAGACGCTTTTCTCACAACATCGAGAGACAAACATTGGGAGTTTGCCAGTCTGCGTCGAGCCAAATTCTCAAGTATGGCTATGCTGGCTGAACTTCATAACCAAGGATCTGACAAATTCGTCTATAACTGTAACGTTTGTAAACGTCAAATCATCACGAGACTTCATTGTACTGTTTGTGAGGTACGTTTGCTTCCTAAGTTTTTCATTCTAGGGATTTAAGACGTCGTACATGATCCATGATCAACCAATGACTATAAATTGATTGTTATTATTTTAAAATGTCTTTTCAGGATTTCGACCTGTGTACAATTTGCTACAAGGACAAAGGTCACGAGCATAAAATGGAGAAACTCGGTCTGGATATTGAAACTGAACAACCAAATAGCGCCAACAAAACAAGCGCCATCAACGCCCAAGAAGCTCGACGTAAATCAATCGAACGATGTATCGAATCCTTGGACCATGCAACATATTGTAACGCGAAAACGTGCAATAAGCAAGCGTGCTTGAAGATGAAGAAAGTCGTTTCCCACGCCAAAAATTGCAAAAGGAAAACGACTCAAGGATGTCCCATTTGCAAGCAGCTCATTGCGTTGTGTTGTTATCACGCCAAATCGTGCACACGTTCTCAGTGTCTGGTTCCTTACTGTCAACACATCAAACAGAAATTGAAGCAACAACAATTGCAACAAAAACTTCACCAACGTCAAATCTTACGTCGTCGTATCGCTACAATGAACATGCCATCACAAGCACAGCAACAGGCTCAAGCTGCACAGCAACAAGCACAACAACAAGCGCAAAAACAGCAACAGGCTCAGCAACAGCAGCAACAATCCATGCAACAAAACTCCCAAAATTCTTCCACTATGAATTTCAACCCTGCACAACAACGACCCATGGGAACACCACCTATGCAAATCAAACAAAAACCGATCAACATGACCTCCATTTCAGGTACCCCTCCACCACCCAACGTCACTGCTAAACCACCACCACCGGTGGTCGCACCGCAACAAACAAACGATATCAACAACCGTAATATGAACATGATGAATCCAAACCAACCACAACAACCGCGATTCGCTGGACCAAATAATTTCCCCAACAATAATAACATGCAACAAAATAACATGATGAATGTACAGCAACAACAACAAAACCAGAACAATAGCATGATGAATAATATGAACAATTTCAATCAACAACAAATGAACGTTCCGCCCAACATGAGCACAAACCAAATGATACCACAACAAAACCCTCAGAACCCTGGTATGATGATGAACCCTAATATGAACACTAATAGCCAAGTCCCCATGCAACAGTTATTCAACGCAATACAAAATCGTGCTGGTCCGCGCGGTCCTTTCCATCGTTACGGGATGCCTCCGAAGCGTCCAATGGGAATGCCAATGTCGTCTTTACAACAACAGAAATGGCTTCAACAACTTCGTTTCCAACAACAACAGCAACAGCAGCAACAATACCGACAGCGGATGGCTCTTGCTGCTAATATGAACAATGTTAATATGAACCAAATGAGTGGGCCTGGTTTTAACAACCAGATGACGCCCAACCAACAAATGAACCCTGCTCTTATGGGAATGAATAGACAGTTTTCAAATGACGCTATGTTACCGCCTGGTCAGAACATGGTTCCGAACAACAACCAAACCACACCACAAATGATGGCTGCTGCAGCGAACAACAATCGTGTCAATCAAGGCATGAACCAAATGATGAACCAAGCAGGAATCATGTCACCTCCGCAACAGCAACAGATGGCCAATCAAATGTCGAACCCTTCACCACGTCCTTCGATGTCGCCTTCACCGAACCTGCGAGCGCCTTCACCTCATCCCGTCATGTCTCCTCAGCAACAAGCACAACAACAACACATGTCACCTTCTCCCGCTCAACCGCTATCCAATCAACCCTTAACTTCGCCTGCTATGCATTCCATCAATTCACCGGCACAACAAGCTAACACACCAAACATGGACCCTTCTTCCAATTTACAACCGTCCTCCGTTAAATCGGAGATGCCGGGGAGCAACATGTCACAACATCAAATGCTTGATAATAATCCTGTTAATGAACAAGATGATATTTTACTGCAGTTTGCTGAGTCGCTATGATATATCGCTTCTCTGTATTCTTTAGTTTTGCTATCTTCTATCGCCAAAAACGAAAACAGATCATGTCATTGGCCGCTTTTACTTACACAATAGCTCAAACGAAATAAAATTATTTATACTTTTTTGGAACTATTTATTCGCGTAAGAGCTGCCTGACTTATATCGATTTTTTATGATTCTGAAGGGAAGGGATACCTGCCTAGTTGTGTTATTTTTTCAAACGAGACTAGCTAGTGCCTATCACACACGCTTGTCCGCCCACATTGTGTTTTGTTGGTAGTCTCTAGAATGGCCTAATGAAGATTTCGCATTCACGTAAGGCTCATTATTACACTTCCCTTTCAAGACCGTCAAACAAATTGCCATTTTTATATTTTCGAATCCTCCATCATTTGTGTAAAGGGTTTGTTTTTAAAAGATATTGTATTATTGTTATTATTATGAAAAGAGTATCTCAGAGGTCAAGACATAGTTTGGTCGTAGAATTGCCTCTTTTATTATAGTCCTCCAGGAGGAAAGTTTTCAAATTACTCCGTAACTTTTCGTGGAGAGAAATTACTTTTGAACCACGAATAGAAATTGTATTATATACTGTTATGGAAAAAGAAGTCTTTAGTATTAATAATATTATATTTACTACTACAATGGAAGCATTATTAACCATAGATTTTGTATTGAGAACGACCAAGAAATTTTAGCCTAGTTTTTAAGATCACTTTTTTTTTGTTTTCATCATAATTGTTTATTACATCTTGCTTATCAGTAAAATTATTTTTTTGTCAACATTTTTTTCTTCAACTTTAAATTAATAAAACTTCATTTTTTGTAAAAAGAGAAATTTATTCAGGCCATTAATTTTTAACACGGAAAATTGAAATACAATTTGGAGGTAACTTTCCAACGGTCCTTAACCCCTTTTCCAGTCATGTTACTGTTATTTTTTATATCTGTACAGATAAAATCAATAATATTTAAAATGTCGTCGAAATTTCATCATTGTCGCTGTCGATTTTGTGTGAAGTCAGTAATAATATTCATTAAGTCCGTAAGAAATCGTAAGAATATTTTGGAAAAAAGCTTCTTTTAGATTGCTTTTTTTTTAGTTATCTCTACAATATAAATTAAATTTAATTTTTGATCATATCTTGTACTTAAAGGAATTCTTTTTGCGTTTTGGTACTTTTTATTTTTTACGAATCATGTCCGAATTTTATTGGGATATTTTGTGAATAATATCGATGCTTGCTACAATTATCAACTAAAGATATCGTAAAATTTTAGTTTTTACTACAGAAATACGCGTTTTTATTCGTTTTTACCCCCTGTCAATCTGTTTATTGTCTGTGTCCTTTTTACTTAGAATTTTATCTGACACTTTGAAATTCTACTGTGTATCATATATAAAACCTCTAGTCTTTCTCTGTAGCCTGTCATCCACCAAAATATGCTCTAGAGATTTAGATTTCCATAAAGTGATTTCTGTCTTTATGTTTGAAAAATGGTATACTACATATATTATATCTTTTCTTTGTCTCGTTTAGATAACTTATAACGAAAACTGAATAAAAGAAACAATGTCAAAAACAGTTGATTGAACATTGCTCATTTATGGCATTGAATCAATATGTATGGCTTGATTTGCAAGAATGGATGTGTGGTGAAAAATGACTGGTAACCCAACAATTTAAGTTGGAGCCTGGAATTCCCGAGTTAATTTTATCCGAGTTATTTTACATATGACGTCATAATTTCAGTTTTGTTACGTCATTATGACGTCATCACAAAAATAATAACTCGAGTTGTTTTTGAGTTTTTAACTTTCCGAGTTATTTGGTGTTTTGTAACTTGGTTTCTTTTCGTGTCTTTAACTTCTCGAGTTATCACTTTTGTGGTGACCTCATAAAAACTGAAATTATGACGTCACATGCAAAATAATTCGAAAGAATAACTCGGAAAAAAATAACTCGGGAATTCCAGGCCCCATTTAAGCTGTACTCTTTTTTTATAAAAACCAGTAAATTTACCGATGCTCTGCTGCTCTTATTTTTTTAACACTTTAAGCCCTAAGCCCAAACTAAGGCAAATAGAGGTATACTAGTTTGATGACGACTTCAAAAAAGTGAGGACGATGACTTTTTTAGGATGTAACCTTTTTGACTAAGTAATGCTAAAAAGCAACGAACAAAGCTTATGATTCTGGCTGAAGAAAATAACGTGTGGTACAAAGTGGAAGAATGTAAAAGAGACTTTTCCGTCAATATTTAGCCAAATTCAATAAATTTTAAGCTTAAAATCCTTCCATTTTTGGACCTACCTTGGAGGTCCTATAAATTAACCGATGTCCGTCCGTCCGTTCGTCCGTCCGTCTGTTACGTATTATTATGCGTATTAGCAATGCCCAAAACATGGCAGAGTCCGATTTTTGACAAAAATTCTTTTCCGGCCGAAAATGCCGAAATGCCGGAAATCGCCGTTTTTGCAGATTTTCATCGGACTTTTTCCTTATAATTGGTTGTTTTTTCACACAAAAACATTGTTAATAGCATTGTCCACGATCAAGCATGGTTCAATTGTCAATAAAACTGATTTTTGAAGCCGGAACTTTCTAAAAATCGCCGGAACAGCTAAACGGTACATTTTTTGACTGGTTTTTTTCTCCTCGTATTGCTATCCAACTTTCATCATCAGGTAGGTCCATTCAGCATCTAGCTTGTTTTTACTAGGGGAAGCATTCTGGAGGGGGGGGCTTAAAATCTCAAGATTGGCAAGAGCTATGAACTTGAAATTTCGACCATTGGTAAAAGTATGGATAATTAGAGATGATTTGCAAACAACGATTTGTTCAGCCACCTGCCTGATTGGTACATTTGTTTTTAATGGCTATTTTGCAAAAAACTGTCACTGAAAAAGATTGGTGTCATATTTGGTACTTTTCAGACCGGTCACACCGGTCAGGACCTACTAGAGCTGTTGACTTAAAATTTTCACCAAAGGTAGATATTGAAATCTTAGGTAGTTTGCAAATACTTGGTTGGAATTTTACAAACCATCTAAACCGGAAAACTTTGATCTGCTTTGACCAAGAATAAAATCTCTTTTATTCAAGTACAGTTTATTTAAGTAAAATCCTCATAAATTAGGAATTATCATTTAATGCGTTTTAAATTTACACAAAACTGGTATAGAGAATCTACCGCCCTAACATCTAACGCCATTCTTTTATATTTTTAGTGTTAAAATCGCTAATATTAACCACCCACGAGACTGCCTTTTTTCTCAGGATTGCCAAGTGCAATATCCTTGTCATAATTCCAAGCCAATAGTATTTTCCAATCCTAAGATACAGTAACCTAGGGCTAATTTAGGCAAAGAGGGCAATTTTGGCCGGTCTGTAAAATGCACGGTTATGACAGGTGACCCCAACAGATTTATAATGCCCGAATGGCTAGATAGCGTGCTTTGGCTGTAAAGTGAGCCGTATTTCGGTAGAGATCCTACCGAGGTCACGTGACATTACAATAGAATTTCGGCACCAAAAGTACCCTAAAAGTATATGACACGTGCTCTTGTTTCACAGAATTTGACCATGAAAAGGTTTCTTCGTGACCTATTTTTTAACGGAATTTGTAGAAGGAGCTGAAGATTTACATCGAAATTTGAAAAGTCTAAGAAAAAGTCTTTAAATAGTAAAAGTCTATAAATGGTACCTGATGGTGACGTATTGTTTTGTTGATTTAGATTCTAATTAATAATACAAAGGACGAGTTCAGTTTGAGCCATCTTAACGCTGTACGTTAAGATGACTCATTTTTACTGGTAGCATAAGTAGAAAAAAAGCCCAATTTTTGCCATCGCAAATTCAACCGCTAAAAATCGCGAATTTTTCAACCAAAAATACATTCAAATATAGCGCTTTTGATTCTCTAAAACAAGCAAAAAAAAATTTCTAAATTATATTTGACTATCAAAAGTTACAGGCATTCTTGTTTCCACTGCCAATTATATCTGGATAGACTTTAGTTTCATTTATACTGAAGAGACGGAAAAATCGTCTGAGACGAGTAGTTTGTAAAATGTGATCTTTGGAGGAGATCCTATTTATTGAAACTTGAATGGAAAGTACACTCCTCCATAATTCTTATTTTCTAAATTGCTCGTGTATGTCATAAACAATTCTGCTGATTTTACCTTCGAGGAGTTCAAATCACTATGAATTTTTATAATTTGTGTACACTTGATTGCTTTCGTTTTGTATTTTAGAGCAACATTTCAAATGATGATTGGAGAGGCAGAATCAATCAAAGCCAGCGTAAACATCTAGTTGATCGACTGTAAGTATACTAGTTTAACAAGAAAAAGGAAGAAAATGGGCTCGTTTGTTGGTTTTTGTGATAAATTTCAGATAACAAATCTTTTTGAAAATCTTTTTACAGTTTTAAATTTTCTGTACTCGAAAATATTTTATATTCATGACTTTAATGACTCATGACTACCTTTCTAATGAGCACAAAATTACAAACTATTTCAAAATTCATTTGCAATTTTCGTAAAACACACCCTTACAGTGCATTTCTGTTTCCTTGAAAAACACAATTGGTCCCCGTCGGTCACCTTGACTGGTTGCAACCCCGACCCTTTACCCCAGGGTCACTGCTCTTAATCAAAAAGTAAGGATATGTTGGACGGTGAAAAAGAATGCGGCTATTATATTTTGATTTTTCCCGACATGTTTCGGACTCAGTCCGTTCTCAAGGGAATGATATTTCTATATAAAAAAAAGTGTTTCTATACAAAATTATTTGACGTCAAATTGGACAAATATGTCATTTTAGGCGATTTCGGCTTGAAAATGGGTTGGTGTAAATGGGGCCATCTGATAAGTTGAATTTGGTCTAAAATGAACGTGTAAATCAGACTTAGGCGCTCGGTTGGAGAAGATTGAGTTCTTGGTTCAATCATGAGGTGTGAGGGTTCTCAGTTCTTTGATCCAGAAGTTTTCTCTCTGTAGTATTATCATTTTCATTCTTTCTATATCTGTCTCATTGATCTGCTCGATGATGGTGAACTTTGCGTCTCTGTTGAAATCGTGGTTGGTTTGGTGGAAATGTTTACACGCTGGGATTGTCTCTTGTCGTGGTCTGTATGCATTACTTCTTTGGTTATTGAGTCTTTGATTGAATTGGGTCTCGCTTTTTCCAATATATTTGATGTGACATTAGTTGCATTCCAGGAGGTAGATGATACGAGTGCTTTTGCAGTTAACGTTTTGGAAGATCTGGTATGTCCTTTTGGTTTGTTGGCTGGTGAAGGTTGAGGTTGACATTATTTGTTTACAGCAAAGGTTTCCTATCCTTGTTAAGCAAGGCTGGCACTTTCCTTTCAGTTTTTGTTGTTTTCTTGTGACTTTGTTATCGGATATTGATGTTTGTCCAAGTAGATCTTTCAAGTTTTTGTTGCGTCTATACGCAATGACTGGTGTTTGTTGGAAGGTATCTTGAAACCGTTCGTTGATGTTGAGGATATCAAAAAGTAAGGATAAGCACAAGAACCCCACAAGAACTGTCCATTCTTTTTTCAGTATTTCTGCCATTGTGCCACAAGGAATCAACGAGCCAGGTACAACAAAAACAAACAAGTGGAAAAACCTTATTTCAAACGTTCAAAAAGCTGAAGAAGAACTTTATAGTTCTGCCGCCAGTAAAGAAGACTATTTTCACTTGTTAGCAGATAAAGTCCACAATATTCAAACAGAATTGGAGGATAAGCGCAATGAAAGAAAGCGATACGTGAAAGAAGCGATGAAAAGAGACGCAGAAG
This sequence comes from Clytia hemisphaerica, assembly GCF_902728285.1. Taxonomy (NCBI): domain Eukaryota; kingdom Metazoa; phylum Cnidaria; class Hydrozoa; order Leptothecata; family Clytiidae; genus Clytia; species Clytia hemisphaerica. Next base: position 411,216 of record NW_027103834.1, on the reverse strand, counting down.
GACAAAGGTGAGTGAATTCTTAACCTCCTATCGGAATGAAAAGTGTTGACATAAAAAAATTCTCAAAAATAGCCTTTTTAACTTTGAATACCGTATTCGAATGAACCAAGGTCACTTTAGTAACGTTAATTGAAACCATTTTGCCTTTTCATTATTATTTCAGTACAAATATGTCAATTTAGGGATGTGGAACTTCGTCAAAATCAGTTCGAATAAAAAAAAGAATACAATCATAGTTGTAAATCTATGTTTTTCTTCATATAATACGAAAATATCAAACATTTTCCTTAAAGGACGGGCGTTTATTCGAGGGGGTGTTTAAAAGATGGACGTTTATTCGAAATAATACAGTATGTATAATTTAAACTTACCTTAAGGGAAAAAATTTTCGCGAGTAATTTCGCCAATTTGGGCGTAACTCGCGAAATTAATTTTCGCGAAATTAATTTCCGCGAAACACACCAAAATGGCTAAATCGCGAAATTCGATTTCTTTGGAGGAAGACGGCGATGAAGTTTAATCATGACTTATCATAGAAACATTCATCTTTGATGTTATTATTTTGTTGTTAAAGTTTGTTAATGTGACTGAAATATGTCTTGAAATCAATGAAAAATATGAAAAACATTTTCTCTGTAAAAAAAATTCTTTTGAAATTTCTCAATCGCGAAATTAAATTCCGTGAAACTTTTGAAATTGGCTCATTCGCGAAATTAAATTCCGCGAAAATTTCTTCCCTTAAGTTACCTTGTTGGATTGGTCTAAAGACTTTCCTTGGTATAAAACGAACAATATACCTTAAGGGAACTATTTTTTGCGGGAACTAATTTTTGCGGTTCGCAGTTCAAGATTTAATATTTAATATTTGCGGGAACTTAATTTTGCGGATTTCTCACTTGAAAGAAATTTAGAGCCGTACTGTGAATTATTCGACCTTTGTGTTTTTGAAAAATTTTGCGGGAACTTAATTTTACGGTTTGGGTCTAAATCCGCAAAAACCGCAAAATTTAGTTCCCGCAAAAATTAGTTCCCTTAAGGTAGAACAGACTGGTGACGTTGAAATTTCAATTTCAGTGACTTTTTTAAACTTACTTTATGTAATGAATTGATGAATTTGGAACCTACTGAAGAGTAAGTCTAATATATAGGGGATGCGTATCGTCTAAAATATTTCTGCCCCAACTTACCTCCGTCTTTTCTTTTTTGGACCTACCCCGGTGGAGGTCCTATGAATTAACCGTTGTTCGTTCGTTCGTTCGTTCGTTCGTTCGTTCGTTACCAGCTTTTCTCGAGATTGGCTCATTAGTTTTTTTTGATTTTTTGCACAAAGATGCATAACTATAAACCCTCGAATGTGACGGAGCCCGATTTTCGAAAGAAAAAAATTTTGGGCCAAATTTGGGCCAAAAAACGGCTAAAAAACGGGTTTTTTAGACTTTGTGAAAAATTGGATCATTAATTTTTTCTAATTTTTTGCATGAAAGTAGGGTACCATCAAAGGTAAAAGATGGCTCAAGCATATTTTTGCAAGACATTTTTTTTGGCTCACAAAACGCATGTTTATCTATAAGAATCACTATCAATAAGTATACATCAATGTTCTTAGTCAAATTACTCAATTCTTTTATGAGATAGATGTTTTTTTTTGCTCACGAGGGCTTACTTTTGAAGAATGTGTGTGTTTAGAAATGAAATTTTGGCTACTTGGCGTGTTTTTGGCCAAATAAGATATTTTTTTATCAGCACATTATCAATTACTTCTAGGTATTACCTTTTCTCGAGGTTGGCGCTTTCATTCTTTATGATTTTTTTCACAAAGATGCATAACTATAAACCCTCGAATGTGACGGAGCCCGATTTTCAAAAATACATATTTTTGGGCAAATTTGGGCTCAAAAATGCATGTTTATCTATAAGAATCACAAACGCACGTTCCGCAAAAATTGATAATTATGAAAACAACAGCACAATGACTTCATTTTTTTCATTCTTTGATTGGATGTGACGAAATTATGTAAATTTATGCAAATTTTGGTTACCCCAAATTTAAGGTAACTCTCGGACGAGAATTTCATACACGATACGCATTTCTTCTGAAGGATATCTCAAAGTAAAAACATGGTCAAGTAATCAGATTCAAATTACTAAGTGACCATTTTTAGACTTACAGACGAATTCTTCTTAAAATGATTCTAAAAAGGTCAGAGTGACATTTTTCAAGCTTTCATCAAGATTTCCTTCAACATAAAATCTTTAAGAAATACGACGGTGATAGCTTCTGATAACGTAACAGCTCAAGAGAAGCGACTGCTTGAAAAGGCTTCAACCCGTTGACTCTTTCAGGGCATCTAAATTGGAAGAAGAAAATGAAACGACGGTGAAGAAACGTAAAGAAGAAGAATGTGCTGGAGGGAATCCAAGTGAAGAGCAAGAGACGAAGGAAGTAGAAGCAACAAATCAAGAAGCTGAAAATATAGATCAAGGGTAATTCTCACTCTCATTTAAAGCAACGTTGAAGAAGTGTCACCATTTTTTTCTTTTGAATTTTTATAAAACTTAAGTTTCATCATAAGTACATCCAAATTGACTGAAAAAATCGATTCTCCTGCAAACTTCTAGAATTTTAAAGACAGCCCTGCAGCTTAAAGACAGCCCTGTGTCACAGACCCTGTGGGACCCCCGCCCCACTGAAAAATTTGGCCAAAATTCTGTTCCCGGTGGGAAAATTACCCCATAATTTCAGCTCCATTGGGAATTTGACTTAGTTTTTGTTTAGAATAGGAAAAGAAATGCACTCCAAAACCATCCCCACTGAGAAGTTCTTACTTAGTTTTACTTTTGAAGATCACTTCCACTTTGCAAACCAAGTCAAGATTGGCATGAATCGATTACTGAAACACAAAGAAGAGAACACATTGATGAACTGTAAGTATTTTTGTTAAGGCTTTGCGATTTCCCAGGTGAGACCAGCTTGATTAGTTGTTTACGATCTCGACCGATCCTCACACTTGAAAAGAAGGTTGAAGAAGAATGTTGTCAATATTCTTATAATTTCATTGTTCAACTGCCAGTTTGTTTCAATTTGAAAATCTTTGTTAATTTAATTTTTTGCATGGTATTCATTTTCATTACATTCCATCTACTTATTTATTTCAGTATTTGCTGCCATTGTACCACAAGGAGTCGACGAGCCAAGTACAACAAAAAACAAACAAATGGAAAATCTAGTTTTATACGCCCAAAAAGTTGAAGAAGATATGTATACTTCTGCTACCAGTAAAGAAGAATATGAATCTTTGTTAAACGAGAAAGTGAGCAAAATAAAAACAGAACTCGAAGAAAAACGATTGGACCGCGAGAAGAAATCCAAAACACGAAATCAAAACGAGGCTAGTGCAGGATGACTATTATATTCACACCCCTGTCTCACACGGTCTTAATTTTTGTTGTCGGTAATTATATTTTAATGGGATAAACTTTCGCGGGGATTAAACTTCGCGGATTTCGCGGATTTGGGTGTCATCCGCGAAAATCCGCGAAATTAAGTCCCATTGGAAATTTGGAAGGGCCTCATCCGCGAAATATTTCTGAACAAAACTCAAAATATGTCAAATAAATACTATCTGAATGGTTACTTGCATCAGAAAGGCGCAAATAATGTGTATTTCAACAACCAATATGCATGATTTGACAGTAGAAGTCACAAAATCGTGAAAATATTGCCACCCAATAGTGCCACACGCGAAATTAAGCCCGCGAAATTTTTGAATTTCGCAGATAGGCTCAACCGCGAAATTTAATCCCCGCGAAAGTTTATCCCATTAAAGTAGTCATTGTTTGTTGCAGAGGTATTGTCACCATATTACACAAACACATTTATTTTCTCTAAAATTAATTGCTCATACGATGTTGGTCTCGATATAATTCATACAGTAATTTATTATTCGATCACTCAAATCGCTGCATCCCCGTATAACAAAACTACTTAAGCAATCATCATGGTGAGAAAAAATATCTAAAATCTATTCTTAATGCCTGACAGCTCTTCATTCGTTAGCTTTTCGAGTTTTTTTCCCAAGTGGGGAGGGGATCCTAAAGGTTAGGATACGAGGGTGTTCTGTAGAAGCAATAATACTTGGGTCTAAAGATATCACTAAGGAACCATACTTAAGTGTCCAATTACTTACCGAAAATTGTCGTTAACTGTAAAATTGAAGGAATTTTTTTTTTAATATGTAGCATAGACACTGAATAAATCTGTAATTTTTTGTTTAAATAATCTATTTCATATTTTTTTGCGATTTATATCAAACCATAACAATGTCGTTCAATTCAACTGAAAATATTTTTTTGGTTTTTACTAGAAGTAGGCTAAAAGTAAATCACGGTGAACAGGACTAAACTTTGTTTTGCTTTCAGTTTTTCAACGAATGCTTCAACTTTTTACCCTTTTTTGCTAGAAAGTTCCTTCTTGGTACAGAGGTACTTTGTTTGAAGCCTCCTGCTTACAGCTATATACAATCTGCGTCAAAAAATATCAAGAATTTTGGAAGTTGGGGCGAGAAAGTCGCTTTTGGTTTATCTGTTAAATGTAATTGAATATTTCAATTTGGGTAGCCATTATCAACTTCCAGGCTATATTCTGAGCCTAATTGGACCATTTTTGTACTTTTGGATCCTTGAAGTCCTAAGTTCAAATTTTTGCCATTTTTTGAATCTTTTTAGGAGTTTTTCTTCATTTTCCCAAACAGTTAACAATTTTCCAAAATTGTAATTAATTGTAAGACCCTACAGTATATAGCTCCCGAAACGGAGGAGGCCCCGAAAACGTAGGCCGTTATCAAAATGAGGATCCTGACCTTTAGATTATTCAGAATTAGACGAATTTTGTTAACTTTGAAAGAATGATGTTTATTCTTAAAAGTTAGTCTGCTTTTGATGGTTTAAGACAGATTAAAAATAACATATTTGCGTCTGTAGGAAATATTACAGCACTAGATTAAAATTGCACATATAACTCACTCTAGCTCCTTGGGTTTTGAAAATAAGTTATGAAAATGGGATATAGGAAACTTTCTTCACCTAATGTCTTTCAGAAAATGCAGATACATCTGTGACTTAAGATGATGATTTTCAGTTTGGACTTAACATTATCGAAATCTTGAAATATTTTTGTAAAATCAAAGTTATACATCAAAGACAAGCACTAGTTGATAGTCCAAATACCAGAAGCAGCCGGCGAAGAATTTAGAAATATGTGTTCTTATCTTATTCAAATTCTTTTTGGAAAAGCCCCTTTCAAGCAAAGTACCTAAGGGGAGTACTTTTTTCCTGTAGGTGGTATAAATTTCCTAGGAAAAATATACTCCCGGGAGTAATTATTTCCTAGGAAATATGTACCGGCGAGTAATAAGGGAAATAAGTACTGGGGAGTACTTTTTCCGGGGAGTACTTATTTCCTGTGACAACGGAAATTTTCAAACTTCCACCATGACTTCCACCAAAAATCCACCATGCTACAAAATCATTTGTCCTTCGAGACGGCTAGGCTGCACGCATCCCCTAAAATAGTTTTTGATATAGGACAAAGCCTGCATATCAATTGTCTTAATCCAGAGTCTCTATATGTTAGCACAAAAATACTTCAGATGGTGATTAAAGCATGAAATTTGGCATAGATGATCCTTAGAGGGTCTAAAACTTAATTTTTAACAATAACACCAAATTTTGCCACCTGGACACCTGCCAGATGACGTCATCAGGTGGCTGGTCAAAAAATTATTTTTTTGAAAATATTCAAAATCTGATGGTTCCAGCGGAAAGAGCATGAAATGCTGATAAAAATTGAGGTATAAAACATGCCTTGAAAATCTTCCTGTCAAAAGTTATGGAGGTTGAAAGTTTTTTGATGACGTCATCATAAGCCTTTCCAGGCAAAACTTAAAAACCTCGTAATTTTAGTACAAATTGACCAAATTTCATGTTTTATACATGAATTCATATAAAAATTCATTGCTTTTTCCGATTCCGATGTTCAAATTGAATTAAAAGCTTTAAATCCTACAGAATACTAAAACTTAGATTTCGAGCTTTACAAGGCAAATCAACGCAGCGTTCTCCCTTCAGGAGCACAGTGTACAAACCAACTAATTTTTTTGGATGTTTTAAGCCTTCCTATGTTGTTTAGACCCAAGCATCAGATGGAACTTCAAATTTTGACATGGATTCATGTATAAAACACTAAATCTGGTTATAAAACGTAATAAACGTAAGTATTCTTACGTTTTTATGTGCTAACAGATCTCACTAATATGACATTTTATAATAACCATCCTCCCCGAATTTTATGAAATCTTTCTGAAAAAGTGCCAAAACCTTCATTTTCCTAGGGTTTTTTGGGAAAATCACCCAAAATTACTTAATATTGACACCCCATTTCATGCATTTTCTACAAGAGTACCAACCCCCTTGCTCAAAATTAAGCACAGGAGAGAACGGGTTAAAGGTTATTCATTGTTTTAACGAGTTTACTATTCTGCCGAAATGTTCTTGATAATGTGATCTTCAGGTATTCCACCAAAACCATGGAGAATAAAGTGATGAATTCCTTAATGTGAAGATTAGATTTAACTTCTAATTTTTCGCTTTAAATATATACAAAACTAAATTGCCTGCTAAAATTATAGTTATCCCAGAAAATAAATAAATTGTTTTGTCATAAATTAGAATAAATTATACCATCCCCATCACTTTGAGTGAGGGTCGTTTCTCTTCAAATAATAACGAATTTCGCTCCTTTTGATTTCGTTTACGTTCATCTTCGCTTGATTTGGATCGATTCCTCATTTTGACACCTTTGGTAGATTTACTGCTTTTGCTACCTGTCGGTGTTGTTGAACTTCTATCAGAAAGGTAGTTCGAATTCTTATCCCTTTTGCTGTCCTCAAGAGCTTGACATATCTCTTCACTTTGATCGACAGCTTCTGTAATGTACTGACTTTCGTAAGGCGTTCCGTGTTTCTTGCGTGATCGAGGACTCAAAAGTCTCGTCTCTTTTTCCAAAGAATCTATATCCACCTCTCCAGCTTGTTTCAATTCTTCCGCTAAACATTCCTCCTTTGTCGGTGATAGCAAATCTACCATGTTAAAATTGATCCCTTTATCATTTATGCGTGGTAAACTCAACGCACTTCCAAGGTCTTTATAATTCTCTAACGTTTCGAAAGTCGATGTATCAACAACGGGCAACATATCCGGTCTATGAGAGAGTTCGGGTCCATCATCGAACACCGGTATATTATCGTCAACAAAAGACGGTTCTATGTCGTCGTACGTCTCATCTAGTTCCGTCACGAAAGTGTGGTCGAAAGTATTTTCATTGGAACTACATGTATTATTCGAAGTCGTTGAAAGTTTAATATTTTCTGCACGTGCGATAGTGGGCCGTTCAGAAAACGAGGGTCGTTGGTATTTATCTCTATGGTAACCCACACCGAAAGAGTGGCTTCTTTGAAAACGTTTTGGATATTCGTCGTCGTTTGAACCGTTGCTATCTCTCGGTGAGCCGATCAACGCAAACGAAACCTCCTTATTTGAGGAAGTTCGTGGTTCACGACGATTTTTGCCACCGAAACTTTTGCTTCGTTTGACTTTGCGACGACGACCAGACATTGACGGACTCTGAACGTCTGTGACGTCGCTCATGGTTGCACTGTCAAGAACGTCTTTGTTTTGAATGGTCATTGTTTCTGTTCCCTGAACAATGGGAACACGCGAGGGCGTATTGATTAGATCATTAGAGAGAATAATACTATCAGTTGCAGTGCTACACGAAAACATCTTCGCGTGGTTTTTATGTGTTTTTTCGATCGCTCCTTTTTCTGCTTTATTGTTGTTTTTGCGAAACAATTTCCCTCCAAATGAGGTCCTGTGTAATTTGGGCGTGTATAATTCAGATATATTAGCCACGCCATCAGCTAGTGCTGTGACTTCTGTCAAAGTATCAACACTTTGATGTCGTTGAATGTTTTGATAAACGTCTCCTCCTTGTGAGCGATGATCTAAATCAGTTGGAAGGTCAGTATGGCCGTCAGTTTGTCCAGAGCTTGAAGTACGCGAGTCCATCATTTTAAACCCGATAATGGAAGGTTCAAGGCTTGTGGTGTCGTTTGTTAAAGGTTTTAAACTTGATTTCAATGAGATAACTTCATTGAGAACATTCTCATTAAACAAGATAAAGTAACCACGCCCGTTATGATATAACCTTCGATTCTTGATCAGTCTCCCTAAGCATTCATGTATGATCTTCGTATCGGGAGTCTTAATCTCAGGGTAATGTTTACGTAGATATTCGTGAAGGATGTCTTTGGTTGGAAATATGTTTTGATGGTTGAGATCGGCGACGGCTTCGAACAAGGCGGTGGTTAACGACATGAAGGGCGATTGAGGGATCATCTCGACGACGCAATCACGAATAATTCCTAAAATTGAACAACGAAAAATGAACTGTACCGTTTTTTCTTCAGCTAATTTTTTATGATAGAAAACATTTTCCCCTGCGTTTTTAAAACATTGTTTTGACATCAAAATCAAATTGTCTCTACATAATAAGTATCACTTTTTGAGTTTTTTTCACCTCATTATGAAATAAACAAATATTTGATAGTGTCTTATAGATGTTAATCCAGTCGTCTCCTTGGTTCAAAAATTACCCTCTTAGCGGAACGAAAACAAACTTCTTATACAAAAGACCGCTTTCATTAAAATAAATTTAACATTAGCGCGCTTCCCACCGCGTTAAAGCAAATCAATTACATTCGGAAGAGGGCTGGTGACCAACGATCGCGAAATCACCATAAAATAAACGCTGTTGAATTCTATACCATCACTGTAAAATATAGAATCACCACTACTGGAAAATTTATCAAACCGATCAATCAGACAGGGATGTTAAAGCTATTGAAGGATTTACAGTTTCGGTTTATATAAAGTCCAAGGAAAAAGTCCAAGGAAAAAGTCCACTTCAATCATATTTAATTTCGCACGCTTTCACGAACAGAACAAATCTCGTGAAAGCGCTGACTCGCGAAATCAAATCCACATGAAATATCCAAAATCGGATTTTCAACGTAAATAAAATAAACTGGGCCAGGGCCAATACTATATGATAAATTTTTTTTGCTGGTTCAAAAAATTAAATCTACGCGAAATAAAAAAACAACACTAATTTGTGAAAATATCCGAAAAAACTTTTGGCTTCTGATATGAAATCTCCATAATTAATCTGAGTAAAGTAGCAAAAAGAAAATTTATCGGTATACTTAAGAACAACTCAAAATTATTGTAAGGGAGAAATATCATAATTGAAATGTAATTACTAGTTCATTCATATAAACAGAGTACAACTAATCAGTCAAAAGCAAGAAAAATTCCATTGAACAAAATATAAAATGCCGGCAAGAAGCAATGCATTATGTTGTCATCTACCGCAGAGCCGTAATTATCAAAGGAAATAATAGATACTGGGTGTAATTAAAACTAATCAACTGGACTCCGTTCATTCTAGACGCTGACATTCTCCATTGACCACAATATTTTGGCTAGGCTAAGCTTAAACTATTCCATTCTAGAGAAATTCTTACAGTAGACTCCAGTTTTTGTCAAGTACCCAAGATTATTCCACTACCGGAATGGAAAGACCAGTTAAACAACTGAACTCGATGCATTTAGCAATCAGAAAATCTAACCTAGTTGGCATCCTAAATCAGCACACATATTTTCAATACAGTTAAAAAGATTATACATAGTTTCCTCTGCAAAAAGTAATACTGCAAAGTTTGCAAGTAGTGCAGCATTTGATTGCGAAATTCCCCGAAATATCAAATGTTTTTTGGAACGGGATTTGAGAAAAATTCTGTGAACCAGAGTTCGGTTCATTTTTTGCTTGCCCAGGGAAAAGTAAACATGTTTTTCCCTGATTTCATTTGTCTGTCTACCGAGAAGAATTTTTTGAAATTCCAAATGTAAATCCCTTACGTAAGAAAAGGTCAAGTAGGATTAAGATGAAAGTCACGATCATCAGGACAGATAGCTTCGAATTAATTTTCTGATAAGATCAAAATTTGTCATAGTATTTTAAAAAATGTCTAAACGGATAGACGACTTTCTCTCGCTAGCGATTTTTTACTCTCGGCTTCTTAAAAATAGCACAATTTAGTATGAAAAGAATCATCTTATATTTTTCAACTTCAAAACTGAAAGAAAGGGAGGAGATACAAGAGAAAGAAAAAATCGATCTCGACAATAAAGACAAAGTGAGAAAATGTAACGTAGTGTCGAATTTGATGTTTCCTGAGTGATTATAAGATGTGAGATATTTTCATCATGTTGACTTTTAAAGCATTAGCCAACCCGTTATATAAACTGAGATCGCTTGATTTATTCACCAAGATTTAAATTCCAAATTCTGAAAAGCCAATGTGATATTATTCCAAACCAAATTCTCATATTAAAGAATTCTAGATACTTTTTTAATTGCACTCGAGGTTTTTTTTTCATCCACAAATAAACTATTTGTAGGTTTTTAGTTTATGATACTAGACGTGAGATTAAAAGATTGAGTTACGGTGGAGACAAACTTGACATTGTATGTACAGATAAAAATTTGTGCATTTTGTAGAGTGTTCATTTCAAAAGAAATAAAGATAGATCTCCTGAAACTAACTGGGAATCTCAGAAAGGATCAGCAGGGGAGAGTAAATTTCCCTTTCTCTAAACTCTTTTATTTACCTTTTTTTTTTGGTAAAATGTAAAATAGGGAAGGAAGTTATCTAAAATTCAAATAAAAAATCAAAGAATTTATTTGTTTTATGGATGAAATATTTTTTCATAATTCCCTGAGACATCTGGAGGAGCCAAGCTTATTATAATATTTGTCATTTCTATGCAATCCTTTTAACATTAAAATTTCATGAGTCAATGAAAAGCCTGATCATTTTCAGAGATGTGTGAATTTGAAATATGAATTGATTTTTGACAAACTCTGTGAAATTGATAGCCCTTTTCTGTCTGTTGATAATTTCATTCCTCATATTTCAATCCAACTAGAATACATATATCAATGCTGTGCATGGAAAAATGTATTTAAACATAAGAAATGCTGTGGTATACCTTGTGTTTTAAATACATTGTTTTGATGTTTCCATATCTACATCCTTTAAAGCATCTGAGATTTTTAAAGTTTGTTTATGAAAGGAAACCGTTGTGTAAATAAAACAAAAATAGCATTCCTTCCTTTCTCATTATAGGGAGTTTGTTATTTAATACAGATTTGCCAAAGGAAACATAGGCATCAATCACTTCCCTCAAGAAAAAACCACAGAAAAGTGCTTAACTTATAAGAATGACACTTATATGTCTATTGTAACAAAGTTCACCCAGAAAACTAATTATTTGACTTAAAGCTTGTATCATTGGTACTCTATTCTACAGTAAAAGTTGATGAAAAAGTTACTTAAAATATTTATCAAGAACCATGTCACACAGTGAAGTTTAAAGCTTATATGTTATCAAATATCTCGATATACCTAAAGAATCAAAAGAAAGTAATGGGACGTTAATCAGCAAGATACCATTACATTAATTATAATCCTCACCTTATTGCAATAATTCTAATCTCCTACCCACTTTAACTAAATTACAAATTTCATATCTCTGCAAATTATTTGAAAATTAGGACTTACTAAAATCTTTTAATAAGATATACTGTCTAAGAATAGTTTTTATCTGATAGTAGCATGTGTAATTTCAAAAGAAAATTGATATTTTCCCACTCTCCTATAAGTAACAGTAAAAAACTGTATGATAGCTTAAAATCTCTATCTCTAATTGCTCCTTTTCTACTCTGCCCTGTTTCCTGAAGCCTGATCTGTTCTTTAAAGTACTTTTGACACTCAAATAGAGAAATTTAGAGGAAGAGAAAAATCCATCACTGCACAACAACCACTAAATCTAAGAACATGTTGTAAAAATTATCATATCATTATTCTAAACGTTTAGAATATGTTTAATTTAAACACAGACACTTTTGTATTTCTTACCAATATCTTTGATGAAGTAGTTTTCAGGGTTTTTCAAATGTCTCTTGATCCAAGCGCGTTTCACAAGTTTCATATCTTCAGAAACTCCACTTAACAACAATGTGTAAGGGTTTATCCAACCACAGAGCTTCAGTTCGTTTAAACTTTCAAAAAGTTTGGCACCTTTGACCATAATTTTATTAGCATCTTTTAGAAGGCTGAATATCTTCTCTGCTGAAACTTCTTTGTTCTCCTTTTCTTCATCAGGTGTTTTGGGAGAAGAAGATGAAGATAAATTTCTTGCCAAAAAAGTTGGTTGTAAAAAAATTGCGAGTGTGCTACTTCCAAGAAGTGATCGTCTATAAGTGCTTCTTCCATTTTTACTATGAGTTTTGCTGCTTTCAGGTCTTCCCATTTTTTGATGCATTATAATGATGTGTTATACAAGCATGCTTCTCTATGTAAAATGACCTTTGAAAGTCAATTGCAGTTCAAAAACAACGGCTTCAGCTTTGACAAAAACTTATTTTCTTTTCTCATGTTTTTGAAATCGAATGTTTTGATTACGTTCAGGTATTTTACCGAACTCTTGATATTGCCGAACAATTGGGCGTTTGTGGCGTTAGGTGTATTCTCGGGCGTAACCGCACTTTTTTGTCTCGATTTTATTAAGTCTTAACCATCAAAATAATAAACCGATCTTTGTATGAGCGAGTCCAATAAAAATATTACAGTGATTTCTCCTAATAAACTACAGTCCCGTTGAACTGTATAATATTATGGTATGTAATGGAATCTTGCAAGTCCTTGAGAGAAAGAAAACAAGCAAAAACAATGGACTGATGAAGTAGGTCTGTAAGATTTTTCTTTTCCCTTAAGGCTCAGGGGTCACTCACACTACATATAATTTTTTGATTTTCCCCGAAACTTCGACAATTGAATTCAAAGCTCTTGCGCCACAACAAACTAACTTTCGCTTTTTTAATTTTCTTTGGTAAGGTTTGTTGGTAAATGATATCATCCTCCAGGAAATATGCAAGTCAAATTTTTCAATCTGCAGACCTAGACGTAAGTCTGTACACAAACCCGATTATTATCTGACAACAAAACATGGGACAGCCAATTCCCAGACGATCTCAATCGAACGGATGGAATCGACGATCGAAACGTCGATCGAACCAGTCGAACCAAATCTAACCAGTCGAACCAAATCGAACGCAATCGAACGATTTAAATTCGATTGTCGAACGCAATCGAATCTCAATCGAATATTACGATTGCGTTCGATCGTCGATTTATTGACCCCTGGATTGTTCATCACATAATTTCTATAGGAAATCGAAAGTAATTTCATTCGGCTTGTGATGTTTGAGAGCTTGGATGTTGGGAAGCTGCAAGAATAAAGCCAGACAATCTCAATCGAACGGACGATTGAACCAGTCGAACAACAATCGAACCAATCGAATATTACCCAGAATTTTGACTTTCGATTGAGATTCAATTGCGTTCGACAATCGAATTTCAATCGGTCGATCGCGTTCGATTTGGTTTGATCATCGATTCCGTTCGATTGAGATCGTCTACTGGCAATTCGGCCACCCATTTCTCCAATGTTAGGGTGCGCACTCGTCGGGATTTTTTGCGCGGAACGAGGAAGAATTTACAAAAATGAACTTCAATGCATTAGTACTTACCTTTAAATCATCCAAATCTGTTCATTCTTTTTTTAAATCAATCAGGAATTATCAGGGAAACAAGTAAAAAAACTGCATCCAGGTATCTATTTTCTTTCCAAAGATATTCATGTTTTTCGACGTCAAGGTGAAAACGCGATTTAGCGCTGACCACGGCACCGGAAAATTCTCGACCCACATTGAAACAAATGGCTGTCGCTATTGAGCTGGTTCATCTTTTCAATCGCGGTTTTTTTAGTAAACCCAGGGTAAGATTAGGCTACAATCTATCACAAAGTGCTTTATTTGAAAATCTACAGGCCGTCTGGAATTTTGAAAAACAAGAAGAAATTGCGATTTTTTAACAAGATTGCGGATTTTTTCATTTAATCACCATACACCATCTGAAAGCTGAGGATTTCAGCTTTCTAGTGGTGAAATTTGTTTTTAGCTATCATTTCCAGCTCATTAGCGATAAGCTAAAGTTTAACATTCATCGGGCCGATTTTCAGACCGCGCCAACAAAACTCCTCACGCCCCGCCACGCGGAAGGCTAGAATTCACCCGCCATCTTTAATGTTTTTCGGTGCTGTCCAAAGGTCATTTCTTGGTTGCGCGTGGTAGGGAGACGATTCCTTGAAAAGGTGGTTTTTTTGTGGTTTGAAAATGGAATAACTTTGGAACTACTTAACCAATTTTAACAAATGACCCCTCATTTTTCTCACAAAGGTAAGGACTTTCAAATAAAATTCGTTTGGTTTTCAAAATTTGAGGGGAAAATTTTGGCCTGACCACCCTACCAATGTCATTTGATTTGAGTTATCGAAAGGCGTATTAAGAAATACATGATTAATTTCTCTCACATCGAGTAGGCTTTTAAATCGAAATATGAAAAAGATCCGTAGTGGAACACACGCAAGTGTCTGTGCACTCTAAGAGGAACGAAGAAGAAGTACCGTCAACTGCTCTAACTCACAAGTGTTACGCGTAAGCCAAATCGCGTATTACGAACAACTCTAAATAGACCTTTTCGCCTTTCCATCCGCCATATTGAATTGTATGCAAAAATTGGTGGCCGAATTGCCGTGGTGAAATTCCCTTAGAAAGCATTATATTAAAGTGTAATCTTGTAGAAGAAAGATTAAATTTGCTTCTCTTGAAAACTAAAAATAATTATATTCGCTCATCTCTTAGAACAAGCACTTCAAAAATCCATAACATTATACATAAGCTCAAACTGAAAAATCACCAGCAAAGGTAAAAAATAATCCTGACGGTAAATTATTCTCCTGGGAATACAAGCACCAAATGATCAAATTGAAACAATGATAATGTGTGACGTCATAATTACTGCTTTTCAGTTTGCGTGTTTTGAAAGTTTGATGTGTGTACTCCGTCTTCGTGGAATTTCTTAATGGCATGAAAACAGAATATGCTATGTCTTTAAGAACAAATTTATAAAAGGCTTTTGTTGTTCTGTGAATATTTCTTTTTGTATTAAGAAATTCCATCTTTTATTGTTTTAATGATTATATATATAATATTTATTTATAAGATGCTTTGTTGTCTTTTTAATCTTTGTGTAAACTTGCATATGTTTTGCATACTTTCCAACTAAATCCAACCACGGCTTTTTCGTTCCTCTATTTTTGCATACAATTCAAGATGGCGGATGGAAAGGCGAAAAGGTCTATTGCTGAGTACAGGAGAAAAAAAATCAAAATTCAAAATGGCGGCCAAGCCCACGCTGATAACTATAAAAAATCTTCGTTTTTCAATCAGCTATTGCAGCTCACAATAAATCAATGAAATAATTTGAAATTAAAAGTAAACAAACCTTGAACCTTTCATGAATCCAAATAAATAAAAGTATTCATCTAAAGTGAAGATTACATTTCAAAATAAAACGATTTCCAAACCAACCTTAAGTCAGTGTCTGCCAACTAAAAATTTCTCTGCGGGGTCACTGGCAAGGAGTTATGACTTCAGACTTTAGATTCCAATTCTTGTATAGGCTGCAACTACACTGCCAAATGATCTGTATTACAAAGACTTCCAAATGGGTCCATAAGTTAAGAAAATGAGATTATCATCTAGCACGGGGGTTTTGTTTTTAAAAACAAAGTTCAAAATAAAATTGTTTATGAACTTGTTACTTAAAATATCACTTACTTACATAATTTATTTATGATATAACACCCATTTCTTAAATAAATGGCCTCTTAAAGTCTTTTATGTTTGCCGCAAGGAGAAGGGAGAAAAATTTAATTTGACCCCCGGTTTTTTCTCTCTTTTTCTAGCCATTTCTCGCGTGTTAGTGTAGACACAACTTTAATCCGGGGAAAGAAAGCGTTTTCATTGGTCTAAAATCACGGATGGTTAAGTGACCAGAATTTTTATCCGGGAAATGCCGTGGCCGCAATGTTTTGCTTTAGTGAGATTGACCATTTTGTTGTTTTGAATTTGAGCAGGCGAAATTTCTGTACAAACCAAAATATGGCTTCGTTGGAATACCGGTTGGAACACTTGTGAACTTGGGACGATTGGTCGAAACATGGGACTGTTGGACATCTGGTCTGTTTTCACTTTCTTTAAAATCGAAAGAGAAATCGTGTAATTTTTAATACGCAAATCAAATGACTTTGGAGGTTTGGTGAAATGGTGGCCGAATTGCGAATTGCCGTCCCATGTTTTGTCAGATAGTCCCAAGTTAGAGCAGTTGATGGTATGATTGATAAACTTGGTGGAGTTATCAAAACAAATTTGTTGTCAAAGAGATTTAACAGTAAGTAAAAATACAGGCCAGATATCAACCAGTCCCATGTTTCGGCCAATCGTCCCAAATTAGAGCAGTTGACGGTACAACCCGATCAATCGAACTTGTCGTAACCACTCAAACCACTCGAACTAATAATGCTAGCTACGTAGTAGAATCCACAAAATAACTTGCATCCGTCCAACCAACTGATATATATAATTTGCAAAACTGTCAGATTTTTATCCAATTCATTCCAATTCCATTCTTTGCTTCATTCACTCGTCAGGATTTTTGGCGCGGAACAAGGAAGAATTTATCATAATGAACTTCAATGCATTAGTACTTTACCTTTAAATTATTCAAATCTTTTCAATCTTTTTTAAATCAATCAGAAATTATCAGGGAAACAAACAAAAAAAACTGCACCTAAATATATCTTTTCTTTCCAAAGATATTGATGTTTTTCAACGTCAATGTGAAAACACGACTTAGCACTGACTTACAGCATCGTAAAATTCTTGACCCACATGGAAACAAATGGCTGTCGCTAATGAGCTAGTTCATCTTTTCAATTGTGGTTTCTTTAGGAAACCCAGGGTAACATTACATTAGGCTACAATCTATCACATGCTGTTTTATTTGAAAATCTACAGGCCGTCTGGAATTTTCATGTAAGTAACACTAACAGTATACACCATCTGAGTGCTAAAATTTGTTTTTAGCTATCATTTCCAGCTCATTAGCGAGAAGCCAAAGTTTAACAGTCATCAAGCTGATTTTCAGATTGCGCCAGCAAAACTTCGCACACCCCGTCACATGGAAGGCTAGATTATATCTGCCATTTTTGGTGCTTTCTTTTTATCACGGAAACCAAACCAGTAAGAGCAAGTCATAAAACTAAAAGTCAGTGCTCCGTGGTTGTGACGTAATTTAAGAAATTGTTAAGATAAAATGACATACTTTTTAACAACTTTTTTCTACATCATTTTTTTGAAGCCTCTTCGTAGGAGAATGTGTCTTTCTATAAGGAATTTTACAACACTTCATGGCAGATTAAAAAGACAATCAGAAAAAAAAAGCTTCTTCGTTTTTCATTTTCGCATTTATGGGGAAGAATGAAATTTTCAGAAGGACTTGATATGAGGACTCCGATTTCTGTAAAATCGCGAATTCCCCATGGTTGCAAAATGGTGGCTATGGGTAATTCCTTTGTTCTTTTGTTATTTTCTTTTGTTCTATGTGACGTAAAGACACTTCATAATTTGAAGTACTTCCAATAACTGTCCTACTCTTTCCTTTGAGTTTGTGGGAATGTGTTATTATCTCCCTAGTTATAAAAACAGATATATACCGCATTTGTAAATAGAAAGGCTGTAATTGTGAAATCCAAGGACCGCGTGCCTGCTTGACTCAAAATTTGAAAATCTATTTTTTCAACATTTTTACATTTTTTACTACAAACAACTCAAACCATGCATCGAAATAAGGTGGCAAGCATGGTTTTTGCATCCTGAAATGGATAAATTTGCTTGTAAGTAAAAAGCTTGTAAGTAATATAAAAACGCATTGGAAGTTACTCCGATAACAGATTACACACTTTTCTTGTATCCTTTCGATGCTAGAGGCGGTTTTAATGGGGCGTAGTATTCCACCACGCTGCTGCAGACTTTATTCCGGAAATAACCGTAAAAAAACTTTTTTCGAAATTTTGCTGACGTCAACAAAATTTCAATTTTTTTTGCAAAACGATCCTTTTAATGATGTGCGACTTTAGTCAAAATTCATGTTTCTACCTTTAGCCAAACTAGAGTTATTTAAAAAACAAGCAGTTTTGCTGACGTCAGCACTTTTTGGTTTTTGCGGTTTTTCAAAATCAAGCATCAATAGATTTTAGTGGACGGCAAGAGGCCTAGCAAATGGATTACAGAAAAAATAATGGAGAGTTGTGGGAACTTTGAAAGAATAGGAACTCTTAGGTGAAAGGGTCTTTGAACTGGGAATTTTTTGGTACAAATTTGGCGTTTATCAGGAGCATCCCCTAACAAATTTGACCTCTGTTTCAGATGATAAGCGGAGAATCCTTCACTATCAACATACCCTACAGAGGCAACGCGTATGGGAATTATGGGAATTTTTTAAAACAAAGGTAGGGTGAGTGCGCAGGGGAGTACATTGTTCAAACCTCCTTTGATTCGAGTTGCAACACTTATTTTAAAGAGGTCATTTTAGGTACAAGAGAAGATATGGAAGGCTTTATTTATGTAAAAAAGTGATAGTATAAGACCAGAAATATAAATGGAGAAAAATTGGATCAATATTTCTTATATTTGTTTTCAACAGAGCTACTACGACTGAACTACTAGGCAGATGAGATGGAGTTTTTATAAGATACTTTAATAATTGGTCATTTGAAGTAATAAAAATGACGCGTTATTTAGAGAAAGTAACAAAATTGTTTTATTACTGGTTAACAACCAACCAAATCAAATAAGAGCTTGTAAAAACTCCATCTTGTCCCCTACTAGGGTATACAAATTGAAATATAAACAAAGTAATACAAAGAATTACACTAGAAAACTGTAAAGAATAAGCTGTGATGCAGTGAAAAGATCTTTTTTGGTGTTTGCGCTTGAAGCAATCTTTTAAAAATATGGAAATTTTGCCAGTTTGTTGACATACAAAATATGCATGCAATAGAGTGCATGGGAAACAACATAACAAAGTTAAAGTTTTTACATATACATGTACAACTTAAAGCTGGGCTGAAGTTTTTTATTAATTTAACATAATATAGTTTATATAAAAGTAACCACTCTTCTTTTTCTATTATTTGTTTAATGTGTTATTATTAAATGTTTCTCCTTTGTCAAAAGAAAAAGTTACAATAATGGAAAGGTACATGCAGATAAAAAAGATTGGCGAAGGGTCCTTTGGCAAAGCGTTGTTAGTAAAACGGAAAGAAGATGGAAAACAATGTGTTGTCAAACAAATTTGCATCTCAAGGGTAAATTATGAAATATTTTATACTTAACGTGGGACTATTTATTATGACAAACACTTTATAAACAGTGTGACAAGTTATTTGTACAATAACAAGCTTTGGAGGAAGCAATGGGCATAAATTAGATTCTACTTTTGGTCATTTTATGTAGACTTACAAAGCCTGCTGTTATACAACAAAAAATATCTCTGCACAATCTTTTTTATGAAAATTACAACTACTCAGATTGCCTTACAAAATTAAATTTTTTTATTTAGATGTCACACAAAGAGAAAGAAGAATCAAGAAAAGAAGTATGACTATAATTATCTGATTAAGTCTTGGAAATTGCTTAGAATGTATTCATTTCCATAAATCCGAATTTTATGTAATATCTTTGTACATATTTTATTAACTTTCTCCTTAGGTACAACTCTTATCTAAATTAAAACACCCAAACATTGTGACTTATCTCGAGTCTTTTGAAGGTATGTTGTGAACTAAAGACTTCCTCAAAATCATTATCTTCATGAAGTATTCTGTTGTATCCTTCAGACGGTGACTTTGTTTACTCAAAATCCATTTTGGGATTTTCACAAGCCATCTTTGGCTTGCATTGCAGAGCAGATTTTATCCATTTGAAAATGCTTTAGTTATGGTATGGTTCTGAATGATTTATTAAAACTCTTCTATTTCGATTTTAAATATTTTGATCTACTTTTTATATTTATATCCTAGAATATACCTAAAATATACCTAAAATTACATAACCAAATTTTGATTATTTTATTTTAGGATCTGGCAATTTATATATTGTGATGGACTATTGTGAAGGAGGTAAATCATATTGTTATTTTGTAATTTGTTTTTTCTAGTCATGGTATTTATTACTGATATGATAAATATGAGCTTTCTATATGTAAAAGTATGTTATCCCTAAGCATTGTTTTTTCAAGATAGATGGTTTGATCTTTCATTACTAGGTGATCTCTATCAACTTATTGTTCGACAACGTGGCATGCACATGGAAGAGTCAAAGGTTTGATGTTTATAGCATTAGTTTGGTCTCAATCAGCAATATCATTTTATTTTTGACATTTTTATTATAAATAAAGCTTTATTTAGCCCTTTTTTGTCTGTAATTCAAAGTATTTTCTAGGTAATTGACCTAAGAATTGATCGAGATAGCGTTCCTACTTTTATTATTAACAGGTCCTTGATATATTTGTGCAATGTTGTCTTGCTATTAAGTACATCCATGATCGGAAAATTCTTCATCGAGATATCAAGACACAGGTATGGTAAAACATTTTGAAGGATTTAAGATTCAAGTTACATTCTTCTCACACTTAACATTCATAAACAGTTTAACCTTTAAATCCTCATATCCTTGAATCTAGAGGCTCTTTGTTGCTTTTGGGCACCTTTAGCAAAAGTAAAGGATTGGGGACCAGTATTGGGAAGAGTGTCTGTCATAAAAAAACGAATCGATTCACTAGAGGAAAGAATCAAAACCAAATATCCAACAATGGTACTTTTGAAGGGGGTTAGGCTTTCGATTAATTTTTATTGAATGTTTTACAGAATATTTTCCTGACACGACATCACATAGTGAAGCTTGGCGATTTCGGAATAGCAAGGGTGCTTAAAAAGTATGTAGATATAATTTTCATTGCTACTAGTGTTAACTTTCTTCCAAAAGTTAAAAGGTTTTAGTATAACTTCATCGTATTTCAGAGCTTTAGAATATCATTCATTGAATTTCAGCACAATGGAACTTGCCAGGACATGCATTGGAACTCCATATTACTTATCACCAGAAATCGTGGAAAATCGCCCCTACAATAATAAAAGGTTAAAAATAAGAAGTGTTGTGTAAAAATTTAAAACTAAATTTTTTTGATAGTTTATTCAATTTTTTGATGTTTTTTTTCTAATATTAACAATATTTTGTCTTTTTGAAAAGCTTTCAATATTTATTTTTTCTACGAATTTAGATTTAGTGAAATTTTGCTGTGAAACTAGTTCATGATTCAAAACTACTGGTAGCGTCTGTTACTGCATCTTTGTCTTATCCTATTC
The DNA here is from genome assembly GCF_902728285.1 of Clytia hemisphaerica. Lineage (NCBI taxonomy): Eukaryota > Metazoa > Cnidaria > Hydrozoa > Leptothecata > Clytiidae > Clytia > Clytia hemisphaerica. The sequence continues at coordinate 389,646 of NW_027103834.1, read as the reverse complement.
GTTTTATGTATTTATCTCCAAACTATTCCCCTAAAGTTATCTTTATTCTCTTTTAGTGACATTTGGAGTCTTGGGTGTGTTTTGTATGAATTGGCAACTTTGAAACATGCGGTAATAATTTGTGTTTTCCTATTACATTTCTGGCAAAAATAACTGGCTTCAATTCAGAGTGACGTACCATAGTAAAGTTTTCCTTATTTTCTTAGTTTGAGGCTGGTAATATGAAAAATTTGGTCTTGAAGATTTGCAGGTAAGTTTGATTCTTCATTTTTAAAACCATTTTGAATGAGCAATATATTATCCTCGAAATTTTGAGGATCTGCCTAATTTTTATCATTTGATTTTTTTTTGTATTTAGGGGCTCGTATCCACCTGTCCCACCGAAATATTCATACGAATTACGCTCACTTGTGGCACACTGTTTCAAAAGATCACCATCGTAAGATAACTTTTGAAGTTTAATTATTTATCTGAAATATGTTTGTTCCCTTCTTGATATGCGTAAGTCAATATTGCATTATTTGAATTTTGCTTCCATGCGACGTATACACTCAAAAAATGGCAGATTGCAGGTTTTACCTGAAAAATTTCACATCAGCTTACTTTTTTGAAGGTAAAAGTAAAAAGGTAAAAGAGAAAAGTTGTTTATGTTGTTTTGGAATAAAAAGTGGGAAGTTTTGATTATGAAAGTTTCTTCATTGTCATATTTTTAAAGTGATCGACCATCCATCAACACCTTGTTGAAGAAACCAATTATACAGCAAAGAATCTCTAAATTCCTTTCTCCTGAGGTAAGCAATAGAAACATCATTAACTTGGTCCTAATTATTTTAAGATTTTTCAAAAGAAATACTGGGTTGAATTCAACTTTTTCAATTGACATCTGTTTCAGGAGGTCGAAGAAGAATTTAGTCATACTGTCTTACATCGACAACCAAAGCCTTCACGTGCTGGTGTTGCTGGAAGGCCTCCATCAGCTGCTGCTGGCCCTGTCAAAAAGATCGTCCCTGGTAAATGTAATACTATATCCTGTCAACTGTCTTTAGAATTTTTTACTGTTATGATTTGGATTTCTCTCAGCCATATCTTTAGAATCAATGATCCTCGAAAATACTCTTCTTACTACTGTTTTTAAGCGAAACGACATGGTGACCTGGTATCTGTTTATGGTGTGTCGGTTGCTAAGAAACCAGCCGAAAGGTGAGACAGTCAATTCATGTACAATTTACTTTGAAGATAATACAATAATGAAATCAAATGAACCAATTGGCCTGTGCGAGAACATGAACTAGTTCTGAATTTATTAACATTTTTTTAGAAAACCACCATCGATGGCTCCTTACAAAAGAGTGGAGAAGAAACCTGCAAATGCTCAGGTATTGTCAGATACCAAACAAATGTTTTTGTTTTTGCTTGTCATTCATAGTATTAGTAGGCTCGATTCGTAACAAGCATCACTAAATAAACGTGCAAATTTGGAACAAAGTACCTAACATTTATACCACCTATAAAGCTCTAGAAAAACTTTATAAAAGATGTTAGCGGATGTGACTGATTTCTGCCTTGAACTGTAACAGGGTAAAGAAATTATTCTTCTGTCTCTTGTTAGGGTGTACGAAGTGCAGAAAAGAAGGCAGTTGATGCGAGAGAGCGTCGAAGGAAAGAAGTACTGGCTCAAGAGAAACAATATCACGAACACATCAAGAAGGTGCAGAAACAACGATGGGAAAAACAGCAAGCAGCCAACATTAATCGTGCAAGGGAAGGCGGATGGAAAAATGTTCTTGGTACAGACGAGGTAAAGGCCTTATGTATTTTATTTATTATCAGTGAGGATACGAGTTGAAGTGTAACAATAAAGTTGTTGCGTATTCGTCTTTTTGTATTGCTGTCACGGAATCTGGTATGCTTTTAGAATCATTGAATCATCACCAGGATTTGGTGAAAAAGTTGTAAAGTAACCAAATTCTTAAAAAATAACACAAATGTTTTCGCCAATATTTCAATATATGCGATAATTTGTACATCAAGCAATCAAGTAAGTAGTCTATATTTCTATCATGATGACTATCCTTTTAAGGACAGAAAGCTATACAAATTGACCCTCAGATTCTGAGCGAGTGCGTCTCAATTCTAATCATCAATTTCTTCACTTTATCTTTTCATCAGAAAGATAAGATGAAGAAATACCAGCCAAAAGCTGAAGATAAAGTGGTCGTGAAGAACAAGAGATATATCGAACCTGATGAAAAACCTGATCAACAACCTCTTCATGCTTGGGCAGAGCAAGAACACCAAGCTCACCGCAAAAAGTTTGTCAACTCAATTTGCATCGTTGTCTTTTAATCTTTTTTGTTTCTTTGTTATTATTGATTTGAAAAAATCAATCTTCTTCGCTCAGAATATGTTCGCACGTCACGTAAGAGAATAAAGCCCTTCTATTGGTGGATGTTTGGACTCAAGTCGTTCTTAAAAATTTACATGATTGTTTAGTTTCTTTTCGGAACGATATAAATACATAATGTCAGAAATGTTTTATATGTATTTAACTAATGACATTTTCTTTTCAGTCTCGGTGCCGTTAAAAAAGAGAACAGTGAGGATGATGAGAGAGAGAAGAAGGAGAAAGCAAGAATGTTGGACGATTTTTGGAGACGTAAAGAAGAAGCTGCTGCAAATAAAGCACGTGTGTCGGAAGCCTTAGCTGGTCCACGTCATCATGTAAGTCAAGAAAAGGTTTAAGTTTACACCCGCCTTTAATCGGCCACTGCTAATTTTTAACCCTATGCCAATTAGAGCCGTAAATAACACCAAAACTTTGAAAGATCACCAAATCGGCTTCCCTAACGTTCATTTCTAATTAATCGATGCTTTTTCCTTAGTCTGGATAAAGAGCAGAAAAATCAATAATTTTCTTCTAAATATACTTCAATCAAATTAAATCGAGTAAAACTGTTAAAACTTGAAAAGTGCTAAATTTTGGCACTTACTACACCGGCCTTTTTTAACATTAATCCACTGAAACCCCAAAATTAACACCAACAATGTCCTGTGCGAAAAGAAATAAACCAGCTGCGCTGGAAGCTCCGGCTTAAGAGATTAAAAGATGTGAAAGATGAGTTTGTTGAGTTAGTTGTGTTAGAACGTTGCCCACAAACTACTAATCAGAACAGATCAGAAAGCAAAGTAATAATTCTATTGCAGAGCGACTATGAGAAATAATCTTAACGAATATAAATGAACCAGCTGAAAGTTTAGCTCTTCTAAGTGATTACACGCGCACTTTCTTGCCTAAAGAACCAACCCCACCCCCCCCACTCATCCTCGACTAAAAAGTTCAAAATTGGAGCTAAAGGAGATAAACGTTTTGGGAGTCAAAATTTCCAAGTTCTTATAAATTTTTTTATTCTAAACTTCCCAATATTATTATTATTATTATTAATTTATTTGGTAAAGAAGGTCTAAGTTTTGTAAAATATACAATGCAGTAAAATACTGATGTGGACCTACTAAAATTGTAAAATAAAATATAAGATAGTTATAAAAATATAAATAAATGGATGATATTTATTGCATGATTATAATAAAATAAGTAATTGTATAAATATGTTAAAGTCAATTAGTATTAAAGTCTTTATAAAAAAGTATATATAAACCTGGATAGTGAAGCCATGATGCGCCGTTGATTTGATTGTCCGGATAAAATTTTGAAGAGAAAAATAGCCTAAATTAAAGGCCACGGCTTTTAGTAGCTAAGCATTATTTTTTCTGTTGGGAAAATACTTGGAGGAGAGTAGGATAAACCAAATAAAATGGTACAATAGTGTGAATGTAATAAATAGTGGTATATTTGGAAAAAACCTGTTTCGGGTTTGAAAAATCTTCAAAAGGAACGGTCGCCCCAGCCAATGAAATTACGACAAAGTCCAAAAAATATCATTTTCAGTTATAACACTGTGAAAATTTCTCTGATCTTGTTAAAATTTACACAGGAATTGTGTTTTAATATCCTTTACTGAATTCTTATAGTGATATGTTTGTAAAAAATCTGTGTCGGGTTTGAAAAATCAAAAGGAACGGTCGCCCCAGCCAATGAAATTACGACAAAGTCCAAAACAATCATTTTCAGCCATAACACTGTGAAAATTTCTCCAATCTTGTTCAGATTTACACAGGAATTGTGTTTTAGTATCCTTTACTGAATTCTTATAGTGATATGTTTGTAAAAAATCTGTGTCGGGTTTGAAAAATCAAAAGGAACGGTTGCCAGCCACGATGAATTTACGACAAAGTCCAAAACGATCATTTTCAGCCATAACACTGTGAAAATTTCTCCAATCTTGTTCAAATTTCCACAGGATTTGTGTTTTAGTATCCTTTACTGAATTCTCATAGTGATATGTTTGTAAAAAATCTGTGTTGGGTTTGAAAAATCAAAAGGAACGGTCACCAGTCGCGATGAAATTACGAAAAAGTCCAAAAACGATCATTTTCAGCCATAACACTATGAAGATTTCTCCAATCTTGTTCAAATTTACACAGGAATTGTGTTTTAGTATCATTTATTGAATTCTCATAGTGATATGTTTGTAAAAAATCTATGTCGGGTTTGAAAAATCAAAAGGAACGGTCGCCAGTACAAAACAGGATCATTTTCAGCCATACACATAACACCATAAAAATTACTCAGATCGTTTTCAAATTTGCACTGTAATGTTGTAATTTTAGTATTCTCTTTTGAATTCCAATGGCTGTGTGTTTGAAAGTTTCATTTCCAAGTTACTTACAGAGTTTTATGGTTTTGTGCGTCTAGAAGAGAAGTTAGATCAGCTGACAATTCATGGCCAAAATTTCTCCAAAGTCTTTCCACATTGTAAGAGAACCAGTATGCATCAAACTTCTCATAAATCATGTCCAAAACATCATGAATAATGATGAAAATGATCAATTTTTCACTGAGATTTGCCCACAGTCAGCTAGCCCACTTTCGGCAGCCATCTTTTTCTAAATACTTTCCGCGAATCAAATCACAATATTATCGAAATCCAGATAATCCGTTTTTATTAAATCGGAATAGATCATCGGATTAGATAAACAAACAAAAAATGTCTTGACCGTCGTCGTCGGACGAGAGAGAATTTAAGGCTCCTAGGCCGGAGCAAAAAGGTAAGGTAATTAACTCTCCGTATGATATTTTGCCCTATTTTTGCTTCACTGGGTTGTTTTGTTTGTATCCTTTGAAACAAGTAAGTGAGTATAATAATTCTCAATTCTCTCAAATTTAGAACCCAATTCTTGATTATCATGAAAATAGAAGTAAGTATAATATTGCTTTAATCGGATTAATTTTCACGAAATTCGATTTTGCGTTTTCGCGAAAATAAACTCGCTTAATCGCCTGAGATTCGCGAAATTAAATCCACGCGAAACTTTTGATATTGATTTTCAGCCTTAATACTATTTTGACAAAAAATGGCGTTTTAGGGAAATTTTCAACTTATTTTTGGCTGAGTAGCCTGGATTAGCGATTCATTTTTCAAGGTATCCACACATTTCATTGTCATGTCACTGACTATTGGCAATATCTATTTCACCAAATAAGTCGAAGTTAGTTATTACCCTTTAGTAACAAACACCTTTTTTAGTGAAGAAGGAAAAACCTGTGGTATCACGCCCACCTATTCATCCAGGTGCCAGAAATCCTCAAGAAGCCGTGAGTTCAATTTTTCGCTGATTAACTTCGTCTAGCTTTGAAATAGTCCAGATTTATCGGAGATCGCAACTGATTTAGTCCATAATGTTATTTGAATAAGTAATATAGCAAAATTTCTCGGTAGACTTTGAAGGATATTTTTCTTGTTTTGAAAAGGAATATTTGCGACAGTTGGAACAGATTCGTAAACAGAATTACAAGGATCGTCAAATCATGCGAGGGAATACCCCTTCAGTGGATCGACCTTCTTCCAACAATAAAGTTTCGGTTGCAGGAGATCCAAAGGTCGATCCTGATGCCAGAAGAAGGAAGATTCAAGAATTGAAGGTGAATAGGCTTACCAAACTGCTGCTCAAAGTCTTGTTTTGAACTAGTTATCATATGTCGACTTTCATCTCTTACCTCGAACAATAATAAATGCTAAAAAATTAAATTGCTTCAAAGGGAAATTGCTCTACCTTTAGGAACGAATACCATTACAATATTTAGTAGTTGTTTCCAGAGACTAGAGAATAACACTTTTATATTTCGATTATTTTTTGTTAGGAACAAGCGGACCGTCGAGCAGCCATGCTTAAAGAGCAATTGGAAAAGAGACGCCAACAAATTGAAAAACAAGTAGAAAAAGACAGAATGGAGAGAATGGTTTGTTTTTCACTTACCTTTTCCGGATCTCAAAGTTCTTCGATTTTAAGTTTTAGAGTCAAGGTTTCATTGACTTGACAAAGGCACAATTTCCTTTAAACATATTTATTTTTTTGCTTTTCTAGAAAAAGTGGAGACAAGAGCGAGAGAAGTAAGTCTTTTCGCATTCACTCTAATAGATGCTAGATATTATTTGAATATTCAGAGCCGTTCCGAAAAAATTTAACAACGAGTCTGGACCCTCCATTGATGCTATCAAATGATGCATACACACACCCCCTTCTCACAGGCCCGGTAGGATTTTTTCGGCCAGTGGGGATGAAAATAACGAACTGGATGCACTCACGGCTTTCTTCTTTCAAATCTTACAACGTTAACATTTTTTCTGTTTCAGCTGTCGCGCCTCTCCAACGCCCCAAGTTTACCAACCACCAAAGAGGGAGGACAATAAAAAAGGTTTGAAAACTTTTGGTTCAAGCGAAATGTACTACACATTTTTTTTTGTTTTTTTAAGAAACACACTTTTAAGAAACATGAGGTTTAGAATGCCTAAAAACTAAGAAACATGCTAAGACTGAGAATGAGAAAATAACATTTTTTAATTAGGTTTTTTTTTAAGAACCTTCCAATCCAGTCTTCCATGAGGCTGATTATGTCAAGTTTAGAAACATGTAAGAAACATTTAAGGCTCAAAAGGTCGATTTCTTAAGAAACATTGAGGCTGCTTGGTAAAACTAGTTTCTTAAAAAAAACGTGTAATTTGTTTAGATATTTTTACTTGGATTCATTTTTTGGTTTGTGCAGTTGGCTAAAACGCGAAAATCACTAATATCCGAAGATTTTATGTTTTTCCATTTTTTCTTTTAGAAGAAAAGAAAGAGATTGCCGTTCCGTCAATTGGTATGGAAACGGCAATGAGGGAGGTTGGTCAACCCAAACTTTTCAGATCCTTGTCAGAGGTAATATAACTTCCATGTTGTACTGAAGTCTATCCGAAGGTCACAATCAATCAATTTAGCCCTTTTTTTTCTTAGTCCTTTTATGTCGTACATAAGTCTATCGCTCTATGAAATTCAATTTCATTTTGAAATGAATTTAAGTCATGCCGGTGAAATAGCTCTTCAAAATCCTTTTTAATAGGGTGAAATTCACAACTTGGTAAAACCACAGAAGCGAGAAAATATTCGTCGAAAAGCATGGGGAGCAGCCGATAAAAATGCTATCCCATCGTTTGCAAATATTCCACTTGAAATCACTGCATCAGCTATGGAAGGTAAATCAATAAACTACCCTCCACGTGGCGAGTAGAAACAAAAAGCAAAAAGTGTCGTGGGCTTGAAAAAATCACTATAGCATGTTTAATGTTTGGTGTGAGAATTTTGCTGGAGAATTCACCTTTAAAATCACCGTATTATAATATAGACGTGAGCTCCCTGTATACTGACCTAACTCTGGACTAAACACTTTGTTCAGGTAGGGATCGAGAAGAGAGTTGGTTTTCGTTCTCATCTTGATATCATTATACTTTCATTGGTCAAGATAAAGAGCTAGAGTCTAATTCCAGGGGGGGTCGAAATTTGGTCAAAATTGATCAAATTTGTTCCGCTAAGGGTCGTAAAATTCCAAAAAATGTCCTTTGTTTTCCCCTTTTTAGTCCCAGTAAGGGTCCAAAGTTTGAAAGTCGGGCGGCATCCCCCCGTCAGCTCGCAACCCTAGTACCTCGCCCCCCGGGGTCTAATTCTTCTTTAGTTGTCAAAAGCTTTTAAGTTTGGAATTGACTTGTTCGATAATGTGTTTAATGTTATTTCATTGTTTCAGCGACCCGCGTAATCGAACCAACCATCAAAAACGAAGTCGAGCAAAGTTTTGTAAATCAAGACAAGAACGAACCGAGAAAAGGTTGGGATAATCAAGGCAAAACGCAATTCGTTTCCAAACTCCATGATATGGATCTACTCGGAACACAAATACCAACTATGACCATTAATAATATTGATTCTAAGGATGTCCCGAAACCAGGACAAACAATTACTATAGAAAATAAAAGGGACGTAGCTAAACCAGGAGAGACAATAATCTTGAACAAGGACATTCCGAAACAAGGCGAAACTATAACGCTTGAACACTCAGCGAACAAAAGCAGTATACCAAACATTGGAGGAAATAGTAACAAAACCATTGTTTTATCAGTTGATAAAAATGATGTAGAAAACTCTAAACGTGGTGAAGTTTCTCCAATTAGACAAGAAAAGACATTGAACAACGAAAACCAAGACGGCTCAACAGATTCGAAGAAACTGCAAAAATTATCTTCTAATGAAAACAAAGAACAAGAGCCAACATCACAATCAGCCAATGAAAAGCTAGAAGTGACGCAATCAACCAATCAGGGGTCCGAGAAAGAAAAGTTCGAAGTAGACGATCTTGAAGTGATTGAGATTTCTGATAACAAGGTTGAGACAGAAGTTTCTGTTGAAGATAAAACGAATGAAAAGACTGTCAAAAATGCTTGGTCTGATGGAGGTACTGTTTGATTTTAATATTTGTTAATCTTTAAATTCTTTTGTTTTGTTTTGGGTAGTGAATTGTCAGCCAGAGTAGAGGTCATCCATATAGTACGTACACAGTGAAGGGGGAGAGAAGGGCTTAGCAAAAGCGTACGTCTATTGTTTAAATAACGTCATTTCTATTGTTCTCTGTACAAGGGGATCCCCGGAGGAGATGGCAAAAATCTGGAATTCTTTTGCGTTCTTACTATGTGGATGATATAACCCCGTATAACCCTGTAGTGTTACGGTGAACTTTCACCAGCTCTGATCCTTAAACTACAGTAGAACGTGTACTAAAACCTAAAGAATATCACCTGTATTGTGAGTCATCTTATGATTATAATGACGAGACCACACCTTCAACCAGGATGTTAGATACAGTTGACAACCTCTAATTCGATTTTCAAGGGGAATCAGACATTCATCGAATACGTGTGAACGTATAGTGTTGTATTATAGCAGATTGATCATTCCCCTAATTCCCCTAATTCGATACGCACGAAGTAAATCGAATGATAGAGAGCAAAATATAAGATGGATAGATTCGATCAATTTAAAAGCGGATCAGGATAAATATCGAATGTGTTACGGAAAACAATTAGTTCTGTGTTGGGGAATCGGATTTCGAAATCCTAATTTAAGCATATAAATAGGAATTAGAAACTCTTTCATAAAGGTCTATTTACACTTAACACAATCCCTCAAGAGAATTTTCATCGAAAACGGGAGTCTATCAAATCATAAAGTGTCGAATAGTACTTTCAACTGCTCTAACTTGGGACTATCTGACAAAACATGGGACGGCAATTCGGACACCATTTCACCGAATCTCCAAAGTCATTTGATTTGAATTAATGAACGGCGTATTAGAAAATACCCGATTTCTCTTTCGCACCGAGTAAGCTTTTAAATCGAAATATGAAAAAAATCCGTAGTGGAACACACGCGAATGTCTGGAACGAAAAAGACCAAATTAGTGGCAAAACGATGGGGCGTTTGACGTCACTCGCGTGACAAGTTACACACTCGTTATTTGTTAATCCCATCGGGCGATAGCTAGTTAGGCGGCTAGGCGGTGGGCATTCTCTAATTCTCCAATCGGCGCCCGGTCATTTTGAATGAAAACAAAAAAAATTAAAAAGGGCGCGCTATCAGTGAAAGTTATCGTGACATGTTGTGACAGAAAATATGATTGATAAACTTGGTGGAGCTATCAAAACAAATTTGTTCTCAAAGAGATTTAACAGTAAGTGAAAATACAGGCCAGAATATCAACAGTCCCATGTTTTGACCAATCGTCCCAAGTTAGAGCAGTTGACGGTAGAGCGCCGTTTTTTGAGAGTTTCTCAAGGAAACATGTACTTTCAATTCCATCGAATACGGGAGTCTCTCGAATAATAGAAAGTTGGCTTTTAGAGAGTGTCAACCGTAGTATTAAATTTGAATAAGAGTGTGGGATAGCTGGTTTTCCACCTAGCTTCTCATCAGGACCAAATTGACCTGAGACACGGAGACAGGGTTGCCAAAGTGCAATCAAATGTTTAACCACTCACAAATGATAAATGGGCATTATTTTGCCTTTAACTTATATACCTTGTCAAACTCTTTTTGCTATTCAGTTTCTCAAAAACCTCCCGAATCGACTCCAGAGAAGCTTTCAAATATTGAAGTGAACAAATCACCAACTGACACGCAATCAAGACACGAAACAAGTGGAGACAGTATTGTTGAAATGTCTGAGGAAGAGTGGTTAGTAACACATTAATGCTCCACAATTTTTTACTGTCAAGCACACTCATTGGGCTTTTCCGGAAAAAACTTTGAATATGGGGTGGGGGTGGAGGATTTAACAATTAACCCCCCCCCCGAACAAAGTTACTTTTGGCCCCTCGAAGAACGGGTTTTATCCCCGGACAAGCATCAGTTGACCCACCAAATTACCCCCGGACATAGCAAATTTTGATGATTTTTCGCTAAATCCGGACAATGTATCCTCCACCGCCCATGTACGGACATTTTCTGGAAGAGCCCATTTCTCTTGACTTATTATATGTCTTTTTATATACTGGGATTAATACTTACTCGTCAACTCGAAACCGGCAAATCTTTTCCCGTTTCGATAAATAGTCCAATTTGTACAAGACGGAGAGATAACATTCAACTGTTAATTATCTTAAACTGAAGCAATTATTCAAATCAAACCTCATGTAAACGTCTTTCTGTAATCAAAAAATAATAATTTTTTAATGCAAGAAGAAGATACATCATAAACGATGCTCTATTCTCTTGGCTTACACTTGAACACATGTTTTGATCATTCCATTTCTTCACTGCTATTGACAGTAAGTTCTTTCCCTCCATTTATTCTTGCTTCAGTTCGTTCCATACGCCAAATCGATCATTTGGATTACAAAGTGGAAGTTACGATATCAAAGAAAAAAAGGTAGAGTGAAGTCTCAGTGATCAAGTCACTGAAAAGATTATTTAATTTTAAACATTTTTGAAATTCTTCTAACTTGCTTCTTTGTCTTCTTATGCAAATTAACATTTTATGTATTAATGAATGTAGAAATCACCTCAACAGATTATTGATCGTCCATTAACGAAATTTTTGTTGCTTTCTACACCAACATAACTTTTCATTAGCCTGGTTGGCAGACCTCTATATAGATATACTTCCTAAATAGTTTACTTTAAGAGACTTTTCCGTCAGAGGATGAGCAAAAACCTACTTCTATATAGACTCTTATCGTCACTTTACTTTTTTCGCAGTTACTACGAACATGTTCGTTACCAGACCTCCGACCAGCAGCCCTTGATGACGTCATAGAAGAAGATGAGGAAAACTCCGAAGAACATGCCAGGTAAACTTATGTTATGGGAAGCCCTCTTAGTCTCTAATACTCTTCCTGTATAACTTCGAATAAACGCCCCCTTCTTAAACGCCCCTTGAACAAACGCCCCTCCTTAAAGGAAGAATTTTCAATAAACGCCCCCTCAAATAAACGCCCCTGTCAAGTAGCTGTCAGGAAGCATCATTTGAAGGGAAACTTTTTTATAGAGTTATTCGGCTGTGCCATATGGAAAATGACGTCAAAATAGGTTCTGATTTTTTTTGTTCACACGTGTGTTATGAAAAGTTTTTTCTTCCAGTGATAAACAAGAGTCTGAGGTAAAAGATGTTAAAGAAGAAGATAACGAAAATGAAGATGAAAAGGATGAGAGCAATGAAGATGAAGAAGAAGTTTCTGATGCTGAAGCGGACGCAGACGATGATGACGAATTTGATGATTATGAAAGCATGTTGGAATCCATGAGAAATGTCCTTGGTAAAACTGCAGGTATGTCTTTATTGTTTAAGATTTTCTTTCGAAAAAGATTAAATTTTAAATGATATTCAAATAGTACGAACACATTCTCGTTGTTAATTCTCAGTTTTCCTCTTCTTTTTAAAAGTACCATTTTTATGTTTCAGCTAAAGAAGCTACAATCAACAACAACAGTAAGTCGAATATTCATCGTATTAATCACGCACTTTATCGTTTTAATTGACTCACGTTTCTCCTTCTATTTTTCTAACTAGTACTTCCAACAGCTGTTCTTGGCAGCTGTCGTCATGCTGGCAATCGAAAATGAGTTTACAAATAAAAAATGTGGTTTCTCGACTAACCTGATAATAATAATACACTCTTACGGACGTCTATGCAATTGACTTTGTCAGTATGGAACAGTATCTCTACCCACAAGTCCTCCTTATATTTGAGGGACTGTTAGAATAATAGTGATGTACTTTAATGGGATAAATTTTCGCAGTGATTAAATTTCGCGGTTCAGCTCATCTGCAAAATTTTAAGATTTCGTGGGGACTTAATTTTGCAGATGGCATTACCGGGAGACCATATTTTTATGAGTGTGTGTCTTTTTACTGCCAAATTACATATACTGATTTTCGAAATTATTTGGACTTCTTTGATGCCAGTTTACATTTTAAAAGTAGTTATTTGACATTTTTAAAGTTTTGTTCAAAAACAATTTCGCGGATAAGACCTTTCTAAATTTCCATTTTATTTTACTTAATTTTACTGATGACACCCGAATTCGCGAAAATTTATCTCTTATTGGAGTTACTCATTTATTCATCCTTCATTTCAGTGACACTGGAGAATGGGCAAGCGAACGAACAAGAGAACAATGAAGAAGATGAAGATGAAGATGATGAATGGGAAGAAGAAAGAGATGATGAAGGTTCCCTGTCAAGCCCCCTTGAATTAGAAAATGAAAAGTTTCTGTACTTCAAGACTTCATTTCCCTGTCAAACCATCCTTGCATTAAAAATTGGAAAGTTTAATTACTTCAAGGCTTATTTCCACTTCTCAATAAACATCCAATTACCGAGATGGTGAATCAGCATTTTACTTTCTCTTGCGCGATTCTGGTCACTCAGGGGATATTTTAAGATTGTAAGCCAACTTTTGATTGATCTTTTCATTTGCAGATGTATCAAATAAAAATCAAAAGAATGTGCTCCAAACAAATGGAGGTGATCGAGAAAATCTGTTTTCACGAATCGAGGAATCAAGAATGGCTTTAGAAAATGAGTTGGGAATGGATCTTTTTATCAAGGTGTACCGACATGTACAGGTGTGTATTCATGATATGCACCGTTGCAATGTCTTCTGGCATTACATCGCGGACCCAATGGCTGATTGGTTGTAACTGACGTAAAACCAATCAATACGTCACTTTCAACCAATCAGCTGTTGGGTCCATAGAAGACATTGCAATGGTGCATATCATGAATTCCAAGGGTTTATTTCATTTTTTCTGTTTCATCCAGTTTGAATGAATGGTCAAAGTTTGAAAAATTTGCTTACCCTAATTTAGGTTCATTTTTCTTAAGAAATCAACTTCTCAGACGGGCAGGTATTATTGCTTTATATTTTTCTCTTTCTTAACGAGAACAAAAACGAGAATTGGCTAAGGAGCAAAAATAGTATGAAAAATGAAAAGAAATTTGGTTGAATTAACCATCTTAAAAGTAGCAGGCTCAAAAATAAATGCCCAATGGCTCCGAAATGTATTTAAGATATTTACAAGTAGCAACAAAGGGTGAGAGTTTCTTCTTCTCTCTCTCCACTGTCGCACAGATGATGCAAGATAACGAAGATGATGAACTTGAGATGGGCACAACCGAAATCTCTCAACTACTCGGTGATAAAGAAAATCTGTACCAAAAAATACTTTATCTTGTCATCGCTGACTCAGCATATTCTGAAGGTAAGCTGAATGACAGATGATAGATGATTGACTATGCTTACTAAACCACAATGTTGAGATAATACCTAAATTGTTTAGAATTTGAATAAATGTGTATTTTTATCAGGGCCGTAAAGATTCAAAAGCTCAAAAATTCTGTCTAGGATTGTAAATTTTATATAATGCTTTTAAACTTATCTTAGCCTCTAAAGTTTACACTTGTTAAATTTATTTCTCAGGAAATGATGGCACATTTTGAAACGTAAGAACGTAACGTTGAGGTGAAACAGAGATATTGGCATTTTAAAACCTAGTGGTAAGAATCGCAAATCATCAAACGTGACAGCTAAAGTTGTTACAGCAATGATTATTTTGTTAACAAAACAAATGGAATCAAAAATCAAAAATAATTATTTAACCAAAACAAAATTTTTTTTTATAAGCTACATATATGATAATTAACAAGCAACCAATTATAGATTTTTTTTAATTTTCCTGGTACTCTTTACGGAATTTCAAAATCAATACAGTTGAACTCGTGTAATTCGAACCCCTATAATTCGAACCCATGTAATTCGAAAAATCATTCAAATCGAACAAATTTTCAGGTCTCATCAAGAAATTTTAATCATGTAATTCGAATTTTCGATTTTTTTGATTGACGAGGAGATTTCCAAGAATCGAGAGCAGAAAATGAAACGATCGACAATCAAAGACTTCTTTGAAAAATTATGAATTGACTTTTAAATTTCAAAACATATGTCAAGATTATTTATACTAGTATTTCATTATTCTAGCTCGAAAACACAAAAAATGTTCAAAATCGAATCAGGTCAAAATATGAAAACTCGTTCGAAACTCATGTAATTGGAACAAAATTTTTGTCCCTGGAGAATTAGAATTACATGAGTTCAACGAATAAGATTTTTGAAACTTTTGGCCAACAGATCAAATTTTCCAGGAAGGCTATGCCTGGGAAACAGATGTTTAAAAAAAGGTCCTCGCTGGATGCTTTCGGACATCAGTAAACTGACGTTAGCCATAACGTTTAGACGACGGGAAAGTTTTTGCAATTTTGAGTGAATAAAAGTGATTTTTTCATCCACTGCCACTTGCAGCACTTCTTGAATTTACTGTTAGACATGGATGTTGAGTGAACGTTATCAGAATAAAAAAACACACTAAGGGACTCTGAGGACTTTGAGCTTGTGATGTTTTTACGTCAGTTTGAAAATAATAGATTATGAAATAACTGTTTTCAAAATATCTTGTTCCTGATAAAATAGTATTGCCCTTGGTACCATCTTTAGTGTTTTTTAACTCGAACCAAATCGGATAGATATCATAAGATTTTATCGACAACTGTCGAAAGCGTATGTTCCCTGGTACCTAACGAGGAACAAAGAAACAAAAATGTTTATACGAATGTGGAGATTTCTCTGTAAATATGTGTTTTTGATTGTATAATGATGTGATTTTTTGCTTTATATCTTACGATATGTTTATTTTAGTACATAAAATATGATGAAAATAGTTTTAAATTTATTATAAAAGAAAGCTTCAAATGACCTCTAATTACTCAGCTCTCTCCAAGTTGTCATTTACCTCAAATTCCGATTGAAGATATAAACAGGGTGGGATAATGACCCCTCTAATAAGTGAACGCCTTTCAAGGCTGTCAAAGGGTGCAAAGAACAGATCTGTAAAGCCCGAAGGGCTAGATTTGCGGCTTTTATCGAAAAGTGAAGCCTAGGTTTGGAAGGATTTCCTACCAAAGTCACGTGACTAAAATATGCAATTTCACCGGTTTGAGAGATGTGAAATAGCGTTTACCGCCTACTTTTTTTTATTTCGCGCTCCGAAAACAATTAAAATGCTAGATCCTATCCATCGGCACGAAATTTAAAAAGTCAAATTTTTGCTTCACTTTTTTTGCTGGAGAAAGCTTAAAGCTGCCTATCTAGCCCTTCGGGCTTTACAGATATCTGTGGTGCAAAGGTGTAAAAGTTTACTTTAGGGAAAGATATTTCAGATCTGTAAAAATGTTCCCATAATTATTCACTATAGTCACAATTATGACCAAAGAAGTAATAAGAGAGACTAAAATCCATTAAATTGATGAGTTGATTTTTTTTCGAGTTCAATTTCGAAATGAATAGAAATGTTGCAAGGAAAATAAAGGAAAAATCCCGCCCGAACTTCGGAAATGGACAAATGCACAAAAATGGAATATCTCGTATTTCTATATCCTATCGAGATCCGAGCAAATGGACCCCGCCCCTGCTGACCTGCTGGGGCCACCAGCCACTAGGATAGATAAATCGGGATAAAGCCGGTTTATCTTTTTCCAAGTACAAAATGCATAATATAATTTGTATCATGTGTTTTGATTCGATATTATGAACGAATAAGATATAAGAGTAATTAATAATAATATCGGCGTAAGATACAGTATAAGTAAGTAAGTTTGCGACTGCAGCTGAGGGCGACCCGAAGGCTCCCGTTCCCGGGGGGGGGGGGGGGCAGCTGGGCAAAAGGACCGACGGGAATGTGCGGGCACTAAGGGTGTCTTTTTCAAGGCACCTCAAATGCACTGTAAGGGTCGGAAAAACTAGAGATGCACTGTAAGGGTAGAAATTTCAGAAAATTCTTGAAAAATCTAGATATTTTGACCAAAAATGCTAGAATTTTGACCATTTTTTGCACGAAAGGGATCGAAAATTTGGGGGAAAATGCACTCTAAGGGTATGATTTTCACTGATTTTTGCTGCACTGTAAGGGTGCAATTTTAAAAGCCAATTTTTGGCCCGCACATACCGTCAGTCCGCAAACCCAGTACCCCCCCCCCCCCCCGGGCTCCCGTTTCGTATAGCTGTCTACCCGAAGGTAGGGGAGAGCGCCACTCTTTTCCCTGGATTTCTCCACTACCCTTGATCCGTCTCTGAACATTAAGTAGAGAGGCATCAAGTACCATTTTGAGAATCTTACGTATGACCCGGCGAAAGTCAGGCGGTACCCCCCCCCCGTAAGCTCGCAACCCTAGTACCCCCCCCCCCCCCCCTTGCGCACCGTAACTGGATGCTCTGCATTTATGCTACGGTACGGTCGCTGATACAGAAGATACAGTATAAGCAACATGCATAATGTATAAAAATAATACGTTTTGTACTTGCTGGTTCATCTTGGTTGTTTTTAATGGTAAGATTTTTTGCAGCTAGCAGCGCTACAGTCATCTAACTATCTTCAATATTGCATACAACATGCAAGCTGGCTGGCTGGCTCTTCCCAGCCCAGCTGCTTCTTTCATATCTTTAGATCTGGTATCTAGATTTTTTGTTATATAATCAGTCATACAGTAGAGTTACCAGGTACCATAGGTTGGTAGGAGAGATTTATCATTGATCTTTTAGTACTATATTTTTATGTTTTATATACCGGTATGTTCTATATTTTTCATGATTTTCACAGGTGAAATACTCTTGAATAAGTTGAAGAGTTTTGAAACTCAGAACAGCTAGCTAGGAGGCTCTCACAAAATAAATTTGTGGAAGCTACTTCTGTCGATTGTTCAGAGCTGGCTCTCGTTTGGGAAAAGGCAACACCATAATGGTCTATAGCTGTCTAGAGGTAAAAACAGGAAAAATTATCTTGTGCCTAGGTAACAGCTTTGTTGGAAAAGACGATCAATAGACCTTTTTTCAAAGAGGCCACCCTGTTGAATAATTATGTAGTCCAGCAGAAAAACAATGATACACCCATGCATAATTATTACAATATGCATGAAACAGTAATTATGCATTGCTGTATCATTGTTTGTATGGCTCGACTACAACGGACTACATAATTATTCTCAACAGGGTTGCCTCTTTGTGAAAAAAGGTCTATTGTATAGTCATCTGGGGTAATTACGGGACAGTTAAAATTAAGGGGTAAATACGGGACAAATGGTGCTATTATTATAAATTTGGATTCAGATGGAGAGGATTTTGGAGATAGTCATTCTAGCTGCTAGAAAAATGTCTAGTTAGATTATTCTAACATATACTTTTAATGATTCAACAAAAGTTTCACATGTCACCATAAAAATCAATTTTCGTAGTTTTAGAAGGAACTTTTCAAGAACTGCAATCACTTTGATTATATTTTGACTGAATTCTGACATCAAGATACTAATATGGTTTGAAATCATAATAGTCACATTATCAAACAAGCAGTGTAGACCTAAAGCTCTAAACCAGCATCTAATAACATGAAAACCAGAATATGATTCTTCAATGGGAATCAAAACTATAAAGTGCACTTACAAACATCAATTTGTCAGATCTAACAAAATTAATAACCGCACTGTCATCATTGACAACAAAACAAACGATTTTCTGTCAAGAGCCTTGTAAACATTCCAACAACTTCCATCGAAATGATCTATCCACAGCTCAGTCTACCATTTTAGCGCGGTCCGAGGATTGAGCCGAGAACTCTCGTAGAGCGCCCGAGCTCCCGCGCGGCGCGCACCGCGGGGATGAAAAACTTCAATCTGTCAATCATTTTCTCAAGCGAAGAGTACGCGAAGCGATTCTAGCTTTACGATAGTACCGCGAATCATCAATGGATAGTATTCAATTATCATTATCCCTTTATTTTCATTCCTAGAACTTTTGCAAAAATAAGGAAAAATAGAAAAGTTGTATTTTTTACTGCTCTATTCACATATTGAATTTGAAAGATCTTCTATGTGGCGTTTTTTTGCAAACTTCAAAAATCTGATTTTTGTCCCGCCTTTGCGGGGCTTTGGCTTAAGTGCTTGAGTGCAGCATAAGGGTACAAAGTCCAAATATGCGTTTCCCGTAATTTTTATATGAAGAGTTAGGTCTATACTGACAAGGTATACCTTATCTCTAAAAAGTGTGTCCCATATTTACCCTGTAGTCAAATCTTAATCTTGGGGTAATTATGGGACACTAAAGTTTGAGTTTGAAACGTGTTTATTTTTTATAAGAAAACTACAAACTTGATTTTCTAGTTTAATGAAATCATAACTACACTCTAAGTTTTTCAAAACCTGCAAAGGTTTGCATCTAAATATACTTTCTATTTCTATTTGGTTGAGTTGCAGGAGGCTTTGAGGCCTATTTTCGCAACTATAGACGCTTTCAATGAGCGTCCCGTCAGCACCTTGGACTGACTACCCAATTCCCCTCACATGACATGGGTTGACCCGGGCGAAGGTTCATTCACTTGCCAAGTGAACCGCTGCGAGTGGGAATCGAACCTCAGTCGCCTGTGCAGTAACCAAGGTCAATGACCACTATACCACAGCGCCTTTACTTCAGTTGGTCTAGATTGCTCTATAGAAATATTATTGATTGAAGTGTCCCGTTCCCAAATAGGAAAAAGGCTGGGGTAAAAATGGGACACTGTCACTAATTTTGTTAAAAGTCCTTTAGATGATAGCACTTGGATTTGAAGTCATCAAGTGGATGCAAAACCTCAAATATCATAGCCTTTTGGAAAGATATCTGGATTTTTCAATAACATTTTATACCTGTCCCATAATTACCCAGAGGGTGTCCCGTAATTACCCCAAAATGCAGGGTATTTATGGGACACCTTTAGAATAATTTTTAGGAACATCTACTAAATTTCAAGGAAAAGTAATAAATCTTGTGTAAAGTTTATACTTTGATAAATGAAATATCAAAAAATCGGATCTCTAGGATTAATACTTTTAGAGTAATGCAAAATGTCAAAATCGTCCCGTAATTACCCCCAGATGACTATATGATTTTTTTATTGCGGCCACATACAGGAACTCAGCAAATGTTCCTAAACTGCGATTCATTAGATAAAAAAGTTTCAATTGAATCAAAAAGTTACTCTTTTACAGCAAATTTCTATCATTTTCCAAGGGGTCTGATGAACTAAGTTTTGCGAAATTCAATCCACCCAAGGTGGTGAGACGTAAGGTATCTGATTTAAGTCAATGAATCCAGAATTTCGCTGGACTGTAAAGGTCTTCTAACGCCACATGATGGACATTCAAAAATGTTAGAAAGGTTTTGATTTGAAACGCTGTTGTGGGTCAACTGTTCCATTTTTAATCGGTATTAAAATGTGATTTTATCGGTTGAAGATTGAAATAATTTGAATGTATTGCTTTTCTTTCAAGATATTCAAAATCAACACTTTGAGAAACGATACAGCTATATTGAGAAGTTACAAGGCATCGTCATATTGCACGACATACAACACAATTTAAAAAAGGTTTAGGAAATAGGAAAGGAATAGGAAAATTCTTTTATTACACCCTTATATCAGTGACCCGGTCAGATCCGCTCGATAGAGAACCCGGCAAAAAAAATTGCATAGAATGACCTAATCTTATTTGTTGTCTTACCCTGGTCATCAGCATGGCTCCGACTGGGGTTCTAGGTCCCCCCCGCTAAATTTAGGTCCCCCCTAAGAACAAGGTCCCCCCAGCCTGATAAAATTTTAGGTCCCAGTATAATAGGGGAAAAATTTTTGATGAATAATTTTTTTTCAATGTGAATTTTTACCATTTAGTCAATGAAAACACAAGTAAATAAACAGTAAAGTAAACTAGTAGTAACTTAACATTATACAACTTATGCACCCTTGAGTTCTTAAAATTGCCCTCTGAAATAGTGCCAAGAGGCGGTTTGTGTAATTTACGATGCGCGATCCAACGATTCACGATGCACGATGCACTATTCATGCACAATTTATGTTGATTTATGTTAATTATTCTAATTATGCACGAATAAGTTTTCATAATGCTAGCTAAGAACATCATATAACAATAACGAAAAAAAATTAAATAAAGAAGGGGAAATAATTTATCATAATCAGAATGATTAAATTAACTTATATCTTCTGTGTAGAAAAACCAAAAATTGATGGCGAGAGTTTGTTTTTAAAATGAAAGAAAAAGCCTTGACGTCATAGAAAAGTTTTGGCGCGAAAAATTTATTAAAACACAAGCTCATTTTTGTACGTTTATTATTTTTTTAAGAACAGTGAATAAGGTAAATAAGGAATCATTGGCTACATTACTTTTCTTTTGGCATGTTATATAAGCCTTTCACCAACTGAATTGCAACTGGTGCTTTTTTAATTTATTTGATCTTTTTCTTTGTTTGATGATCAAGTTAATTCATTTGATCTTTCTCAAAAAAGGTGAGTTTATACACGCGCTCTTCATTAAAAAACGTCTTCCCTACTTTACCACAACATTGTGAATTTTTGTTTATAACCCTGTCTCAATCAAATGCATTTGGTTGGTTTAATCGGAGAAACGTTTTTTTTAAAGAAAGAAAGCAAAAAGGTTACAAGATATTCATTTCAAAGCATGGGCAAAAAAGTTTATGTTTTAATTTGATTTGATTGTTGAGGTTAAAATGCACGCATACTTTACATTGATTTTCAAGGAATACAAAAGAAGGAATTAAAATATGTGATTACTGAAACCTGAAAAAGCATAATTAGAATAATTAACATAATATATGCATGGATCGTGCATCGCGCATCGTGAATCGTTGGATCGCGCATCGTAAATTACACAAACCAGCCAAGAGGCAGTTTCCAAGATTAATTTTCCCTGAATTTTGGTTAAAAATCCACCCTTTTCCCCTGACAATTATCATGATTATTTGGAGGACCCACCATGGTTGGGTCCGACAAGAAAAATTTTGAAAAGAGGAGATTCCTAGATTGGCTAAAAATCATCAAATTCAAGGCATTCTGGAAAAAAATTCCCTGACTTTTCCAGGTTTTGCCTGACTTTTTCTAAAAGCAGTCCTTTTTCCAGGTTTTCCAGGTTTTCCCTGACCGCTGGGAACCCTGCAAGGATTTCCAAAGCTCTATTTACATATGTGTGCACTTCTAAGGATCAGATCACACTTCGCATAAAGTGTGAAGGTGTGATAAAGGTTTTTTAGAGAAATTAAAAACAGTAAAGAAAAATATTTAGGAAGTGTTATTTAGCCCCCAGAGTTACATAAAATTATGCAGGTCCCCCCCAAGATAGAGCTCCCCCCACCTGTCAGGAAAAACAAACAGCTCCCACCTCTTATATGGCAAATTTGAGGTGTAGCTCCCCCCGCTCGGGGGGGGGGGTGCGAGCCATGATCAGTCGTAAAAAAATGTTTTAAAAAATTCTTGAAATATTATATACTTCAAGTCAATATTTTGCCTACCAAAAATTCTCACTTAGCATAGGCATAACGAGCAAAATTTATGGATGAGAGTGATTTTTATGACACTGTAATTATTGTCTTTGTTTTATCAAAAGATAATGAATATGTCATAAACATGTGCACTCCCTCGTGAATTTTGCAGGATATCTCACATGCCTATGCTTAGTGAGTTTTTGAGATTTCATGTTCAGACCCGGTGAAGACACAATTATTTAACAGCAAATCTTTTTTCAAAACACTCATCCATCCCAGGATACATGCCACACCTATACAGACCCCCCTTGTATAGGTTTCAATTTCAGATACTAATTTTGATATCATGAAGAAGATGTATTGTTTGCGTGCAATGTTTAAAATTTTCTGAGTGCTTCCAATAAAGATTTGTCTCAATTTGCTTGTTCTTTGTTTCACTGACCTGTCATCATCAAATCAATTCTTCCGATTGTAATTTATAAAAGCTGATTTATTTTCATTTTCAATTAATTTTGTTTTAATATTGATAGGATTCATAAAAGTTGAAAAAAATGTAAAAGATTCATAGAAAAGAGGACAATGACATCATCCTTAGGGATAGCTCCCTTACTGAAGCCAGTGGAAAAGCTTAATAAAAAATGGCTTGATCGAGACCCAAAGGTAATTATTCAATTCATTTTCTTTGAAAATCTTTTATAGAATACCAGACCCTTTTTTATTCAAAGAATTCCTTTATTCATTTAACAAGTGAGAAACTTGACCTGTCTTGAATGAATTAGTTTATAAAAATTTTCTTGCTACCTTTAATTTTAGGATGTTCTGAATAAAGATGTTCTTTTCAAATGGTACAATGAGTTGCTCTCTGAGAAAGAGATTTACATTCGTCCAGACAGCTTTTTGAATAGAGATGGTTTTGCTTCACATAAGAGCAGTAATGGTCACTATTATTGCGGGCAATCAACATTGAATTGTAGCTGTTGTAACACTATATGTGGACCCTCGCATGGCTGCAATTGTAAATCATGTCAAGAGATTGAGGAAACACTGAAAGAAAATAAAGATCTTCACACCTCTGAAGTATTTTTGTTGAAAGAATATGTTGAAGCATGGGCATGGGGGAAATTACCTACACAAAAAGAATTAAAGAATTTTACCAAATTAGTTGCTCAACAGCAGCTTTTACTGTTCAAAAAATCCACTGAGTCAATAAAGTTTATGCAAAACCTGAAGCCTAAAATGTTCGTTTATGCACGATTTTTATCAGTTTACTCAAGAACTTGTTTCTTACCTTCTACAATGAAAGATGCTAAGAAGGCTCCAACAGAAGAAAAGAGCCAAAACAAGCCACTCATAGTTACAAAGTAAGCTAAAGTGCTTTTTTACTTGTAATCAACTTTCTAGAAATTCCTTGTTCCTTGATACTCTATCTCGTTTACCTTAATAAGGGAACTAATTTTCAAGGAACTTATTTTCACAGTGCAAAGGTACTATTTTGGTACTTGAAAATTAGTTCTGCAAAAATTAGTTCCCTTAAGTTAGCTGTTTGTCCTTTCAATAGAACAAAGTTGGTTATTTTTAGTCCCCTTAAGGTAGATTGTCTAGGTTTGATATTCACATCACCATGAAAGGGATACAAATTTGAACGCAATCAAAAAAAAGGAAGTATCTGGCCCAATATGAAGCATTTGTCTAATATGAAATGGAAATGGAAATAAATGGGAGAAACTAAAACCTAAGATTTAACAAAATTGTCTTTGTTTTAGTTTGCCAAAGGAAATCAATACTGAAGAGGAGTTTGCTCATTCCAGTTTGATATTGGTGTTCAAAACTGCTTTCAAGTATATTGATTCAAAATGTGGCATTTTTGAGGAAGATATATTTTGTACGGAAATATTGAATGAAACTCTCAACATGCTTCAGTCCATCGCTAAACCTTTGATATATGATGGAGATGAAAAAAAGTCCTCAAAACTTTTGCTAGGTTTCCTTAAACACTCAGCAGATTACCTCTATAACATCATTTCAAGGTCAGTTATTTTTTGAAAAGATGTATAAAATCTTTCTTCTGTCTTGCCTTTTTCTAATCTTTGATTTTATGAAGGATTTATTTTTTTGTTTTTTTTGAGATACAGCCGCACGGTACTGACTAGTAGCCGGATGGTTAATCTCAAAAAATTTAGTACATCGTATTTCATTTGGGATCGGAGTGGGTAAATTACTCATTTCAAGCTAGTACCTGGTACTGAGTTTTGGTATTTGGTGGGTAGAACGGGTAAATATTTATCAATTTTGGCGAATCAGAATGGAAATTTTGCCAATTTTCCAAAAAAAAATTCTAGAAAAAAATCAGATTTAATTTAACAGAAGTATATATATTTTTTGATTTTCATATTTTTCAATTTTTAAAAATTAAATTGTCGCGAAAAACTTTCCAAATTTTGAGCTCTTCCATTTTAAGTCATTGCCCAGTACTAAAAAGGGGGTGGTGGTAAGAATTTTTCTGAAAATGGGGGTTAACACCCTATGGGTTAGTGCTCTGCGGCTGTACACCCTGAATTAATCTATATTGATACAAAAGCATAAGCACACTAGGGAAAACACTACTATACATAAATATAGACCATTTTCTTGTTCGGAATTTTTATCACTAGTGGTCTGCCTTAAATTATAAATAAACTGTGAATGGTAAATTACATTATGTACCTTAAGTGGATAAATGTTCGCGTGGATTGATTTTCACGGTTTTCGCGAATTTTGGCCATTTTTGCGAAATTTAGTCCACGTGAAAATTTTGAAGGCCTTTGATTCACGAAAATTGGTCCACGCGAAATTATTTGGAATTTTACAATCGCGAAAATAGAAGTTTGCGAAATCTAGATAACATGTTACAATCAAAACATATTATGAGTCCAACTCTCCATTTCAACTGTAAACTCTAGTAACCTCCTAAAAGTACATTCTTTGAAGTTTTTTGAAAGCTTTTGAGTGACTTTGTTCGATTAAAAACACACATCTCTTTTCTAGTTACAATTTATATAGTCGCGAAATTAAATAAAGAAGGGCATTTTCGCGAAATTTAATCCACACGAAAATCTTAAAGACCCTTGATTCGCGAAATTTAATCCAGCGAAATCTTTAAATTCTCGTCTCGCGAAAATTAGTACTCGCGAACATTTATCCACTTAAGGTAAAACATTTAAAGATTATTTGATCTATTTCTTTCCTTTTAGACCTATCTATAGCCTAAACCTTTCCTTGAGGTATAATCAAACCTTCATCGAGTTGTTGTTAGAGATAGCCTTTCAGACAACATCTTTAACAAGCCTGTTAAAGGTGGCAAATTTATACATGTTTCGAAAAGAAGAGGGATGTCTTCTATATTCGTATCAACTGGAAAAATTTCTGAAGAAATTGATTGAACAGTCCTTTCAAATGCAGTTTGAATATGCAATTGTATCAAAGGTGAACACTTATTTCTGCTCATTTCAATAATCCGCCTTGAAATCCTTATCTCCACTCAGAATAAAGGACGACAAAATGTTTTATCCCTTATGGGTCTCACTCCAATTATATTACACCAAGATAAATAATGCTAACTTTTCTACGCGGAAAAATCACTTTTGGTCCAAACTTAGAAATTAACCTGTGTTTACAAACTTGCTGATGCTGCAAATTTATTTTCATAGTATAATTGGTATTAGTGAGAACACTGGCTTACACTGGGTTGCAGCGGAACTTATTGATTTGTCTTTCTGTTTTACTTTTTTAAATTTGCAAATTGATCCATTGGCTTAAAATTTAATTTCTTTTTCAGTATTTCTCAAACTGTCCGATAAGTGGTATTTTATCTGATACTCTATCACTTTATGAATCACTTGACAAAGAAGAGGATCCAGATCAACCAGACAAAGACAAGAGTCCAGATCAACCAGACAAAGAAAAAAGTCCAGATCAACCAGACAAAGACAAAATGAGTCCAGATGAACTAAGGTCTTATGTTAGGATACAAAGTATGCTGGAAACTCTCTCAAAGTATGTAGTAGGATATAATATTACAAGAAACACCCTTTGTTTAAAGGGTAAGTGAAAAAATTGAGTTGCCTACTCCCTGAAATCGAAAATTTCCGATTACTTCCAAATATAGTCAAGTGATTCCTTATTTTAAAGCTTATTAAGTAGTGAAACAGAATATATAAGAATTTCTGAAATATTCTTGATGGTACATGAAAAAATGAATAGTTATAATATAAAAAATGTCATATTTTTCGAAAAATAGGATGAACCATCATTGGAGTAAGTGACAACTGTCTTTGTTCCAGGTCGCATTATATCTTCAGCTATACCTGCCAATATTAATTCTTCTAGATATGCTTCAGTTCAGCAGGCAAAGTATTGTTATCTAAAGGCTCAATGTGCTCATAAACCATCCACTCTCCAAAACACCCTTTCTGCAAAATAGTATGCAATTTTCCCAACTGAAGTTTCAGTCTGATATTTGACCCCCACTGACGGAAAAAATCCTACCAGGTCTGTGAGAAAGGGGTGTTCCAAACTTTGACCAACCATAACAGAATATTTGCACACAAACATATTGCACCCTCTGCTTGGTTATTTCGACTTTATTCAGTTTAATGTTCATAAATATTCATCACTACTGACCGAGAACCATGTCTTACATGTCGATAGTTAAATGGTAAATAATCATGTGGGTCATCAACTACTCTTGTTCATACTATACTTTTCGTAGGTTTCAGCTTCAGGTAAGTAATCACTATCACTATCAATGCTAGCCTAAAGTTCAAATGCATTCATTAATGGTTTTGATTTTAATCATTTAATTTATTTCTGTTTTCATCCATTTTGGAGTCTGTTTTGCTGCAATAACTAATCTGGAGTACAGACTTCATGCTTTCATAAAACTGCCAGTCACTCTCTCTCATTTTTAACACCCCATAATTTGTCTTACCTTTTAATCTTGCCATTGCCTGCAGGATATAAGATAGACAGTTAGTTATAAATTCATCATGATTAACTTGTGTCCAAAGTTTTTTGTCATGATGTTTTTCAAACTTTATTTACTTTATTTACGTGCTTCTTTCGAGTGTCTTTCTTAGAAGAAAAGAAGAAGGGGTTTTGAGTGGGGCTCCACTTTGGATAAGCTTTTCATAAACATTAGCTATTGTCTTATTTAGTTCCTCAATATCTTCATCTTCTGTTTCTAGATTTCTATTTTTCTGACATTTTCTCTGCTTCATCTATAACAAATAAAAGCTTCAAAACCACAAAAGTGATAAAATGATACCGGGTGTCCCAGAAAAAAGTCCCCCTTTTTGAAGGGAATTTTCTCGACCTCTATGAACTGTTTAAAGAATCAATCATTTTGCATCGGAAAAAGAAAGAATAAACTTAAATTTTGAGGGGTCATTTGTCAACTAGATCAAAAGTAATGATCTAAATGCTAAAACATTACTTTTTAAAAAGGTCAAAAAGGCAAAAAACAATTGGTCAACAATTGAGGAGATATTGAGTGGCCCCCCAAGATCGCCTGACCTCACTGTATGTGATTTGTTTTTGTGGAGTTACATAAAACAACAGATCTGGGAGCAGCCCCAAAATTTTGCAGTCCCAGAACCTTGATCAATTGAAAGCTTCAATCAGAAATGTTACAGCTAATTTCAACCCTCAAATGATTCGAATCGCTTTTACAGGAATGGTTTATCATGTAAATATATGCTTTGGATAAATATTTCCTGGTGAATAAACGTCTTTTATTGTCTTTGTCTTACAATAAATTCAATACCCTCGTTTTTTGCCTTGTTACAACTTATTTGAAAAGTAATATTTTAGCATATTAGACCATAACTTTTGATCTAATTGACCAAATTTGACAAATGACCCCTCAAAATTCAAGTTTATCCTTTCTCTTTCCAATGCGAAATGATTGATAGAACTCGAGAAAATTCACTTCAAAGAGGGGGACTTTTTTCTGGGACACCCGGTATCTTTACTCTTCTCACACCAAAGCTCATTTTCAAAGCATGTCTTGTTAAAACTTCAGCGGTTAACGAGTTTATTAGTACTTATTATGCTGCAAGGGTATTTCAAGGATCTAAATAATGTCCTCTTAAAAATCATATACTTCAAAAGAATTTTGAAATTTCATCACTAAACTGTAATCTACAAGAATTTGAATTTTATACTGAAATGTCCAAAAAGACAAAATTTGAAATGACTTTTATTTTTATTGGTGAAAGAAATCTACCTGATAACCTAAATGATATATTCTTGATCTGTGAACTATTAGCTTTAAAATTAGGGGTCACTTTGCTATGTTTCGATCTTTTTTAAATTTGCCAATTTTCTGTCCTGGCTTAAATCTTAGGGCAGGGACCCGAAAAATAATCCCTACCTCATTTTTCAGTATTTATTTTCCTAACCCCACTACATATTTTAAAAGGGTTGCCAGACTTTAAAAGGCAAATTTATTTTTAACATAGGAATCTACCAGACGAAGACGAGAGTCCAGATGAAGATGCGAGTCCAGATGAACCGGAGAAAGACGAGGAGAACGAGGGCAAGGACATGTATAAATTTGTTCAAAAGTTATTGAAAGCGCTGACATTGACTGCAAGACCTCTTGAAGAATACAAAACTGAGGAAGAGAAAAAGGTATTCCTTTGTTGGTGGATAAGAACAAAGTATAGTCACTGATTGAAGTATTTTCTTGGTCCATATTCTCAGCCTGAGCTAGAAGGACTGACTTATTTCTCTGGTGCAGGTTTTTGGCTGTTACTCCTCAGGAATCATGATTGATATATTTCTTTCTAAATGATTATCAGCATTCTCTAAGGATTATATTCTATTAGATTATTATTCTCAAAAGTTTGTATATCCCAAAACCTTTTGCAAAAGAGTCAGCTAAAAACCACAAATATGTCATAGTGTGCAAGGGGGTTCCAGGTACCACCTAAAAATTCAGGTCCCACTTAACCCTAAAATTCCCACCCTCAATCCAGACTCCCAGATCCCAGCTAAAAATGCTATCCACACGAAAAATTATACGAGGAACGAAACTAAATTTCTTACAGTATAATATTAAAAAGGAGAAAAGTTTAGTATAGTAAAAGAATTATTTATAGAATATAAGATTTAGAAAATAATATAATTAAATTGGAAATAAGAAAAAACTGACATTAACTTTTATCAAAACACCAACAATCCCACCTAAAGAAATCGATCCCCACCTTAACTTGTTTCTCCCACCAAATCCAAATCCCACCTGGAAATTCTCGACCCAAAACACCAACCCCCCCACTATTCTGAGAGGTGCACACCATAGGTGTTCGGACTCTTTGAAAAACATACAAACATTACAAAAGAATCCCTTTTGCAATTCCTTTGCAAATCACACTTATTATAATGATCAAAGATACTTAAAGGTTTTCTACGGATATAAAAGGAACTTATTTTAGGCAGTGTCTTCATGCTGAGTCAGATAAATTAAAACTTTTTTACGCAACTATATTTTGCAAACAAGTGAAAGATCGAAAGTTGTTTCCAGATATGACCGTAAGCTTTTTTTGTAAACAAAAAAAATAGCAAAGTTGATTTCGAACAAATTTACAATCGAATGTTTTGATTATAAGATAGAAAACGTTCTATTTATTATAAACTTAAAAACATTCGAAAGAGTATCAGTAAAAGTCCCTTTGTTTGAGGAATGTTTTTTTGGACCTACCTCGGAGGTCCTATAAATTAACCGATGTCCGTCCGTCCGTCCGTCCGTCTGTTCGTTCGTCTGTCCGTCTGTTACCAGCTTTTCTCAGGATTGGCTCATTAGTTTTTTCTGATTTTTGGCACAATGATGCAAAATGGCAATGCCCAAAATGTGACGGAGCCCGATTTTCGAAAAAAAATCATTTCCGGCCGAAAATGCCGGAAATATGCCGGAAAAACCGGTTTTTTGGCATTTTCTCAAGATTTCATCATTAGTTTTTTCTGATTTTTTGCACAAAGATGCGTATTAACAATGCCCAAAACATGGCCAAGTCAGATTTTTGAGAAAAATTTTTTTTTGGCCAAAAATGCCGGAAATATGCCGGAAATCGCCGTTTTTCTGGATTTTCATTGAACTTTTTCCTTATAATTGGTTGTTTTTTTCATTCAAAAACATTATTAATAGCAATGCCCACCATCAAGCATGTTTTAATTTTCAATAAAATAGATTTTTGAAGCCGGAACTTTCTAAAAATCACCGGAACAGCCGATTTTCGCCGGAAAAACCGTATTTCTTGAATTTCTTGAGCTGTACTTTATATTTTTTCATGAAATTTTGCACACTGATGCAAAATGTCAATACCTAAATTGTGACGGAGCCCGATTTTCGAAAAACATCTTTTTCCGGCCGAAAATGGCGGAAATATGCCGGAAAAACTGGTTTTTCGGCATTTCTCGAGATTTCATCATTAGTTTTTTCTGATTTTTTGCTCAAAGATGCGTATTAACAATGCCCAAAACATGGCCTAGTCCGATTTTTGAGAAAAAATTTTTCCCGGCCGGAAATGCCGGAAATATGCCGGAAATCGCCTTTTTCTGGATTTTCATTGAACTTTTTCCTTATAATTGGTTGTTTTTTCATTCAAAAACATTATTAATAGCAATGCCCACCATCAAGCATGTTTTAATTTTCAATAAAATAGATTTTTGAAGCCGGAACTTTCTAAAAATCACCGGAACAGCCGATTTTCGCCGGAAAAACGGTATTTCTTGAATTTTTTGAGCTGTACTTTATATTTTTCATGAAATTTTGCACACTGATGCAAAATGTCAATACCTAAATTATGACGAAGCCTGATTTTCGAAAAAAATTCATTTCCGGCCGAAAATGCCGGAAATATGCCGGAAAAACTGTTTTTTTGGCATTTTCTCGAGATTTTATCATTAGTTTTTTCTGATTTTTTGCTCAAAGAATCGTATTAACAATGCCCAAAACATGACCTAGTCCGACTCTTGAGAAAAATATTTTCCGGCCGAAAATGCCGGAAATATGCCGGAAATTGCCGTTTTTCTGGATTTTCATTGGACTTTTTCCATATAATTGGTTATTTTTTCATTCAAAAACATTATTAATAGCAATGCCCACCATTAAGCATGTTTCAATTTTCAATAAAATTGATTTTTGAAGCCGGAACTAATTTAAAAGTCGCCGGAACAACCTATTTTCGCCGGAAAGACAGTATTTCTTGAATTTCTCGAGCTGTACTTTATATTTGTTTATGAAATTTTGCACACTGATGCAATATGACAATACCTAAAATGTGACAGAGCCCGATTTTCGAAAAAAAAAATTTTCCGGCCGAAAATGCCGGAAATATGTCGGAAAAATCGGTTTTTTGATATTTTCTCGAATTTTCATTTTTATTTTTTTCTGATTTTTTGCAGAAAGATGCGTATTCGCAATGCTCAAAACATGGCCGAGTTGTATTTTTGAGAAAAAATTTTTTCCGGTTTAGTTTACTTATATTTCTATGCTTTTCACACAAAAACATTATTCATAACAATGCTCATTATCAAGCATGATTCAATTGTCAATAAAACTGATTTTTGCGACCAGAACTTCCTATTTATTATTTCCCTACAACCCTTCCCTCTCCCCCCATCAACAATCAATGATGAATTTATTGTGTTGTGTATTTTCGCTAAACGCTATATTTTCTGACTGATTTTTTTCATTTTTCTTTTCGCATTGCTATCTAACTTTAATCATCAGGTAGGTCCATTCAGCATATTGCTTGTTAATTGATGTATTTTCATTTTTCCAAAACCTTTTTCTAATCTTCTCGCACTTGTTTTTACTTTATCAGCATCATCAGACTTTTCAATTAAAACAAAACCTTTAAGAGCCTTATTTCATTTGATAAATTTTGAAAATTACAAAATATTTAATAACAAACATTCTTCAGGTCGCTACAACAAAGCAAGGAGATGAGTTGGTTTGGGGAAATCTGAAGTTGCTTAGTTCCTTGAAAGAAGAAAAGCCCAATGTCAAAATTGCAAATATTTGCTGTACTGATACCTTGGTGTTTATACTATCATTGAATGGAACAGTTTATTGTTGTGAACATGACAAAGACAAACTGGTAATCAAGTCTTTTATGTACCTGAGATACTTAAAATAAATAGTCTCTCCCGTTGTACTATTATATTTATCTCACTTTATCTAAAAGCTTTATCAAAGACCTCACTCATCAAACATGTATATGTGATGACCTAGGTATATTTCTATAACATTGAACTCTTTTAATCTTTAGGAATTGAAAGTTTACCCACAATTGAAGGGCTTGAAAATCATGCAATTGACATGTTCGTTTGATGGTCACTTCATTGCATTGACAAACACCGGTCATATCATCACATGGAAGGACGTTAACAGGTACGTAAAAATTTTCTCAAGACTACTACAATGGTATACATTGATTTTGAAATTGCCTTAAGGGGTACCTTTTGATGTCAACCAACAAAAATAATTTTGAACGATTTAATTTCTTTGTTTTCTTTCAGTGTGTTTGAGCATATGACATCAGTGCCCTTGCAAATCAAAGGAAAAGTGATCACAGTTGCTGCTGGCTTTGGTTTTTATTCAATAACAACTGATCAGAATGAAGTTTGTATTTGGGGAAATACTTTCAGTGGAAGTGCAAACTATGGTAAATGAATAGGAGACTTGAGTTTTCTTTTTCAACTTTTTTTTAAAGGATTTGTTTTAGTAGGAAATAGAATAAATATTATGGATTTTTCATTCAGGGACTTACTTACCACCAGTTTATCAACTTTCTTGCATTCTTCATTATTTCAGAACAACACAAAGACGGATTTACGCCAAGACAGTTTTGTGAATTTGAAAACACTAAGATTATTGACTTGGCGTTCTCACAATATCAACAAGAAGTGATATTTGTGACTGAAGAAGGTTGATAACTATATTTACAGCCGAGTCTTGTTTTATAAATACTCACTCACTTTTTGGACCTACCTCCGGGTGCCCCGGTGGAGGTTCTATAAATTAACCCATCCGTTCGTTCGTTCGTTCGTCCGTCCGTCTGTTACCAGCTTTTCTCAGGATTGGCTCATTAGTTTTTTCTGATTTTTTGCACAATGATGCAAAATGGCAATGCCCAGAACGTGACGGAGCCCGATTTTTGAGAAAAAATTTATTTGGGCAAATTTGGGCCAAAAACTACCTAAAAATAGGGTTTTTGGACTTTGTGCAAAATCCTGTCATTACTTTTTTCTGATTTTTTGTACAAAGATGGAGGGCAAGATTCTCTAAAGAATGGCTGAAGTGGTTTTTTACTGGAAAATTCTTATTCGCCTTAAAAAACGGATTTTCGTATTTTGGGGGAAATTCCCTTTAACCAAATAAGAAAATATAGCTTTTCTCAATGTTGACTCGTTATTTTTTCTGATTTTTTGCACAATGATGCAAAATGGCAATGCCTAAAATGTGTCGGAGCCCGATTTTCGAAAAAAAATATATTTGGGCAAATTTGGGCCAAAAACTGCCTAAAAATAGGGTTTTTTGGACTTTGTGCAAAATTCTGTCTTTACTTTTTTCTGATTTTTTGTGCAAAGATGGAGGGCAAGATTCTCTAAAGAATGGCTGAAGTGGTTTTTCCCTGAAAATTCTTATTCGCCTTAAAAGACGGATTTTCGTATTTTGGGGAAATTCCCTTTAACCAAATAAGAAAATATAGCTTTTCTCAATGTTGACTCATAATTTTTTTCTGATTTTTTGCACAATGATGCAAAATGACAATGCCCAAAATGTGACTGAGCCAGATTTTTAAGGAAAATTTCTTTGGGAACATTTGGGCTAAAAACAGCTTAAAAGGTTTTTTGGGTCTGAATGGTTTAAGTGATTTTCGTATTTGGGGACATTCCTTTTTACCATTTTACATTATTCAACACACAAGCTTTATTTTTCCATTCTGAATTTTTGTACAATTATTGTCACTTTTTTCTTATTTTCATCTGATGTTAATCATTAGGTAGGTCCATTCAGCATGTTGCTTGTTCTTATTGAATTAGAGAATTTATATCTGATGTTTTACTTTTTTATGAAAATCTTGATTTGATTTGACTAGTCTAACTTTTAATACCAAACCATCTTCGAAAAGTCTCATTGATTTTAAATTTCTTTTCACTCCCAGGAAAAATTTGGTCTTGGAAGAATGGGACAACAATGAGTCTGATCTCGGCAAATTATCCAAATGTTGTCAATGTCTATGTTGCAAAATATTTTTATGTAGCATTAGCAAGTAACGGGCAGGTCTACAGGTGGTAAGTATCATCTCTTTTCAGAAGGCTCATAATTTTTAAACAGAAAAGTGCCTAAAAACTTTGAAATAACTTTACTTATGTGTATTCCAGTTTTGATTTTGAACGCAATTGTCTACTTGCCACCATTATTGAGAGGTAAAGGAGGGTTATCAACCATAAAAATGGTACATTAGATGAAATTATTTAAACATAACCTGTGTCTTTTCAATTTCAGGGGACGTGATAGATTCAGTAAAACTCCACATGACAGTGAAGTCCAACTGCAACCTGTGGTCAAACTAAATAAAGAGAGCATAGCTTCTATCAGTGTAGGAGCATATCATTGTATAGCCATCACTAATACATCAAATGTGTATTGTTGGGGTGGGCTTGGTGGAAAGGAGGAGGAAGAAATGATCATAAGAGAGCCTGTCCTTCTGAAAGCTGTTAGTGAACTTGGTGTCTCCAGAATTGTAGCAGGTCCTCATCAAGTATGTATGCTTCAATTGGTGCAAATTCCTCTGACTATTGATTTACTTCCTCTAGCTATCCCAAAGTTTTTGCAATTTTACCACGTTTGCAATTTTACTACTTTTACTACAATTTTCTTATATTAGTAGAAATCAACTTATCCAAATTCCAGTTCACTAGGTCTCATTCGATTCTATCGTCCTAGTGGCTGTCGATATGATACTGAGTAACTAATGACATCCTATATCATCCGATTTATTTGCCATAATGTATATATGGTGTAATTATCAGTGTTTGTGATCTTCACTTCTCTTCATTACTTTTATCAACTTCAATTTTAGATCTTTTGTTGGCGTGTCTCCTTCGTAAATCCTTTGAAGGAGCATGTACCATTTGCAATCGAGATCAACAGAGAAACATTCGAAAATTTGGAACAACTTCTGTCATACTCGCAAAAAGTCGAAGACCCAGAAGTGAAAGATGACCTCATTTCCTCTTGTTTGTACCTCTTGAAAATGCAGGTAAAATTTTCCATGTATTTTTTTGCAGTTATAACTTTTTCAGTACACCATTACATACCGGGTGGGTGAAAAACATAGCATAGTTCGCGAGAAATTTCTTCATATTTTGAAGTTCATCCGGTTCAAGGCTTTTTTGGGCTAGGCAGACATAGCAAAGTTATTTTGGAATAATGTCATGAATCTGTTTGAAAAAATCATGGTAGTTTTTAGACAGGAACCCTAACTGGCATTTTCGACATAGATTTTTAGTACGTGTCTAATATCATCCATTGTCAAGATTACATTTTTAACAAATCTTAAAATATAGTTCCATGGCGCACGGGCTCACGATGTCTGTACTTGTTTCCTTGGATTTGATGGGACATCAGAGTTTTCACAGAAGTTGAAATCTCTTGTTATTAATTTGATTTCCACGCTACCATACCATTCCAAAATACACAAGCTTGCTGAAGAAGTGTTATCTGTAGGATGGTTATATCTTCTTCCATCTGCCATCGAAAGAGCAACCACTTTCTCAACCCTACTCAAAATCAAAACAGGTAGAGTCGAATTTAAATTTTGAATTTGTAAATTCTTGATTGAATTTGAATTTCCAAAGCTAGCTTGCTTAAATTTATTTTGTTGCAATTTCTTTCACCATTCACCAAAGTCTATCATAAATGTTGAGTTTTTTTTGCAATTTTTTAGAAACCAACTCTGAGAATCACTCATTTCTCTTACAACTCTTAATGAAATGTTTTTTGGAGAAGAATGGCCTTGAAGAGATGCTCGAAGACACGTTGGATCTGTTGATCGCTAACAGTAATAATGATGATTTTGATCCGACTAACAGTACACTGTTCATCTTGCTCAAAGAGCTGTTCTACGTCACCACAAGTTGCATATTGGTGTCAGTCAAAGAAGAGGATCCAAGACTGATCGAACAAGAATCGTTGAATGTGCTGTTGAAATTCCAACGTTTGATGTTTGCCAGGGTTTTCATTGTGACAGAGAAGGATATCTGCTGGCCAGCTAGATGTAAGAGATATTTATGTTGATTGAAAACACATAGTATACTTTTTAAACTGTCACGATTAAGAAAAGTTATTAAATTTTGATGGCTTAAGGAACCACAATGTGCTTTTTAATTGATTATTTCTTGTTGAAAACACTTGCTGGATCTTGCTCGGCCCAATTATCTCTGATTTCCAAATAAGAAGTTCCTTTTGCAAAGACAAACTCAATTTCAATCGTTGTTCCTTCGTAAACACAGGAAAGATTATTTGAAAAAGGAAGGATATTTCATTTAAGTGGTTTTCCTTCAAGATTCCATGCAGGTAGGTTGGGGCGTCAAATGTCAAAGTCAGAAAATTCAAGATGTAGTGTTTTTTTATGAAAATTTAACCTATTGTGAGAATGCACAGAATGCTGCAATTTTTAAGGTCAGAAGTCCAAAATTGGCCGAACCCTCCTGGGGGTACTGATTTACATAGACTACAGGCAAAAATTGGAAAACCGCATTTTCTGGCCTTTATAGGCCTGTAGATTTGTCAAAACTTCATTTCAAATCTTATTTTTTTCATTTGCTGTACTAAATTTTATGAAGAAACAACAAAATAATCATATTGGGTTGAAAATTGTGCCCATTGGAACCCTAAACAAGCCGTTTTAAGGCTTTTTAAGGCCAATTTTGCAAGTTCATAAACTTTAAACTGATTAATTCACATGTCTGAAATTTTCAGAGAGTCTTCAATAAATTCTTTAAGCAAAATGAATTTCAAGTTTTTCACTTTTTTCAAAAATTCATAATGGCAAATACTCCAGGAAAATCAAAATCATTTGGATCTAGGATTTGGGTATATCCGCCCTATAATGGGATCGAAATTCTTGCTAAAACAGGCTAAAATGCAACATTTCGAACAAAAACCCAATTCTTGACTAAAAACCTCTCTAGAATGGCAATAGTTTTGGACCCAAAATCATTTTGCAGTGATAGTGTTCTGTAAATACTCCAGGGGTAAAAACTATTTAGGTATAAGATGCTTCTGGGACCACAATTTTTGAATTGAAGTCAGTTTTAAAATGTATATAATATTTGAAGCAAAAATCTAATCTTTTTTTGACGGAACAAGTCTTGAGAATGGCAATGTGTGTTGGCTGTAAAGAATTGTTGAGTTGAATGGGATTTTTGTTATAATTTGTTTCAACTAGTATTTCTAAATTAAAGGATTATAAATTCATATTCTTTGTTTTAAATGTGATATACAAAATATTTAGTCAATTATGAGGTATCGGATGGAAATATGTAGCATTTTAACAGAGATTTAATTTCCATAATGGTAACCTGATAACAGATGTTCGTAATTTTCTTACGCGCACGGTAAACCTCTGAAGGCGCTTGAAAATTATACATCTGAGGAAAATAGTCCTACCGCGGAAAATTCTACAACAAGAATCTTCAATGTTGTGCGCTTGAAAGTTAAAAACTGATACGGCGCCCTATTCATAAACACAATCACGCAACTTTGTTGTCGTTCCTAGTCCTTTTAGACGAACGCGGTCCTTACGATTACGAGATTTCACATTCGTCAGATTGTTATGTTTTCACACATCCCTTTAGAGCTTCAGCGTGGTGTGCAGAAAGCATTCACAATCTGATCTCAGGTTACATAATGGTGGATGATCCCAGATTCAAATGATTTTGTTTTCCCAGGAGAATTCACAGAATACTAACACTTTGAAGAAATTTGGGTCCATGTCTATTGCCATTTTATAGCAGTTTTTAATCAAAAATGGGGTTTTCGCTTGAAACGTTGCATTTATGCCAATTTTAGCACATATTTCAATTCCATAATGGCGGATATACCCTTATCCTAAACCCAAAGGACTTTTTGCTTGAAACGTTGCATTTAAGCCAATTTTAGCACATATTTCAATTCCATAATGGCGGATATACCCTTATCCTAAACCCAAAGGATTTTGATTTCCCTGGAGTATTTCCAGAAGGCTATCACTGCAAAAAGATTTTAGGTTCATGTTTGTTTTGCCATTCTTAAGATTTTTTCAGTCAAAAATGGGATTTTTGCTTAAAATATTGCGTTTTAGCAGGAATTTCAATTCCAAAATGGGGGATATATCCAAATGCCAAACCCAGATGACTTTGATTTTCCTGCAGTATTTCCAGAATACTATCACTGCAAGAAAATTCGGGGACATGTCTATTGTCATTTTTGAGATTTTTTCAGTCCAAATTTGGGTTTTTGCCTGAAAAATGGCTCTTAGAAGCGAATTTATTTCCAAAATGGTGGACATAGACGCATCCCAGACCCAAATGATTTTGATTTTCCTGGAGTATTTCCAGAATACTATCACTGCAAAAAAAATTTCAGTCAGCATTTAAACTCATTTTGTAGAAGCTTGCATTAAAAAATGCTATTTTTTGATAAATATAATTTTTTTTGCTAAAAAGCAATTTTTGAAAACGCCATTATGAATTTTTGAAAAAAGTGAAAAACTTGAAATTCATTTTGCTTAAAGAATTTATTGAAGACTTCCATCTGTGTTCCCAATTTTCCAATGTTTCCCCGATTTTTTTTCAGACATGTGAATTAATCAGTTTAAAGTTTATGAATTTGCAAAATTAACCTTAAAAAGCATTTTGCTACCCAAAATTGACTTAAAACGGCTCGTTTAGGGTTCCAATGGGCACAACTTTCAACCCAATATGATTATTTTGTTGTTTCTTCATAAACTTCAGTACAGCAAATGAAAAAAATAAGATTTGAAATAGTTTTGACAAATTTACAGGCCTGAAAAGGCCAGAAAATGCCATTTTTTCCAATTTTTATCTGTAGTGCGAATCAGTACCCCCAGGGGGGTTCGGCCAATTTTGGACTTCTGACCTTAAAAATTGCGCAGAATACCACAATAGGTTAAATTTTCATAAAAAACACTACGTCTTGAATTTTTTGACTTTGCCCCAAAAATGGCTGTTGACGCCCTACCCTAGCAGGGGTATTTTATTGTAGGTATTCCATTCTTCCATTCTTTCAGGTTATGTATATGAACCAACCCCAATGGTGAAATCACTAACTGCTGTCATTAGCACCTTCATCAACTTATTACAAACGAGCTGCAAACAGTTATTGGTCTATCATTCCATGGTTCGCAAATGCTCTCACAAACGTTTACAAGAAAGTCCTATTGGTATCATATTCCAAGAGTTTTCAATCTATTTGATCTTACTTCAAAACTACGCCCCGATTATCACCAGTAATTGTGAAACGTTTGCTCAGTTTGCAGAGATCTTGGATTGGTTTGATAAACTGAATCGATCCTTCAGCGAAAGTGATCCCGAGAAAGAGAAACTAGCAGAAGAAGCAGAATTGTCATGGCCTGTGTCTACCGCAAGTAGTAAGTGCGCTGACAACTATTTATGTAATGGTCGAAGCTATCGTTTTAAAGTTCCCTCATAGATATAGTTCTAGGAGCAATATTTCCTATATTTCAGGGCTTGACTAAGCTGTTGGCCAACGGGCATTGCCCGACCCAAATTTCTTATGTCTGATTCAAAAATCATTTGAAGCCAAAGCCAACCCAAAGCAAACCCGATCAAACCTTTTTTCTGACCTTTTTGAAATGTTATTTCAAGCTTTATCTTTATTGTTTTCGAGACAGTTTTCATTTCATCATTGTTTTTACATAAGTTTCATGTATGTTACAAGAAAATAGTTCAATTGCTTCATTACTGCTTTTACAAACATCAATGATACATTTTCAGGTGTGAGCAACGTCCAATATGACACGAAAAAGAAAGTCGAAAATTCGAAAGACAAGAATGAAGAGAAAGATGACGGTGCAGAAACTGAATGTTCTGAAAAAGCACAAGAAGACTCACTCAGTAGTTTCGTTGGTATGTATCGAAACCTCATTTCGCGGTGGTCAAAGAGTTGTCTCCCATAAAAAAACCTTGGCTATCCCCTATCTAAGTAGTGATGTTCCACCCGGGTACTGCACTTATCTTTCTGCATTTTACTGACAGTTTTTTTAAAGAACATTGTTGCTTTTCTCCCACAGATAAAGAAGTTTCGACGGCAATAGCTGATGTGTTGAATTTCACAAACATCAAGATATTGAACAAGGATAAGACAGCCACTCAACCTAAAATGATGGTGAGTTTAGCTTTTAAATCGTGTTTTTTTTTGTTTTTGAGAATCTAAAGTAGATTCTTAAGGAGGTCTTTGAAAGGAGGTGAATGGGACTCTCCATTCAAAAATTTAAGGCGCCTTTTTTCGCTACCGTTTATTCACACAACTCTCTTAACTACTGACACTTGAAACCAATTTCATTTTTAGTTAATGTCTGCAAACACAAAAGAAGAGGGGCTCGGTCAACATTTCGTGGAAGCTGAACAATCGATCGCTTTTGTACTTGGTTTGCACTGTTGTTACCTGGCGCATGGCACTTACGCGTCGCATGACGAGACAGAGAATAAACGCTTCCTTCATTCAACCCTCTTCTCGTCCGGTATCAATAGAGATGCAGTGCTGAAAGAAAAGAAAGAAAAGTAAACCATAGTTATTTGTCAGAAGTTTTATACGAGGAGGGACTATTTTGCCTGTTTGCTGCGTCTATTATTATTAAATGAAACATTGCAACAAAGTGAAGTATCGGGATAGATTGTCTAGCTTCTTTTATATTCTTGTCAGGACAAAATTAGATAATATTGTCCATTTGTTTTTTAGAAACGAAGAAGATGCGAGTAGCGATTCTGATGTATTATCCCTATTGAGTGAAGAGCCATGTGCTTCAACAGGGGTGGTTATGAAGAATGTTTTTAAGATGGCGACAGATGAAGGGTTGTTGATCATTCCACCTCGTGGTGATCCTACTTCGGTTATCGAACAAACCACACGATGTATATTCGCTTGTTTGCTGTGGCATTGCGGTCTAGGTATGTGTCCTTTTCTATTATTCAATTTTATTACAGACATGAACAAGATCTAATAGCCAAAATTTTAAGCTAATTTATATAGGATACTATGGGGGAGAGAATAACGAGAACCGATATAAAAAAATTCCGAGTCCAATTTAGCCTGGAAACCTTGTGACGGAAAACAGCTTTTTATAAACATAAGTGACGATGGATTAATCAAAATGCTATAAACATGAGTGACGATGAATTAATCAAAATGCTTTGATCGCCAGATTTCTAGACTGGTATTATGATCGGTTTAGAAATCTCAAGAAAGCAATAATTTTTCAAGTAATGACTTTTGGGAATTATCGCGTCAATAGACAAAGGGTTTTTCTTAGCTCAATAGGATTGGTTTTTTTTCCAACAAAAGATTTGTAATCGGTAACGCTTCGTAAAATAAATTACGTAATAGACGTGCTCGTATGTCCTGACTGTCCTCGTCTTCAATTGCCAATGTCAAATCATTTCAACAATCTTCATATTTGTCATAAATACTCTTCAAAATTCAAATCGATCGAAATCAGGATTTAATAGAAGTTTTGGTAGCCAATCAAAGATCTGGAGCGGAAAAGTTTCAGTACTTGCTATGATGATTTTATGTCTTTCGCTGTGCAATGACTTCAATTTTTGATACCACATATGATCCTTCCGCCCATTTCTCTGATGAATCAACAGCACTATCGACGAGACTGAGATCCTCTTTCCATCGAAAAAGTATCCAATTTGATCGTTTGTAGGCGGTCGGTATGATGATAAATGGTTGAAAAGAAAGTAATGTGTGACTTCTTTCTTGATTAAGATCGTCTCGTACTCTCGCAAGTTGTGAATCGTCAAATGATGACATTTATTTCGTTGAATTTTGTTTAAAATGGTTGCAAGAGCGGGCAGGAAATCTCCTTGGAACATGTACGATCTTTCTACATCCAGAACAATGGATATATTATTTTCGCGAAGACAACTTTCGGATGCTAGAACAAGTGTGAATTGCAAATCGACCAGAAAAAACAGCAACGAGAGCATTTTGTTCTTACTTCACGGCCACACTCTTTTCTTCTGAACGAATAACTCGATAATGATTATATCTAAAATGGTCATTTCACTGTATCTAAAATGGTCATTTCACTGTATCTAAAATGGTCATTTCACTGTATCTAAAATGGTCATTTCACTGTATCTAAAATGGTCATTTCACTGTATCTAAAATGGTCATTTCACTGTATCTAAAATGGTCATTTCACTGTATCTAAAATGGTCATTTCACTGTATCTAAAAGGATGGACAGAAAAATGAATGGGAAAAACACGAACAGGATTTGTGACAGGGAGGCATGTTTTAAAGCCTTGATATATGGTGAAAATTGTTTATAAATTTTCAAATATTAATATAACGTTGTCGAGCGGCGACGGTACCTGACTGTCCTTGCATAACCCACATTCAATAGATTCAACATTCAATAGATTCAACATTCAACATTCATTAGCTCAAGTGGATCTTAAATATTTGCATTCAAGCTGTTGTAAAGTCCTGATTAAAATGGCGATTTTCTTCATAAGCTGACATTCTTATTATTTATTGATCATTATTGCTAAGTTTTAGTGGATTTCTTAAAAGAAAAACCAAGGAGGGAGGGAGGTCAGCACTAAAATCCAAGACA
Source organism: Clytia hemisphaerica (assembly GCF_902728285.1). Classification (NCBI taxonomy): domain Eukaryota; kingdom Metazoa; phylum Cnidaria; class Hydrozoa; order Leptothecata; family Clytiidae; genus Clytia; species Clytia hemisphaerica. The sequence continues at coordinate 346,377 of NW_027103834.1, read as the reverse complement.
TATTATTAGGGCCATTTCAGGAAAATTAGTCACCCGAGATTGGAGATTATCTTTGCCTGATTAAACCGCCTCTTTGGGTGCTATCAAATCCTATCAAAAATGACGTGAGAGTGACATAACATACCGATTGTATGAAAAACAAGACGACTCAGAGTCGAAAATTTCGCATAGTGTTTGATTATTCATAGATGATAAACATATTAAACGACCGGGGAGCAGGGGAGTACTACGGTTGGCGAATGTCAGGTCGGAACTGAGAAAACTGACCCTAAATAAGTTTGCGTTTAAGTTTGCTGACCCTAATGCATGGTTGTGACAGTATAGTTGTCTTGTTTTGGCTCGGTTCCTCACTAAAGTTTCGGTCTATGCTAAACTCTAAAAATTTTCATTGTTTCTAGACCAAATACTGGTAGTAACATCTCTTGCACCTTGTCAAAAAGTCATATCCTACTATTTAAGTCGATTTTTAAGTTCTGAAAAACCTTGAAAATACCCAATAAATGGTCCAAAAAACCTTGAAAAAAACACTAAAATTTTGCCAAAAAAAACCTTGAAAACCTTGAAAATGGCGACAGAAATTCCGTAGACATCCTGTTCTCAATATTTCAAAAACCTTTAATCATTTAGATTATTCACTTCTAATATATCTTTCCAACGGTGTTTAATATCTATCTACTTTAGCATAACTTGGTGCTGAGAAATTGTTTGAAAAGTAAAGTATCCACATTCTTTTTGAGATGACAGACTTTAATGACATTAGATACAATACTAACCCAATCAAACACAATCAACTTTGACGGACATTTAATTTTGCTGATGCCAAGGCATATAAATATAATATGACAGGAGCTTAGTTTAGCCATTGTGGGGGTATTTTTGGCAAAATATTGATATTAGATAAGAATAGAAACTGTTTTTAAAGCTTGATAGAGCACAAATTTGGAAAGTACATGAAGTTTTTTAAATTTGGTCGAAATTAAGTTTGGATTTCTGGTAAATCTTAAGGCCAAGATTGTTGCATAAATTTCTTTCCTTAAAACTAAAACATTGTTACTGCTGTTGTTTGCCTCAGATCCATATCATTGAGACATGGAATTATACTAACGTATCGATCGATCAACTTTGATTGACTTCCATTTCTCATAAAACAGACTCGCCCACTTGATACATTTTTTAATCAATGACCAATCAATTGGTTCCGATAGTTGATATATCTTAAACTCAAGAGAAGAAATTTGCACGGGAAGAAATATTCACATCAGACATTTACAAGCTTCAGCATTGAAATAATGTCAAGAAAATATTATAAATACACACTTTTCCTAGCTAAATATGCATCAGTAAAAATTAATCTTCAGCTTGAATCAATTTTGCTTTGTGATTGGGTTAGGTCATCTTGATTCAATGGACCTTTTGCTAGGCGCGATGTCATGTTGGATAATTTTAATACTACAGCACAAATCAGAATAACTTAACTCCACGTTTCAATAGTTACGGCAAGGGTAACTTTGGTTATTGTTATATTTCCCTTGCGTTTTTGGTTGACCCGGGCGAAGGTGCGTTCACTTACTAAGTGAAACCCTGCGAGTGGGAATCGAACCTCAGTTGCCTGTGTGGCATCCAAGGTCAATGACTACTGGTACTATACCACAAGCAACACCATGACACATTGCACCTAGCAAAAGGTATGGAACTATTATAGGCCAGGAGTAATTTATCAAACAGTTCGATTACCAAACTACATTGTTGAACTTAATCGAACGACCAAAAGTCGTTAAAATTGTGAGTATTCGATTAAGTTGGACAAAACATATTAAGTTCAACAAAGTTCGACAACAAGAAATGTTCGACAAATTCAACAAAAATCTACGTTCGAAAAAGTTCGAAAACAAGAAAAGTTTGACGGCAAAAAATGTTTGACAATCCGACAATAAATACATTCAACAAATTCGACGGAAATTCTGTTTGAAGGGTATTTTCTCAAATTACTGTTTGATTAAATTTCGACAAAGTTAAACTAATCAAACTCTATTAAGATCTTTTTTTTTAAAGTTCGATTAAGTTCGATTTCGTTAATTGAACTTAATCGAACTTTATATTTTTAAGAATTTTTAAGTATTCTGGAATGTTCAAGAACCCAACGCAGTCGAACACTAATCGGACAACAAAGTTTCGACAAAGTTTGATTAAAAATACCGTTCGACTGGTTGTGCTGCCATAAAACCATCCGCAAAATACACTATAATACTTAGTAACTGATAATCTGTTATACACAATAACTTAATCAACTATCAACACCTACTTCTACCTGTAAAAAAAAAGATCATCTGTCCTGTCTGTGTTATTATGTTGTTGTAGTGGTGGTGATGTTCAAGGGCAACTCTTTAAGATTCCTATCACTATATTGGTGCATTTACTAACTACACAAACATAAAATACTATGCTAAAAGAAATATTAACATCTTTAAATACTCTAAAAACCAACAAAAGCATGATAAAAATACAAACAACCAAATGCAGTTCTTACAGCGACCGCCATTTCTAAAAACGAGTAATGTTTACAAATCCTTGGTTACGCCTACCTTACACTTGCGGACTGAAAAACGTTAGATTTTATCTTAGCGAGTGAGTCCATGTTCAGGATATTCGAGAATGTTCTAGAAAAATGAAAACCACTTTCGTTTTCTAAATTTTAGCCTTGCATATACCGATTGACAAAGTTTGTTGACATGAGCCTCCCAGTTCAAGTTTTCGTCGAACTGAACACTAAGCAGTTTATACACGGTAACTCTTTCGAACAATTGGTTTGTGTGATGGATATGGAAAGTCGGATGGGTTGGGTTAGCGAGATCGCGCAGCTTTTCCATTCTAGAAGTCGATAAGAACATGATCTTTGTATTTTTGTTATCGAACGCAAGATTGTTTTCGGTTGACCAATCTTTGAGTTGATCTAGGCGTTGTGTCATTTTGATGATTGCGTCTGGTATGTTTTTAGGTCTACAATGTTCGTAAGTATCGTCCGCATATTGGCTGGTACTACCACCTTTGACGTTGTCTTGTAGGTCTACGGTGTATAGATTAAACAAGATCGGTCCGAGGATGGAGCCTTGAGGTACACCAAACTGAACTGTGCCTTGTTCAGACTGCTTATCTTCGACCTGAACAAATTGCTTGCAATCGCTGAGGTATGGTAACATGAGCAACGCGGCCTTGTCGGAAAAGCCGATTTTTCGTAGTTTGGTTATAAGTGTCTTATAATCAACCGTGTCGAAGGCTTTCGAATAATCGAGAAATGCTGCGAGTGTGATTTCCTCTTTGTTCATTGCACCAGCGATATCATCTCGAATTTTCATAAGCAACTTTTTGGTCGAGTGACGTTTGCAAAAGCCAGATTGGGTTTGCTTATATATCTGATGTTGGTCGATGTGTTTTGCCATTAAACGTTCGAAAAGTTTGGAGAGTATGGGTAGCACGGTAACAGGTCTGAACTGATCTGGAGTGGTGAATTGTTCTGTTTTCGGAATAGGTGTTACTTTGCTGATTCTCCACTGTTGATGAAAGGTGTTTTCGGCGATACCTTTGTTGATTATATGCGTGAGTGGAGATACGAGATGATCAGCAATAGGTTTTTGATGAGTGAAACTGGAACATTGTCGTATCCAGAAAAGCAGTCAGTTCGAAGATTCTTGATTTCTTTGACTACTTGTTCATATGTGACGGGTTGGAGAATTCATGCTTGACATCTGTAACAAGATCTTGAAGAAGGAGCTGGATTTCCTCGATTGAAGCTGGCTGTGATCCGAGGATTCTAGCTGTGGAAATGTAGTGATCGTTTAAATCGGAGGGTTGAATATTGATAACACTTTTCTTTGGGTGGAGGCTTCCGTGAATAAGCTTCCAGACTTCTTTCGGTTTTTTGGATGAGAGAAGTTCACGATAGAAAGTTTTTTTGTTGTGTTTTACGTGTCTTTTTAGAGGATTTCGAGCTTCTCGGAATTCTATCCAGTCGGAATCTGACTTCGTCTGATGAGCTAAAGTTCGCTTTTCGTGACAGTTATTGATCATTGAGTTCTTCATCTAGGGCGCTTGTGGACGAGTGACTTTCATTCTCTTCAGAGGTGCATGGCGTCTGATGCAGTTAAGTAGTAAATAGTTCAGTGTGTTTAAACTATCATCAGCGCAATCGGTCGCATAAACGAGGCTGAAAGGAACGGTGGTGGTATCAGCATCGGTATCGGTTTTCTCTCCACGAAGTAATAAATTTATCCCTAGTAAAATAAGATGTTAATATATAGATGCGCTCCATCGTATAGTCTTATTTTTGCCAATTTTTCAGGGTGCCCTTTACTTTTACTCAATTATCACGCTAGTGACTCACTTAAAAGCAAACGGCTAATAAAAGACCTTGCTAGTTTTGAACAATAATAATTTTTGGACATTATTTTTGTAAACAATGGTGCCAGCCCGGCCAGCCTATAAACGTATATCATGTGTGCCTCTTTTTGAAACACAGTATAGTCTCCACGGGGAACACAAATTTGTTCGATTTAAAGAAAAATTCGAGTTATGGAGTACAAGGTTTATACCGGGTGTCTCTGAAAAAACTTCCCCCTGTTTGATTCAAAATTGCGAAAAAGTGAAAAAATATATTAGCTTGATTTTAAATTTTGGTATATAAAACTTTAAAATTGCTTCATTAGATCAAAAGTTATGACAAAAAGAGTAAACAAATTTTTTTCAAAAAGAGCGAAAAAAGACGAAAAAACAGGGTATCAAATTAGACAAGAAAACACTGTACTTTATTGACAGTAAAGTTTTACTTTTGAACTCCTGTGCATCTTTTTTGTTTTATTATTCGTTTTTAATGATTTTTATTGCCAATTTAGAGCTCCTTTTGGATTCATTAACGAGCATGAAGTTTCAACAAGCAACAAACTTTTATCAAAATTTTTCCAAAAGTTTCCAAAGCTTAGCGAGTCTATTTGAGTGGAGAAGAGAAAGTTTGAGTGTCTTTTTTTTCTAACAAAAGATTTGATACCCTGTTTTTTCGTCTTTTTTCGCTCTTTTTGAAAAACATTTGTTTACTCTTTTTGTCATAACTTTTGATCTAATGAAGAAATTTTAAAGTTTGATATACCAAAATTTAAGTTAAACCCTCCTCTAAACGATTTCGAAAAAATCAAGCTAATATATTTTTTTACTTTTTCGCAATTTTGAATCAAACAGGGGGTAGTTTTTTCAGAGACACACGGTAAGAGAAAACTTGTTTGAGTTGAGGAGATGTTCGAGTTATAGTGGTTCGAGTTAAAAGAGGCTCTACTGTAATCAATTTCATTTGATGTTCTTGTTCGTAGGTACCAACTTGAAAGGTTTGCAAGATGATTTGGATGAGAAGCGTCTCTCGAAATACAAAACGAAGGATTTGATGTTGATCATCACAAGGCTTGTGGCAATACGCTCCAAAGTCTTCCAGGTTTTAATCCTTTTGTATTTTTTCTCTGTAGTCAATGAAATATTGTTTAATGATTCCAAAGGCTATTTACCCGGGCTATTTACTTCTGTTATCCCTTTGAATTTTGTTGCATCATTCCCGTCTGTAAGTGGTATTCTGTCCAGTTCAGATTTCTTACTGTGAATGCTGTCCTTGTAAGAAGAAATATTGTAAAATTAACTGCTATTTTTTTTAGATTTTGCTTGTTGTTTTATTTACGGTATTGAATGTGAGGTGCTTGTCAAGAGATTGACTCAAAACATTCAGCGTGTATTTCAATCTCACTTGTTTGTTTATATAAAGCTTCATCAAGAAGAAGAAAAACCTTTAGAAGAAATTTGTCAACCCATCATCAAGAAATGTCAATTCCTTTGCAAGTGCGTCAACGCGTCACAATCACTATCCAAATCACACGTCAAACGACGTTGGATAGAGACGTGCGAGCGTCTTCAAAAGACACAAGATCCTCCTTACAAATGGAGAGTGTTCTTATGGAAGGGTCTGAAGAATCTTCAACAGGCTGAACAAAAGAGAACAAGCGCATTGAATGTGTTAATTGACGAGTTGAAAGATTTCCTTTTCGATAAGAAGGTCAACACGGACATCCTTCGAAAATGTTTTCTCATGCAGGTATAAACTTCTACGATTCGAGTGCTTAATGATGTAAATCTCCAACCTGGCAAAAAATCTCGACTTCCTGATCACTATTCTTTTAACGCTTATCATAGATGCAATCCTGCCTCAATGCGTAAACGAAAAAATACGCCTTATGGGAAGTTGGAATGATTTTTTCTACTTCAAAACGAATTATTTGATTCATAAGAGCTTCTCTTATACCTGACAAGGCTGATTCTTTCCTAAATATTGTTGATGATAAAGTGTCAACGAAAGACAAAAAAAGTTTTTCAATCTTTTCCCTTAGATTAAGAGGGCAAAACAAAGGCTAATCGCTGGCTATTTGATGCAGTCATTATGTTTACGTCAGCAGATTTTTTCACATGTCAGATATTCGCTTCTTTGTGGATGGCTTGGGTTGCTGGTACCTGGTGGCTCTGTTAGGTTTGTCGAATTCCTTGTTTTTGATTTGTGTTGAGTTGTTTTCTGTACTCTGAAGTCTCAGAAAATGATGTTTACAAGCTACCACAAGTAGACTTTTACGGTAGCAAATGCAAGTCGTATGCTCATTTCATAATAAGACGAATGGTATTTGAAGGAAATGTGCATGTATTTATAACTCGAGTTTTCCATAAGTTAAACAAATTTCGTCCCATGTGAACGTCATAGTTATCTAATTTAGAGCGAAGGAATAATCTTTTGATTTTCGAATTTGCGATAAAAAAATAAACATAATCGAATCGACGTAATTTTTTTTCAGTCATGCGAAGCCAGGCATTTTATTCAACGTCGAGTTGGTACCAAAGGACGACGTTGACAAACTACGAAGTGTTTTTCACGGTTTCGAGAACTTCGCTTTGAAAGCACTGATCGATGAAATCGAGAAATTGTCCGATTTTCAAACGGAAGATGAAATTAACCGACATGTCCGAGAAATGCTGTTATCACTCACTCTTCTTTGTTCTTCCTTAATGTCAGGTATAATGATCCTCGGTTGTATTTTTTTTACCCACACTTCTTCGCCCTGTTTTTGCTTTTGCATAAAGGCACAGCTTTATAGCTTTCTCCTATTATGATAAATTTGACAGACTCAGGCTCTAGTCGTGTTTCGAGTCAAAAATGTCAAAGATAAGAAAATAGAAAACATGAAAAGGACAATCTGCCACCTCATAGAAAGTTTTTTACGAGAATTTATGTACGGGTCTGCAGCGTTCCAAGCTTGAATTCGTAAGCAAATGGACGTCAGGTGGTGAATTGTCCTAGTGGTGTTTTCCTTTTGTTTTATCGGTTTTTGACGTTTTTTACTCCACACTTAGTCTTGATAGTTCTTTGACCAGACCCGGTGAAAGCGGGGAAACTGGGGACACTTCAGCCTCCCCACTATTACAGTTGTTCCGCTGAGCCTGTTGACTAGTTATTCGCAATAATGATTTGTAATTATTACAGTTGAGCTATCTGATTTAATACATATCTGTCACCTTTTCTAGATGATGTCAACTTTATGGTATTGTGTGGTGTGTTGGACAAAATCCAAAAATTACTGAAAAAGATCATGAAACTGACGTTGAACAATGACGAGAAGTCGGATATTCCATTCATCGACGAGCGGAAACATCGACAGGTTCATCTTCAAGAACTTGACGGTGAAGAAATGAGAAAATTGTTGAAGATTGGAAGTCGCGTGGTTAGAGGTCCCGACTGGAAATGGGATGATCAGGTGGGATCTTAGAAAAGATTTATTAGCTTTTAACTCTTACCGAATTATCTCATGATGTTGTTTGATACTCAATATAGCAAGTTTCTCAAATACAAAAAGTGAATGCCTATCTTGATCCCATTAGGAAAGTGGACTGTATCAAACTTAGACACATTCAGAACATTTTCTAACATGTTTTTTAATTTTTGAAATTTATTAGCAAACGTAGCGATGAGTAAAATAACTTCATCACCAATACCAACGGTTATTTTCTTTTCTTTCTAAGGATGGTCCAGCGCCAAGTCAAGGTCGTGTGGTGAGTGATATAGGAGACGACGGATGGGTCCGTGTGGAGTGGGACACTGGATCAAGGAATTCTTACCGTATGGGAAAGAATGGAAAATATGATTTGAAATTGGCCGATAATATTCAATTCTTTGATGAAGATGATAAAGACGATCATGTACATGAAAAAGGTAATATCTTCCGAACATACCATTGACAGGTTAAGCAATTCTAGGTAAAATAAAGCAAAATTCCAAAAATATTTTTACATGGCTTTCTTTCTTCAATATTTTGATTCCATTCTTTCTTGGCAAAAGTTGGGTTTTAAAATAATTTCATAATGAAGCACTTTTGCTCCAAAAAATAGATCAAATTCTCATGGTAGCTCAATTTTCAAAAAATGCACTTACGGTTTTCTTGCTTTCAAGCAACGCATTACACCCATTACAACTATTCAAGAATAATGTAGCCGACTTGTACTTTTTGATTTTCATGGATATTGGCTTTGGTCACGCTTCATTGCTAGACTTATTTAGCCATATTTAGGCATTAATTGACTCTTTAGCCGGAATTTTCGTACCCGGTAATAGTAAAAAAGGCTTGATTCTGAACTTTCCGCGTTCTTAAAGATGTTCTTCTTTTGTTCTTTTTACAGACATCAAGAAAGATAACCAGAATGAAGATAACCAATTGAAAAGTCCACTCTCTTTTCTTTTGAAATCGATGACGTCATATATTGTCAACACGTTATCACTGTGTGCTTGCAACGGAGAGAAAACTTCATCGAATGCACTGAGCACTGTTGCCTCGTTTTTCATCGAGTCCTTAAGAAATATCATTGACACCTCTGTCTCTTCATGGGGTGAGAAAAAGAAATCATTAATTTCTATCCATGCTACTGTGTCGTAAATTTCACTCGACAGATCTTCCGCTAGAAGCACGCTAAAACATTGCAAATATTAAGTACCCTTGAAAAAATTCCTTCAAGGCCAAACGAATCACATGAGAAAGGTGAAAGTAAAGAAAATAGCGAGGTCTGTTAGCAGATAAAATCATCAGAATGCTTGATACAAAAACTTAATTTCTGCCAGATGACGTCATCAGGTGGCTGGGCAAAAAATAATTTTTTTAACAATATTCAAAATCTGATGGAAAGATCATGAATTTCTGATGAAAATTGAGGTATAAAACATTCCTATCAAAAGTTATGAAGGTTGAAACTTTTCCTGCCAAAACTTAAAACCCTCGTAATTTTGGAGCAATTTCTGAATCTTTTCAACTTTTACTTCATCATCGTTCAGGTGCAGATATCAGCGTATCGGCTTACTTTGGTTTTTGCCGAGCATTAAGTTGTTCACAACAGATTGAAAAGATCATTGGAGTTCGTGATTGGGTCACTCTACTCATCAATATGTTTGATTTATCATTTCTGATGCACGATCCTTCGAATGGCGGAAACTCCTTTCTCGTCAAGGTAATTAAATAAAAGTTCCGTTTCAATTTTACAATGTGGTATAGCATGAAATTTCACTTGTTGGCAGTGAGCACTCTATCACTTCAACGGGTACACCATGGAAAAGTCTAGCTTGAATTCAAATTTCTCAAGTTTTCTTGGAAGTTTAGATTTGATTGAATCCATACAGCACCTGACCCCGAGAATGTAGTAAACCCCGAAAATGTAGGTTTTATTTCTTAGCATTGTAGGCCTAACGATAGTTCAACTTCATGAAAAGTTGTTTCAGAGCATACTGTTATATATTACTCATTACTTCTAAACATTAAATTTTAGCTTAAGTTAATTTTTTTGATATATAAATCTGAATCGTTGATTGGATACTACCCGAGTTGAGGCATTTTAAAAATAAATCCTCTTTAAATCGAAATCTATTGGAATTAACTTATGATGATAGGGTATTTTTTTTACTCCTAATGAACAAAGGAAAAGGGGAAAATAGTCCATTTCAAAATTTATTGTTCCAGGTTAGATATTTTGACGAAAATATTTGACCTTCTTTTTGGGGTTAATTGACCTTCAATTTTGGAAAAAAGTTTGTCAAATTATGTAAAACTTGTGTAAAACTACCTGAGAGATGATTAATGTTGACACTTTGAGCTTTTACGACGTGTCACAGACCCGCTGGGACCCAAGCCCAATCAGAAAATTTGCCTAGCTTTTGAACAAAAGAATTTCTATCCCCATTGGGACTTAAGTAGAAATTTTTGTCCCATGTGGGAAAAGGTTCCACCGGGGCTGTGAGGCAGGGGTGTTGTTACATTATTCACATATTTCAGCACAAAATTTTCAACCTACAAAATAAAAACAACTTTCTTGTCTCTTATTTTCGTCCTTTCTTTTACTTTTCCTCATTTGTATCACGATAAAATTGATATCTTCGTTAAATCTTTGTCAGAATATATTTCTAAAGTATAAATTTCACTTAGAGAATAAAGAGAATACTGAAATTCTGCTCTCAAAAAACAAATTTTTTCATCTACATTCTGGGGGTTAAAAATCGAAAAAATCCAATTTTCAGAATAACAAAATGTTTTTTAGAATATTGTTTTGTCACAAAATATTTTAAAAATTTGCTGTTATAATTAATCCAGTTGGAAAAATATCAACATTTTACTATTACTAGATTTAAAGTCATAAAACCAAACCTACATTATGACGAAAATGGGAGTCAACTTCAAGGACCAAAAAAATAGCCTTTCTATCAAAAGTAATGAATCCAACCCCTGGGAAAGGATTTTTGAAGTTCAAAATTTCGTTGAAAACATTCAATGTTTTTAAAAATGCAAATCTACATCTTTCAGGTCAAATTTCACCTACATTCTCAGGGTCAGGTGCTGTATGCATTGAAAAGGAGAAATATCAACTCAAATATCAATTATAAAATCTGTAAAAAACTTTAGGAAATTATAATCAAAGTGTTAAACTTTTCGTGGTGTTATACAGTTCCGGTATACAGGCTAGGGTAATCTTAAAAAATGATGATTTAGATGTATGTTTTCAAACTGTGAACTTGAAATGGTGAATTGAACGCCTTTTCTTTTTCATTCAGATTCAACTGTTGAAGCACATTAAATTTCTGTTAAAACTACAAAGCAACAATGCACCCTTCCCTTCCAAATGGAAACGTCAAATCGTTGGTTCTATGATGAAGGCTTTACACCGAATGCTCAAACAAGATGCTATCTTCATGACTGGTAAAATGAATTGTTTTCTTAACTCACCACCAACACCACCTTACGTTGCATCGAACGTTATTCAAAGGAATAATAATTCTGAGTAAAACCTCAAAGTATCGAAAGTCGAAATATCACAATTTGAAATTTCTAAAATGGGTTCACTCACGGTTCTCAAGTTGAAATTCTGTTGTTTTCTTACTTAAGACACAATCTTGAGCTTAAATATCTCAACTTTGGAAAATATTTAGGCAAAAATATTTTGTGGTTTTGCCCAACGCAATATAAGGATTCCACATGCCAAATTGCCTGATTATCCCTTTATCTCTTGAGCCTTTCAAAACCATTCAATCAAGGATTTTTGCTGATCTCATTCTACAGTATTTTTGCCTTTATAATTTCAGAGAGTTATGACTTGCACGCAGCAAAATCTTCAATGGCTGCGTCTGCACTGACAACCATTGCTGAAGAAATCTTCTCCTTATTGAGATATTTACACGAATTGCAAGAATGGAGAGATATGATCAACTTCCAAATATGGAGATATTTGAAATCAATAGATGAAAGCACCTTCTCAGTTGAGGTAAGGTTCTTCTCTTTTTACCTCGTTTATTTGATATTATTTCAGCAATTTCTAAACCGAATCGGTCAGAAATTTTAATCAGAATGATATTCTTCATTGAAGCGAAACCATTTTGATTATTTTGATTATTATTAAGTTTTTTGCCAAAGTTTGGATTGTTCGATCCATTTCATATTAGCATTTCTTGCTTCTTTTTACTTTTTGGACCTACCCCGGTGGAGGTCCTATAAATTAACCTGTGTCCGTTCGTCCGTTCGTCTGTTCGTTAGTTATTAGCTTTCCTCATGATTGGCTCGTTAGTTTTTTTTTATTTTTTGCACAAAGATGCATAACTATAAACCCTCGAATGTGACGGAGCCCGATTTTCAACAAAAAAAATTTTTGGGCAAATTTGGGCCAAAAAACGGCTAAAAAACGGTTTTTTTGGACTTTGTGAAAAATTAGGTCGTTATTTTTTTCTGATTTTTTGCATGAAAGTAGGGTACCATCGTAGGTAAAAATTGGTTTAAGCAGATTTTTGCAAAAAAATTTTGTTGGCTCAAAAAACGCATGTTTATCTATAAGAATCACTATTAATAAGCATACATCAATGTTCTTAGTCAAATAACTCAATTTTTTTATGAGATAGATGTTTTTTTTCTCAGGAGGGCTTACTTTTAAAGAATATGTGTGTTTCGACATGAAATTTTGGTTGCTTGGCGTGTTTTTATAGAAAAACTGGCCAAATTCGATATTTTATTATAAGCACATTATCAATTACTTAGGTATTAGCTTTTCTCGAGATTGGCTCTTTCATTCTTTACGATTTTTTGCACAAAGATGCATAACTATAAACCCTCGAATGTGACGGAGCCCGATTTTTGGAAAATAATTTTTGGGCAAATTTGGGCCAAAAAACGGCTAAAAAATGTGTTTTTAGGACTTTGTGAAAAATTGAATCATTAATTTTTTCTGATTTTTTGCAGGAAAGTAAAGTACCATCATAGGTAAAAGATGGTTCAAACAGATTTTTGCAAAAAAAATTTGTTGGCTCAAAAAACGCATGTTTATCTATAAGAATCACTATTAATAAGCATACATCATCATCAATGTTCTTAAAATTACTGAATTTTTTGATGAGATAATGTTTTTTTGCTCTCGAATATGAAAGAATATTTCAAGAGCATGAAATTTTGGTTTCTAAACGTGTTATTTTATAAGAAACAAACAACTAATTTTAATAGATCGTCACAATTAGTGTTCTAAATGATTGTTTAATGGTCACTCTCACGTAGATATCAGTTATATATATGTGTTAAATGCATAACCAGGTAGGTCCATAAAAGTATCACTTGTTAATTAAGGGGTCTATTTTCTCATTTCAGCTGCAAACACGTGTATTCACCTCGCTGTGTATCATCGGTGGTATCGATCCACGGATCAGAGTTGGAGGGCTTGTCCACCACGAAAAACATGGTAATGGAACCTGTGTGGACATCCTACCCAACGGAAAGATACTCCTCTATTTCGGAAATTCCATCAAACCCAAAACATGTCATCTCTCCAAACTAGATGTGGTAAGAGTCTTCAGCTTTACTTCACGGTCACTACAAAAGTTTGGACCTTAAGAAAAAAGTGAAATAAAAAAATCGCAACTTTCCTTTCTTCAGACGAAAAAATTAAGTTCGTTCAGTAATTCTCCCTTTTCATCTTTTTGTAGAAAGCGCAATCGTCTCTAAATTTGCTGACGTTGGCAGATTATCAAAAACATCAAAATCTCTTTTCATGTCTACTAAGCATCGCTTTGAAAGGTGTGACCATAGATTGGGACAAACAGCCTGGTAAGTGAAATGACTCGCACGAAGAATAACTAGCCGTATTGTATAAGGGTTGCGAAGCGATCCAGACTCTACCTCAATTCGCAAGTTGCTAGCAAAAATAAGAGCCACTCTGATAAAACCCTAAAGCTAAAAGAGACAGGATCTTAAACCTTATAATACCCCAAACACACCAATAAAAAACCACAGCAGCACAACACCCGCCGCCCCGCGAAACGCTCTTTCTTTCCTTCTCTTAGTTCTTCTAATGTAAATGGTGCCTTAAAAAATCGAACGATATTCGTCGAACGTTCGAACATTTTTTTATTCTAATCTTTTTGTTGAAATCATCAAAAGTAAAAAAGCAAAAAAAATCTAAACAAAAGATGGCTTGTTGTTGGTTCTTGGCCAGTTTTGATTTGTTTTCTTGACAAATTCGACAAATTTGATTACCTCCATACCTCTTTATCATTGAATATCCACTTGGTTTTGAAAGGTAAGTTTAGTTCACTTAAAAGAGCACCCCTCCCGCCCGCGCGACATGCAAAAACTTCTCATTTTTATTGACCTTATTTGATATATAATAGTTACTTTTAAAAGTCAAGGAATGATGAAGATCCTTTCTGTCACCTTTCAAACTATTTTTTTTTCCATTTAACAGCAATCTAAACATTTAAAACCGAAGAACCACTGCTTAGATTGCTTATATGCGTGCCGCCCGCGCGGCAATTTGATCAACTTCAGATTCTAGTCCGTGTTTCGGCTTCCGGTAATTTTTTGCTGTTCACTGCTAGGGTACATCGTCTGTCGAAATCATCAAAACATAAAAATAAAACAAAAACAAAAATGTACAAAGATGGCTTGTTGGTTCTTGGGCAGTTTTGATTTATTTCTTGACAAATTCGATAAATTTGATTGCCTCCTTATACTTCTTTATCATAATAGAATATCCACTTGGTTTTGCAAGGTAAGTTTCGTTCACTAAAATAGCACTCCTCCCCACGGATGTTATCTCGGTGAAATTCAGTCTGCGCATGCGCGAGTTACTAACGAAAACATTCAACAAGAAGACAAAATGGCGATTGGCCGAAAAATTGAAGGCTGTAAATTTTGAAACTTTTGGCTTCTCTATGGAGAGTAATATGGAAGTTTTTGGTCTATTTTGAGACATTGATTCTTGGAGTCGATCTGAATAGATTTTGTATTTCAAATATCGAAAACTCAACTTCGTCTTTCTAATTTCAAGGTTTTAGAATCCGAGAAGGATGAAAACCACTTTCGTTTTCTCGCGCACGCGCAATTTGAGTTTCGTATTCAGCGCCCAGCTTAACATCCGTACCCCCCGTCTGCCCGCGCGACTTGCAAAAACCTCTCATTAGTTGACCTTATTTGATACTTGATACTTGCTGTTAAAAGTCAAGGGATGATGAAGATCCTTTCTGTCAACGTTCAAACTAATTTTTTTCCATTTAACAGCAAAATAAATATTTAAAACCGAAGAACCACTGCTTAGATTGCTTATAGATGCGTGCCGCCCGCACGGCAATTTGATCAATTTCAGATTCTAAGTCCGTGTTTCGGCTTCCGGTAATTTTTTGCTGTTCACTGCTAGGGTACATCGTCTGTCGAAATCATCAAAACATAAAAATAAAACAAAAACAAAAATGTACAAAGATGGCTTGTTGGTTCTTGGGCAGTTTTGATTTATTTCTTGACAAATTCGATAAATTTGATTGCCTCCTTATACTTCTTTATCATAATAGAATATCCACTTGGTTTTGCAAGGTAAGTTTCGTTCACTAAAATAGCACTCCTCCCCACGGATGTTATCTCGGTGAAATTCAGTCTGCGCATGCGCGAGTTACTAACGAAAACATTCAACAAGAAGACAAAATGGCGATTGGCCGAAAAATTGAAGGCTGTAAATTTTGAAACTTTTGGCTTCTCTATGGAGAGTAATATGGAAGTTTTTGGTCTATATTTTGAGACATTGATTCTTGGAGTCGATCTGAATAGATTTTGTATTTCAAAATATCGAAAACTCAACTTCGTCTTTCTAATTTCAAGGTTTTAGAATCCGAGAAGGATGAAAACCACTTTCGTTTTCTCGCGCACGCGCAATTTGAGTTTCGTATTCAGCGCCCAGCTTAACATCCGTACCCCCCGTCTGCCCGCGCGACTTGCAAAAACCTCTCATTAGTTGACCTTATTTGATACTTGATACTTGCTGTTAAAAGTCAAGGGATGATGAAGATCCTTTCTGTCAACGTTCAAACTAATTTTTTTCCATTTAACAGCAAAATAAATATTTAAAACCGAAGAACCACTGCTTAGATTGCTTATAGATGCGTGCCGCCCGCACGGCAATTTGATCAATTTCAGATTCTAAGTCCGTGTTTCGGCTTCCGGTAATTTTGTTGCTGTTCACTGTTAGGGTACACCATTTTAAAACGGCATTTTTCGCAGTCCTAGCTACCAAACCGAGAAAGTTTTCGTGGCTTCAAGCCAAACCATTCAAGGTCATTTTGATAAAATCATCGGTTTGAAGATGTGATTTATATAGCAAATTTTATAGCAAATTTTCGCTTGGGATAGAAGTTTTAAAGGTACGTGCACAATATAGCAAAACTGCTTCGCTCATAAATTCGCTTCGCAAAAAGCACATACTGCCCTTCACAAACTAATCTTTTTCATTGATTGCTGAGCAACCACACGGCTTTCCTAGTCATTTGTGAGAAAAGAAAACCAAGATCCATATTTTGGATTTTCCAAATACAAAGAAGTTGATTGTTTTTTGTTTTTTTATTTAGGTGGTAGTATGATTGTCAGCAAAACTCGTTTGTACATGTCAGTGTTAGCCTGCCTCCGCATCCTTTTCAAAGAACCTGATCTCTTCATCAAAACAATCAGTAGAGAACCAGCTAACAGGCTAATGTTAAAAGAACTGGTCGAGAAAGCATTAGTCTCTTCTCCAATTCAAACAACATACGAAGAACTGGAGCTAGAGGTAATCCTCTTTTTGGACCTACCTCGGAGGTCCTTTAAATTAACCTGTGTCCTTCCGTCCGTCCGTCTGATGCAAACTTTACTCGGGATTGACTCGTTCGATTTTTCTGATTTAAAAATAAACATCTTTAAAAAAAATCTTATTTTTATATCTTTGATATACCGAAGTAGAGCCCCGTAGAGCTAATCATAGCCGAATTATTTAAGTTGCTTCTTACTCTCGAGCACGTATTAACTAAGGCATCACGAATCCTGTTTGTAATTTAGATATCAGGTTTGGCTTTGTCAGAGAAGATGCTTTTAGACTCGTCATCAAACGAAAACAACATCTTTGCAAAACATGACACCAAAACAACTTTTTCTCAAAAAACCACCACCAAGTCTTCGAAGAAGCTCTCCAGTGAAATGATAGCTTCGATGCCGTCACTTTCGCATGTTTTGGAGATGGGTTTCACTGTTGAAAGTGTGGAGCATGCGCTGAACGAGCTAGGTGAAGATACAAGAGCGGAGAGACTTGTTTCATGGCTATTACAACATCCAGAAGTACAGAAAAAGGTAAGAAAGCTAACCGATTCAATTCAATTTAACCGCCCGTTTCATTTATTTCGAAGCCCCAAAGGGCTAGATTTAAATTCTGAGATGGGAAAAGAAGCCATTCACTTCCCATCCAAAACACGTGACCCGCGTGATTTTCAAATAAACACCAGATTGAAAGTAAAATAGAACTTTTCATAAATTACGTTACTAACATCATTTGCCTCGTTTTGAAATTATTGTCATGGTGATTAACTCCCAGTGGATTTTATTAACACTACTTCCTATTCACAAAAAAATCATTTAATGTCTCCGGAGACATAATCACCATGGTAATTGTTTGAATACGAGGCAAGTGATGTTCGTGGCGTAATTTATGAAAAGGTTTATCCATCTCCATATTTCGGATAATATGCCGTTAGAAAAAAAGCGCTAGATTCTTTCGACGCAAATCTTAAATCTTGATTGAGGTTGAAGATTCCTCTTTAGCCCTTCATTTGCCCACTGTTCGAATGTCATGGAAAGTATAAAGATCATTATATAAGTTTGTCTTTAAACTTTATTAGGGAGCAGTATCAAGCGAAGGGTCAGCGGAGAGTGAGCAACCACGAGATGTTTCCTTGTTCCACCCTCACGAAGCTGGGCTCTCCAAGTTTCCGATCGGCTGTTTGGTGAAGACTATCTTCAAAGCTGGTGACGTTGATGAATATGGTCTTGGAACTGTTGTCAAGGTAAACAAAAAAATAAGACTCTTTTGTAGTCGCTGAAAATGACCTCCTCAAGTCTTGTGAAATGTTTCATGTTTAAAATGATAGCCAAAACCTCAAATTAATATCAAATTGAAATCACTCTCAAAGGTAAATCCGTTCTAACGAATGCTGTGTTGAGTACCATATGAGGTTCATCTTTAAAATTAGAAAGACTTGTTTTCAAAAAAATCCATCATCATGACTCTTACAGCCATTCCTGTAAAATTTTAACTTTACTTTTCTCCTCGTACAGGTTATTGGAGCGGATGAGAATATTCTAGTCTATTGGGAAACACAGAACAAAGCTCTTTGGACGACGGCTGATAAGATTCAAATCGTGGATGATTTTACGAAACCAAAGACACAAGGTACTTACAAATAAATCAATAAATTAAGAAAATAAGATTTGGATAGTTACTTAGTTTGAATGGCAGACCTCTACAAAACTGCAGGTAGTATAGGTAGGGGAACCTAATAGTTTCTTTGCTTTGAGAGGATTTTTTGGATGATTTCACGCAAAAAATCAACATCTTTTCTTTGTCACCCTCATCAATTTTCTCTTAACAGACGTGATCAAGGAAGGATCATACGTTCGTATCAAGCAGATAGGTACCTCACACAAGCTCAACATGACACCATTACTTTTGAATCGTGTAGGAACGGTCACTTATCTACATCATAATGGATTAGATTGTTCAGTCACCTTTGAAGAAATGCCCTTATGGCATGGCACTATACGTGATTTGGAGCTAGTTGGGCCTGTCCATTCAAGAGTGACGTAGGTTGCACATTCCTAAACTAATATTCTTTTTGGACCTACCTCCGGGTACCCCGGTGGAGGTTCTATAGATTAACCCATGTCCGTCCGTTCGTTCGTCCGTCCGTCCGTCTGTTACCAGCTTTTCTCAGGATTGGCTCATTAGTTTTTTCTGATTTTTTGCACAATAATGCAAAATGGCAATGCCCAGAACGTGACGGAACCCGATTTTTGAGAAAAAAATTATTTGGGCAAATTTGGGCCAAAAACTACCTAAAAATAGGGTTTTTTGGACTTTGTGCAAAATCCTGTCATTACTTTTTTCTGATTTTTTGTACAAAGATGGAGGGCAAGATTCTCTAAAGAATGGCTGAAGTGGTTTTTCCCGGAAAATTCTTATTCGCCTTAAAAAACGGATTTTCGTATTTTGGTGGAAATTCCCTTTAACCAAATAAGAAAATATAGCTTTTCTCAATGTTGACTCATTATTTTTTTATTATTTTTTGCACAATGATGCAAAATGGCAATGCCTAAAATGTGTCGGAGCCCGATTTTCGAAAGAAAATATATTTGGGCAAATTTGGGCCAAAAACTGCCTAAAAATAGGGTTTTTTGGACTTTGTGCAAAATCCTGTCATTACTTTTTTCTGATTTTTTGTACAAAAATAGAGGGCAAGATTCTCTAAAGAATGGCTGAAGTGTTTTTTTCCTGGAAAATTCTTATTCGCCTTAAAAAACGGATTTTCGTATTTTGGGGAAATTCCCTTTAACCAAATAAGAAAATATAGCTTTTCTCAAAGTTGACTCATTATTTTTTTCTGATATTTTGCACAATGGTGCAAAATGGCAATGCCTAAAATGTGACGGAGCCCGATTTTCGAAAAAATATATATTTGGGCAAATTTTGGCCAAAAACTGCCCAAAAATAGGGTTTTTTGGACTTTGTGTAGAATCCTGTCATTACTTTTTTCTGATTTTTTGTACAAAGATGGAGGGCAAGATTCTTTAAAGAATAGCTGAAGTGGTTTTTCCTGGAAAATTCTTATTCGCCTAAAAGACGGATTTTCGTATTTTGGGGAAATTCCCTTTAACCGAATAAGAAAATATAGCTTTTCTCAATGTTGACTCATAATTTTTTTCTGATTTTTTGCACAATGATGCAAAATGGCAATGCCCAAAATGTGATTGAACCAGACTTTTAAGGAAATTTTTTTTGGGCAAATTTGGGCCAAAAACAGCTTAAAAGGTTTTTTGGGCCTGAATGGTTTAAGTGATTTTCGTATTTGGGGAAATTCCTTTTTACTATTTTACATTATTCAACACACAAGCTTTATTTTTCCATTCTGAATTTTTGTACAATTATTGTCACTTTTTTCTTATTTTCATCTGATGTTAATCATTAGGTAGGTCCATTCAGCATGTTGCTTGTTCCGATTTCAAAAGTTCCCTTTGGAAATGTCGAGTTTTTTTTTAGTTTCACACTTGAAAAAATTTTGTCTACTTTTTGATTATTAATGCTTCGGATTCCATTTCATATTTCATTGTCTGAGGGTGGTCGTCTAAAACAAAATCGAAAGTAAAAGAAACTTTCTCTCCTCATTTTCAGCTGTGATGGGTGCGAGCGAAAACCGGTCGTCGGTGTACGCTACAAATGCAAAACATGTGATGATTTCGACTTTTGTGAGCACTGTTTTGCCAACAAGACTGATCACGATCACAATTTCGTTGCTTATCATCGCTCAAAGAAAGGACAGCACCCTATTGAAGCGGGCAAACCTGGTCGTGCAAGAACTGAATGGTGCCATTCGAGCTCGGAGAAACATCTGTGTATCAAAGAGATGACCGTTTCATCCAACGAACACATGGCTGCCAAGATGATCAACAAGGAGATCGATATGCCATGGATCTCAGAGAAAGCTTTTGGAGCGGTAAGTTAGTTGACGCATCGTCAGGTGTTTAATTGAAGTACTTGTTTGATGTTGATTCAAATTGTTTTTCTTTTACATTCATTTTTGGTCTTCGGTCAAGCGCCTGCTGCGTGATTATATTTGTGTTTTTCTGCGGTGGAAACGATTAGCTTCTGATTTGTCTAGATCCTGATTGACTGAGGACGACCGTAAATCACCACTTTTATCTTACTCGATTTTAGCGGGTCAAAACTGCGGTTTATTCTGCGCCATCCTCAAAAGTGCAAATTCATAAACTGGCTAATGACATAGCGGTAGTGCGGTCTTATTAGTTTATTCGATACAAACGACTTCTTGGAAGCATTGACTGCTCTTATCTCGTCTCTCTTTCAGCATAAGATTGATTTGACGATCAATCCACACGTCCTCATCACCAACATGTCTGTTGTACTGGACGTTGACCAAAATGAAACATACCCTTCACGTTTCACAATCTTCGCTGGTGCTTCCAAAAACCAAACCAAACTCATCAAAGATGTATATGTGAAAGGAAATCAATCCACTGTCCAATTGCTCCATTGCCAAGAAGAGGTGAACATTTCATCTTTTGATATGCAGGTTCCCATTCTATTTGCGCTTGATTTAGCCTTCCCACCCTCCACTTTTAACCGATCTGCTAGTATGAATTTCCGGAGCAGTGCTTAAAAAGGCTTAAATCAATATCCACAGTCTGTGTACGTTATTTTTTTGGATTTCAAGTTTTCTAGTCGTATACATCCAATCATTCAGTCAATCTTTTGTTTCTTTATAGTTGTATTCATTTGTGGAGATTCAAATTTTTGTTGGTGACGGCTCAACAGAGTCCAGTTGTAAGATCTGTCACTTGAGTTTGACTGGTCAGCGCCGTCGTAAAGACTACGATCAACTCATCATGAAGATGATATGTAGTGTTCAAAAGAAGAGTGAAATCAAAGATCATTTTCTACAGATCAAACAGCAATATGATGGATTCACCAAACAGAAGAATGCCAACAAACAAATCAAAATCTTTGGATGGGGGTTGAATGATAAAGACCAACTTGGTGGATTGAAAGGCTCCAAGGTGAAAAAAGGGAAAATATTAAACGCTTCCTTTTGTCATTTGTATAACCACGGACCAACAGTTTAGACCGTAAGAGTTAATTCCTGGCCTGTAACTAAATCGTTCTGAAGCATCCCTCCAAACACATTCGAGCCGATGCAAAATGGCAATCGGAGGAACCGATATCTATATCATCATATACTTTCTTTAAATATAGTATTCATTTTGATTTCATTTTTTTTCTGCAGATCAAATCTCCAGTACTTTGTAGCAAGATGTCATCGCTTCATTGTAAAGAGGTGGTTGGTGGCTCCAAAACCATGTTCTGTATTTCAAACAAAGGTCACGTGTACGCCTGTGGTCATTCAGCTGGTGGCCGATTAGGACTGGGGCCGACTTCCGATAACGTTGCGTCACCACAACTGATTGAAGCTCTGAAAGGTCACGTGATAAAAAAGATAGCAGTGCACGCGCGTGGTGTACATTGTTTGGCGCTGACAGATCAAGGGGAAGTCTTTTCATGGGGCGATAATGAGTTTGGAAAACTTGGTCACGGTGATACTACGTAAGTCATACGTTCTTCCTCTATATAGAACATCTTTCTAACGTATCATCTGATCTGATAATGAACCGATTTCGAACGCTGTTTTCCATAGTCAATTAAAAAGGGAAATCTGTTAACCGAGAATAATACAGTTACAACTGTGAAGAATAGAACTTGAATCCAGAATATGTTTTCGTTCTTTTAGTTCTTTGGATACCCCGAAACTGGTTGAAGCTTTGAGAGGGTTAAACGTCACTCATTTAGCCTGTGGAAGTAACCATAGTGCAGTCATTGTGGATCACAAAGAACTGTATACGTGGGGATCTGGAGAGTTTGGGAGACTGGGCCATGGTGATGAAGAAACTCATTTTCTTCCCAAGTTGGTGAGTCATTAGTTCTTTTGTTCAAGAACCTATCTTACGTTGATAATGATCGCACCGAGAACGCGCGAAAGAAAACTACAACTCGTACTTTTCCGTGACGTTGTGTACAATGTTTATTTTTTTTATACTTGTTTGTCACTTATCCAGTCAGATTTCCCTTCAGCCTTGTGACTCAAGTTCCGATGTTTTATTGCTGGCTGAGGATAGTAAGATAGATCTTTATGAACTGAGCGGAACATTGGAATTGGCGGGGATTCGAACTACGAATTCCTGCGCTGAAGCCTTGACCACTTGGCCATCACTTAATGCCTTATCTTTACTTATTTAGATCAAATCACTTCTCCCTTACAATATTATTGACGTATCATGCGGCAGTACTGATGCACAAACACTAGCCTTATCAAGTGATGGCAACATCTGGTCATGGGGTGATGGAGATTTCGGAAAACTGGGGCGAGGTGGAAGTGAAGGTTGTCTCTCGCCAACACTGATTACTAAATTGTCCAATCAGAACGTTTGTAAAGTACTTTGTGGTGCCCAGTTCTCCCTAGCGTTGACAAAGAACGGCGAAGTCTGGACTTGGTAATGTTCTTCTTTTTACTTGTCTAACACATTTGGTATAATTTTCATCTTTTGTATTTCCATTTATTTTCTTTAAAAATATCAAAAGATGAGCAGGCAGCTATTACCAATTACAAGCTTTTTATTTTTGATACTGTATATTTATTCGAACTTCTATTATTATTCCAATATTTCTATAATTCGAACTTGTTCAACTTCTTTCCAGTCTCCGTCAAGAAAAAAAGCGTCTTAAAAAGCTTTCTATAAATAATAAATAAAACTCGACTTTGAACGAGTGAGAGTCAACTGACTTTGATAGCTTGTGCCAAATAAAGATTCTCTAATTAACATTCTCGTATATTTTAAGGGGCAAAGGAGATTTTTATCGTCTTGGTCATGGATGTGACCAGCATTACCGTGAGCCGAAACTGGTGGAAGGATTGATAGGGAAAAAGATCGTTGATATAGCTGTTGGTGTATTGCATTGTCTGGCTGTCTCTGAGAATGGAGAGGTAAATTAACGACTTTTCTGCTCAAATGAGCAAAATGAATGTATTATTGGTCGTTTTAGTCGCAATGTTATAGTATTTTGAAGGGATAGTAAACGTTGGAAAGTATATATGTGCAGATTTTAAACCCGATGATGGTAATTGTCGAAAAGAAATTGCCGTGATAGTTTCAAAGAAACGACCGAGAGATCGTCAATCTCTACCACAATAAACTCGATTCGACAAGAAACCATTTCACTAACTTAGCCTCCGCTCGAGTTAGGAGCTAACCAAATTTGATTAATCTTAGACTACAACATTGTCTTGTCTCAAGTATTTTAAATGATGTTTCCATCCTTTAACAGGTGTATGCATGGGGTGATAATGACCATGGTCAGCAGGGCGTGGGAACCACCATGGTGTGCAAGACGCCCACTCGTCTCCTGGCAACAGATGGTTATCGTATCCAACGTGTTGCTTGTGGTTCGTCTCATTCGTTCGCGTGGTGTGAAACGAACAACGCCTGCGATATCTTGGATGACTTTCACATCTTCTCACCAGCGCTTGATCCTCTTGGGACGAGCGTTGTGCTACAAAAACATCCTTTCCGCTCACCTTCTCTACAAAACATCGCGAAAATGATGAAAGATCAACGACCGTCTCTTGTACGCACCGTTTTGCAGCTCCACTCCAAAGATTTACAGAAAGAAGCTTTGAACAAAATCCTACAGGCTGCAGAAATTCTTTTTTGTCGTCAGACGCTGACACAATTTCTGAAGAACATCAAGCAGATACCGGAGGCTACCAGTCGTTCGCTACTGAACGAAGTCTTCGGTGTCGAATGTTTAGTGAATTTGTTGAAGCTGGCCATCAATGGGCATTCTTCATCTGATACTGACACCTTCATTGAGGACTATCTCAAAGAAATGTGCTACAAAAATATTAAGGTATGTATAACTATGTCTAGGAAATCACTGTACCTTTTCCTGCTCCGTTTCTGGTTTATCTATTGAAGTTTTTTTAACATACTTGTAGTCTTTTTCATTCTTTTAAGGTATTCTATTATTGTTCAGTGATGTCTCATTCTACTTTGTCTCTTCAGGTCAGTCAATGTTTACTTAACACTTGCATTGCCGAGCTCGAAGAAAAGATTGCTTACAATTTGACTCTGCAAGAGAAATACAAACCATGTGTTCAAGAAAGCTCTCATCCTTACCAAGGTGTACCCGGTGTCAAACTAAGTGGTTCCGTCAAGTTTCCCGGTGCTGCAATGCTACTGGTGGAATTCAACGATCAATGTCAAACAGAGGCGGCTCACGATGTATTGACGTTCTTTGATCAAGCTGGGCGGACGCTCGCAGTTCGTACGGGACATCTTCCGACGGATTGGAACACAAAATTAAAAGTAACTGGTGAAGAACTGAATTGGTCTTTCACCACCAACAGCCCTGGTGGGTTATGGGGATTCAAGTTTGTGGTAACACCTGTGCCGCCTGTGGACGATAGTGAATCGAACACGTGGTCTGATACTTCAATCCTTCAAACTCCCTGCATGGAACTTGTCAAAAGACTTCTTCGTAAGAATTTGTTTACACTTGAATTACTGTAGTGACTCTAATATGATTGCTGCTTGCTTTTACAACACAGACATCATTTGTCAGTAAGTGTGATCTCTCGATTAATCACTGAAAACATAAAGAAACATAATTTTATTTCTTCCATTTCAGGGATAGCCATTCCGAACGGTTGTTTCAACGAGTTGACCATTCTAAAGCTGGCTTCACTGCTAGCCACGTGTATTCGCATCAAACTGATCGCTTACGAAGAAAAGAGATGGATGTTGAATCAACTACATCTCCTTTTACTCTCACCAAATGCACCACCTGTCAATGTACCTCTTATCTTCAACTCGTCTGCTACTCACGACCCTTCAGCCTGTAAACTACGCATCAGTGGAAATCAGGCTATACAGGATGTATGTTTTTAAAAATAAGATAAAGTTTCAATTCAGGTTTCAATATTTTTCGATTTGTTAGACGTGCTCTTTGTACCATTTTGTAGGCTGTGACGAGTTCAACGTTGGCAGAATTCATATCAGGAATCCCAAATGCTTTGTTGAAACAGTACGAATATGAAGAAGGGCATGTCAGAAGTGGTGACCAATTGATGCACAGTACCTTCCTCAGGGTAAGAGCGGATGATTGTTATATCTTACCTTAAAGGACATCGCTTAATGTATCTATCGTTCTCTTGCACAGCATTTTCAAACATAAAAAGAATGACTCTTTTTCCTTTTGTGCCGTGGATGTTTTTTCTGTCAATGGACGAAGACCTACGCTACGTACCTTTTGTTAACTCTGCTTTGTCAGCATAGATTGGTGCCTCTCTCATAGAGAATATCTTTAAACTAGAAAGATTGAACTGTAAAAGCACCAAATGGAAAATACTAATGTACATATTTTACAGTGGCAAATCTTTTCAAATGTATCTTGATTTTGATATCTTTAGAGTTTAGCCTTGTTTGCATGTTCGTTGGGTATTGACACGCTCCCTGTGTGCCACGACAAATATAAATGGGCGTGGTTCCACAAGTACTGTACTGCCATTCGTGCTGCGCAGAGTTTCATCCAAAATAGCCAACTACCCAAGTCATTTTCGCAAACAGTGAGAGGGAGACTGGAAGAGATCAAAGGAGAAAATGAAAGCACTCTTTCGTTGGATTATGAGAATAATGACTTGTTTGATCGCACTCAAGACGAACAGATATTGACTTGGCTCAACAGGTTAGTCAATTCTAAGAAGGTTTTTCTTTCTGCTCTTTGGAAACAATTCTTCTACAATAAGGTCTCGTTGCTCTGCACAAGACATCAGTTCATTTTCGAGATTATAAACATACTAAAACAAAAAAGCACCTACAACTTAAGCAACATTGATATTTATTCTCTTTACAGACGGAGTCAAGATTGGTCTGTGATATGGGGAGGTAGTGGCACCATTTACGGGTGGGGTCATAACCATCGTGGTCAGTTAGGTGGTATCGATGGTACGAGGATCAAACGACCTGCTGTGTGTGACTCATTGGCTGCTCTTAAACCAACACAAATTGTTGGTGGTGAACAATCATTATTCTGTGTCACCGGAGATGGCAAGGTGAGCACTACTTCTACTTGTTCATTACTTTTATTAGCTGGTCGTAGGAAAGTTTTAATAATTTAGGTTCCATTCCAATCATCAATCATTCGAGTACACCCGCCATCCTTCTGCATCCTGCGGTAATTGGCTATGGCTAATTTGTTTACTAATCGTTTTTAAAGACTCAAACTCCCCCTCCATCCTCCATCCTCCCGTTCAGAGTACTACACTAAATTCGAAAAATTGACACGTGAACTGCATCCTAAAATTAACATTTTTCTCGTTTACAGGTTTACGCTACAGGTTACGGGAACAGTTCACGCTTAGGCCTTGGCATCATCGAATCAGTAAACACACCACGGTTGATCGAATCATTGCAACACATTATGATCAAGAAAGTATCCGTCCATTCTGGTGGACGCCATTGCCTTGCATTGTCCTCTGATGGTGAAATCTTCTCTTGGGGTGAAGGGGATGATGGCAAGTTAGGTCATGGAAATCGTGTGTAAGTTCTCTTACTTAAAAGTTCTTCTCTTGACGGTCTTGCTAAGATAATGCCAAAACGTACTATATTATTAACCGCGTGCGAAAGAACCTTAAAATTTCTAATCCTTCAGATTTGTATACTGAATTTATCGTTCTACATCTGCAATATGAGCTTTACCAAGTTCATTTGACATCAATCAATACTTCGATTATCAACCTTAACATTTTTCTGATGAAATATATCAAGAATCCTTACTGTAAATTTACAAGGAGCTGGTAAACATTACTGATTCAAATCAAAATATTCTCGATAACTACTTACAATGAAACAACAAATTACATTTTATTTTATAGGTCATGTGGACATCCCAAATTAATTGATTCGTTCCGAGGGAAGTTGATGACAGACATCTCAGCGGGTGGATCACACAGTGCCGCCCTCAGCGATACTGGAGAACTTTACACGTGGGGTAAAGGGCGATACGGACGACTAGGTGTGTACTTGCATTCATTGATTCTCCTATAACAAAATATTGGTAGATTGTAATTGACCTAAATCACCTTTTCTAATCGTACAGTAACAGCGAGTTCACATGACATTATTTACGCAATAGGTTTTGAATCTGAGCTAAAAGTACTTTACCTAATTGACCATGGTAGAGCCCATTGTCCTGACTGAACGGATATGTGGCCTGCTCTAACACTTTGTATCTTGTAACTTAGTTGTAGGCAAGAAATCCTCTCACGAAAGTTTATTTTTTCATAAGGACACGGTGATGGGGAGGACCAGTTACGACCCAAAATGGTAGAAGCTTTAAAAGACTATTGTGTGGTTGACATTGCGTGCGGATCTGGTGACGCTCAAACACTCTGCATCACCAACAACGACCAAGTGTGGTCTTGGGGTGATGGCGACTATGGAAAGCTTGGCAGAGGGGGTTCTGATGGATGTAAAGTACCACTATTGATCGAAGAACTGAGTGGTAAATCAGTCATTCATGTTGAATGTGGGTCACAATTTTCAATGGCACTTACGAGGAACGGTGCTTTGTACACATGGTAAGTGTAAACACGTTGAGATGGATTATACTGAATGAGTTTGACCGTAACATTGAGTCAAATATTGCTTATCTCAAAAGAAAGAGGTGAGAGGAAGTCAAAGGGTAAAACTCAACTTTAAGAAATTTACCACACTGTGTGGAAATTTGTAACGATTATGAAAAGAGCGGGCCCAGTGAGAACAATATTCCCCAGATGTAGATAAGACAGCACAAGTCTTGCGACACTTCTCGTCATTCTTTTTCGATGATTTGAATCATCTTGTCTTGATTCCAGGGGTAAAGGAGATTACTACAGACTTGGTCACGGTTCAGAAGAGCACGTCCGTCGACCGAAACGAGTCTCTGCTTTGGAGTTAAAGATTGTGACATCGATCTGTTGTGGGTCCCTCCATTGTGTGGCAACCACATCTGACGGTGAAATTTATTGTTGGGGTGACAATGATGAAGGACAACTCGGTGACAATACGACCAATGCTGGTCATGAACCAAAGTTGTGCACTGCTCTTCAGGTTGGTATATATCGAAATTATGTTTCTTTCTTCTTTTTCTTTCTCTTCGTTTCCTTATGCCCGCTATTCTTACAAATGAAAATACAGTGGAGTCTCCATAATTCGAACTTCTACAACTCGGATGTTTCCTTAACTCGAATGAGTTTTTTAGTACCTTTAGTTAACAATGCCTCGTAAATCCTCTTCAAAATTCGAAATTTCCCTAACTCGAACAAATTGGCGTTTCCCGTGGGGTTTAGAGACTCTGCTGTATTTTGTTTCACATGATTACAACCCTCATTCTTGATCTTTTTATCTTTTCAGAGCAAGAAGATTGACCAAATAGCATGTGGTTCAGCGCATACCATCGCTTGGTCAACATGCGAGAACGGAGAGCGTACCATCCCAAATAATATTCCCATCGAATATAATTATCTACATGAACTCTCCATGACCACCATTCGCAATCGTGCCTTGTTATTGCACTCCTTCTCCAAGGTTTTTTGCTCCTCTATCCCTCTGATGGACTTGATCGAGGATAACGATGTGTCTTGTGGAGGAGAATTGATGATCAACTCCCTCAAAGGAATCATTTTGTCATCCTATAAGGTAAAACGATGCTTTAAAGTCCATTCGCTTTAAGTCTATATACTCTTTTTGCTATCATTAATGAACTTTTGATGATCAAATGTTTGCCCATTTACATCTGTAAATTCTTAGATACATCGTTTGTGCTTAATTGTAAGTAGGTTATTGAAATGCTTATTATAAATCTTGCTTCTCTTTCCAGGAAAACTTCTTCCGTAAAATCATCGATTTAACAATGGTGCGAGATCGTCAACATGGTCCAGTTGTTGAGTTGAATCGAGTAAGTCTTTACCAGGAACAATATATTTGCTTGAATTCATGACCTCCGTCAGACAGATCGGATCGGAGTATCGGATGTTTCAAGAAAAGAAAAAAAAGAATTGTACAAATTTGAGTAGATTTTTCGTGGAAATTAAAAATGTTGTAAAACAGATTTTCGGTGTTGGAAAAGATTGACAGACAAACTTTAGTTTTGAGCCTCTCTGAGCTATCAAACTTTGAGTTTGCAAAAAAAATATGAAGAAAAGGACAATACATAATGAAACGAAGAACGATACCATCACATCGCCATCACCCTAACAAGATTTTGAATCCAATTGGTCAATTAATAGTTGATATTATTTAGCCTCGAGCTTTAGAGTAAAATAAAATAAACCTAAACATATTACGAGTGATAAATCTGTATCCTTTTTCCTCACAGGTCAAGAAACATCGATCGACACGTGACGCCGACGAAGACTGTTCAAAATCTGTTTTCGCACAACTGACTTCCAAAATCTCTGAATTCTCTTTGGAAAGCTTTTGTTTACCGCATCGCATCTGGAAAGTCAAATTCATCGGAGAATCGGTCGACGACTGTGGAGGAGGCTTTTCGGAATCCATCGCAGAGCTTTGTGATGAATTACAGAACGGGACACTCCCTCTTTTGGTGGCCACACCCAACAGTAAAGAAGAAGGGAGTACACAGTCGGACTATTTCATTATCAACCCATTTGCTAAAGACAAGGAGCATAAAGAAATGTTCAGGTTCTTAGGTGAGTTTACAGCTCGTCCCTCATTATTTCCATTTTTCTCCTAATCCTTAGCAATGAACAATTACATTGCATTCCACTTGATTGAACTATAATCAATCTTTCATTCAATTTCAGGTATTGTATTTGGTGTGGCCATCCGTTGTGGAAGTCCGCTTAATCTTCGACTTGCTGAATCTGTATGGAAATTATTAGTCGGTCACACTTTGAACCTGGACGACTTGCAAGATTTAGATCGTGGTTTCGTATCCAAACAATCGTACCTGACCAGTTTACAAAATGATAATTTACCATCACCTGAAACAACCCCTGATGAGATTGATGAAGTTGCGGCGCTAGATCTTTCATTCACAGTCCGTAGCGCTTCAGGCGAAGATGTCCCTCTTTCGCAAACACCCTGCATCATTACACGGGAGAATAAACAGGATTATTTAAAGAAAGCTTTGAAATATCGCTTGAACGAATTCAATGAGCAAATCCGATGGATCAGGGCAGGGCTCTCTCAGGTCGTCCCAGTACCCCTATTATCGCTTTTCACAGGGCCGGAGTTGGAAAACATGGTTTGCGGTAGCCCTGAGATTTCAGTGGAATCATTGAAATCAATCACCAGTTATCGTGGAGTTGAATCAACATCACATCTTGTCCAGTGGTTTTGGCAATCTCTGGAGGAATTCACTAACCATGAACGCTCGCTTTTTCTTCGCTTTGTTTGGGGAAGAACACGCCTGCCCCGCACTGCCATGGATTTCAAAGGAAAAGATTTCATTTTTCAGGTGAGTGTATCACAGAAACATACATCACTTACAACATGTGAACACGGTTGATTTTTCTTAACTGACAACTTAATATAGTGCACTCTACCTATTCTTCGAGCTAGATTCTGACATGTTTCTTTATGTGAGATTTTCGTGAGCAATATAATTTTTGTATAAAACAATTTGAATATAACAACAAAAGCGAATTGGGAATAATACCCAATCAGCTGTTCTTATGAAAAACTGAATTTAGCGATATCTCTTTTATTCTAATCAGCGATTCTATTTTATTTTCATGTGACTGTTACAGGTTCTGGAGAAATATCAACCACCGGACACGTATCTACCCGAATCCTACACCTGCTTCTTCTTGCTGAAGATGCCAAAATATACAACATTCGAAATCTTACGCGAGAAATTGAAGTACGCGATCTACTTTTGTAAATCGATCGATTCGGATGATTATGCACGTATTGATCTGATGCATCGTTGAGTTGGATTATGTTTTGTGTTCGTAGTGATTGTGTGTTTCTGAACATTGTGTCAATGGACGCAAATAAAGCAAACAATTTTTCAGCTACTTTTATAAAGAATTTATGATAAAACTAATGAAAATTTGTTTAGTTCTTGTTTTGTATTTCTAAATTCGATATTCGCAAGATAGAATTTGATCAGTTCAGAAAGAGAAACTTTTGAGGAACGATAAACTGAAAAATTGGCATGCTGAATGCTCGATTAGCAGATGTATAATGGGAACCTCGATAAAATCTCTTATTTTGCTGGATTTGTGAAAGTAATTTTCCAACGCGATCACTTTTATAATTGATTGATGCGATTGGCTATTTTTCTATGTTCACGAATGTCGATTAGTCCTTCGATTTGCATTTTTAAGAATTTCGATTTATTTCTTCATTTTTGTACATTTGTAAATAGCCTTTTTCCATAGTCTTTATATTTCATTTCTAGACAAAAAAAGATCATTGACTGGTTGATTTAAAAAAATGTGACAGACTCTCAGTCTTTGTTTCGATCTTATATTACTTCACGAATCTTATGAAATAGGCGGAATCCAAATAGGCTAATTTTTATCAATTCGTATGACTAGAGAATGGGTACCCGGTTAATTTACATGGCACTACAATCATGGTTGAAATATATTGAGAATTCTGGTTATTTTAACGTTTTTCAAGATTTAAAGTTCCGGCGAGAAAGTCGATTTTGGGCTATCTCTTTGATTTAATCGAATATTTCAATTTGGGAGGGGTTGTCAGACTTCCAGGCTATATTCTGAGCCTTATTGGACTATTTTTGAACTTTTGGATCCTAAGGTCTTAAGTCTAGGGTTAAAACTCTACCCTTCGAACCTACTTTTAGTCCGGGAGCCAAATCCTATATCTCCTTAAATAAGCACTTTTGCTTAACCCAAGATTCTACAGGATAAACTATACATTTTTGGAATCCTCAACTATCCTAGTTTTGGAAATGGTCGGTCCCCAAAGCTAACTCCTGGTCAATTTTTCATACTGGGCCCGAGTTTAGGGGGTACTTTTTACCCTTTGTAAGGATTTGTTAAGGAAAATGCCATTCCAGGGATGATATAATTTGCTGTATCTAGTCAATCAGTAGACCAATTGCTTTGAAACTTTGCAAAAAGTTTCAAGGTAGGCTGATGATTATTTTTGGCAAAAAATTTTTGTGAAAAATTATTTTTATAGGTTTGCCTGGGGAAAAAAGAGGAAAATTTGGGTATTTTAACTAAATTTTGACCCTTTTTAAGTCTGGGACCTACCCAAACAACTTTTAATGAGACACAAACTAGGTGTTATGATACTTTGATGCAATACATCAGAAAAATTTCAAACAGACAGTATTTAGTATTATTTCAGGGCTGCAGGGGGTAAAATTGCCCATTTTTATGGGTTTTTACCTTATTTGAGCAATTTTCACCACTAATCTTGGTTAAAACGTCATTAAAAATACTTTTAACTTGATTTTCGTGTAATATATCTTGAAAGATTACAATGCTGACTGAAAACTAACAAAACCAGGGTGTAGATGGACAAACCAGGGGGTAAAAATGCCCATTTTAGGCGATTTTTATCGTTTTTGGACCTATTTCACCCATAAAGCGGTTTTATGGTGTACCAATTTTATTTCTGACCACTGAAACAAGGATCATTTTGTAGTGGGAGCAATGGGAAAGTTATTTGTGGTTTTCATTGTCTGTAATCAGGGTTACTGTGGGCAAATCAGGGGGTAAATACACCACTTCTTGGTAGTTGTTGCCTGAATTTGGATGTTTTTATTGTACGGTAGCCTCAAATTTATGAAATTTTGAGATGGAAACCAGTTATATACCCTTCAGTCATTTCTTAGTACTTTTGTTGACAACCTACACAACGACGGATTTAACTTAAATACAGCAAATTATATCATCCCTGGAATGGCATTTTCCTTAACAAATCCTTACAAAGGGTAAAAAGTACCCCCTAAACTCGGGCCCAGTGTGAAAAATTGACCAGGAGTTAGCTTTGGGGACCGACCATTTCCAAAACTAGGATAGTTGAGGATTCCAAAAATGTATAGTTTATCCTGTAGAATCTTGGGTTAAGCAAAATGCCATTTTTTGGGTTTGGCTCCCGGACTATTTAGAGCACTTACAAATCGATTGTGGTTTCAAATTTTCCCGGCGAATTTCCCTTTTTTCTCAAATATTATGTTATGACCTTGATTGTAGATAAGCTAATATAAGTAACATAATTGATGATGGATTGAAGAGCATTTTGACTTTTGAAAAATTTATTTTCGGCAAACAATTTTATTCGTCAGATAATGTACTTTTAGCCAAACAAAAAAATATTACCTTCTTATTAAGGAAACTTATTTTGGCAAAATTGGCGTGCGAACTCGAAATTCGCCAAATTTAGTTCCCACCAAAATTAATTTTTTAGGTCATTCTCCAAATTAGGTTCTCACGAAAATTTAAAAAATTCCTGGTTCCCTAAAATTAGTTCCCTCCAAAATTAAAATTTTTGGTATTTTGCCTAAATAATTTCTTGAGTTTACAAAAAAGCTTCACAAATTAGCCTCCGTCTCGGAAGAGGACTGGGCCCGAATTTGCGGACGTTTTAACAGTTTCACTTTCGTTTTCGGCTATACAGTCAGTTCAATGCAAAATCTCGTATTACCATATTTGGAAGAAACCATTGCGTAATGTTATATAAATGTACTACATCACATATAATGCGCATGCGTAAACTTTAACCACAAGCGATTATTACACGCGATGATATACCACAAAATAAAGACGAAGGGGTGGACACTCTTAACGGTCGGGGATGTGGAGGTTCCTTATAAGAAACATTTTTTATAGGAATATCGACTTTTTATAAGAAACATTTCTTATGAATATCGATGTTTTATAAGAAACATTTTTTATAAGAATATCGATCATTCCAGTTAGGGTTAGGGTTGGAGACCCAAACAATAGCATAATTATACTAATTATACTAATTATACTAATTATGCTATTAATGATGTAATCTTTACTATACGAGATTTTTCATTGACCACCCTCATACGACAGCGTTTTCAAGCAGAAAGCAGAAGAAATCTGTGAAGTTATGGCAGGGAATGCTAACCTATTTTTCCAGTGTTTCTCAAGATTGGAGCAAGATTATTGTTCTAGAAAGTTCATAAAGGCCTTATAGTTTCAGATTAGTATGATTTCATCAGAAAAAACATTTACACCAAAGCTCCTTATTGATATGTGAAGGCTACCAAAAATAGCAATGTCCTCCATCAGAACAACTTTAACATAAGGGACAAGGACTGTCAAGAAGTCTACTTTGTTGAAAATTTGCACAAAATACTTAGAGAAAATGGTACTATGGAAGCCCATTCTATACTCCTAAATGATAGTTGAAAGATTAGCAGTTGAGAGGGTTGATTAAAATATAACTCAAAGCACACAATAAAGTATACATATATATTTGTCCAGAAAGAACTGGCATGTTGTTTGCTTTGTTTTGGTGTTTAAAAATATGTACTTATCAGTCCTAAAAAAGTACAAATTCGAATATAATGAGGGCAATGAGTCTGGTTAAATGTTACTACCTTAAAGGAAGAAATTTTGGCGGGAATTTAATTTGGCGGATGGCCAAAAAAGTTTTTTCAGAGGGAATTTAATTTGGCGGATGGACTAAAAAACTAAATTTGGCGGGAATTCAATTTGGCGGTCGCTTAAAAGTTTAACCTTAAGATGGCGTCAAAACAGCGAAAAACACCTTAAAAGAGATCATATTTTCAAAATGTTTAATTTGGCGGGAACTTAATTTGGCGGATTTCAGTCAAATCTGCCAAATCCGCCAAATTTTCTTTCCGCCAAAATTTCTTCCTTTAAGGTATATTTACAAGAAAGGATTACTGAAAAAATACTACTGTATGTACTACTGATGAACTAAACTCAAAAACTAAAACTTTACCATAAATTTACATTACAACAATTTAAAAATCTATCTTTTATAGCAACAAAGAAAAAAACATGGCTCAAAGTTTTAAAAACAGAGCTAGTCAGAGCTTCAATTCAGTAGGTATAGAGCTTTCAAAATTTGAAAACAGACACTGCATTGGTTACTACAAGACATACTATCCACACGGTTTTTTCGATTCGATTCATGAAAAAAAAAAGTACTTATCAAAAAAAGGTTCTCCTTTTTTTTGGTAATCAATTTCAACAAAGAACAGTCAATATAACAGTTTTTTGATAACCATCCCACAGTGTAAACATTATCAACCAACTAAACCCACACCGCCAAAATTTTAAAAATAAGTCAATATAATTTCTATCAACAATTTCTTGTAAAATGTTTTTTTTCCAACATTCTGATAACAATCATAGCTGGAGGCATCATGTGTAGAGTGACTGTGTGGCATTTCATTGCTTTTAATGATCACGATACCAAACATCAACCAATCAAAACTGACGCCAAGCCAAATCTGTCGATTAAAAATTTCCATGAAAATTATAATTTAAACTTATCTCGTAAAATGCTTTTTTCAACATTCTGGAGGTGTTCAAAGTTACAGGTATCATATATAGAGCCAAGCAATACATGAAAAGTCATTTGCTATCCCATTTGCTATAAGATATATGAGTCAACAAATCAAACAAAAACCAACAAATAGTCGCGCGGCTGAGGTCGAAAAACGTTTCATTTCGTGATACATCTTTTAGATTCCAAAAAAAACAACGGAAACTCGCGAATTAGTATGTGTAGATTACAAATCAAAAAAGTTTCCACGATATTATCGTGCAAGTAACGAGTAATTGGCGATTTTTTGCGTTTCCAGGCAAAATTGCAAGGCCTGGAAATTCATGATTTTTGGGGGGTCTTCAAATTTAAAAACAAGAAGCCCGTTGGGCGTGAAGGCCCAGCGAAAAGTAACGTGTTGAAAACGAGCGTGCAAAACAGCAAATGTATGACCCTGTTGACATGGATCAAAGAAAGGAAAAATTTTTTCAAAGTCACCGCGGTACTTATCAATAGTTAGACACTTGAAACTTTATTGAATGGTCTCCATTCCAACCGGGTCTACAGGCGCAGGTTCACGGTTGAATACTGTCGGGTACCTAATAGCTGGGGGGTTTGGAATAAGCGGGGGGGGAGGTTGGAAAAAATCTCAAAACTTAATAAGCGGCGGGGGGTTGGAATAAAAATGTCCTAGGTGGAAAATTTCCATAAATTATGCGCGCCCATAGAAAAATATAAAAAAACCTGCAAATATATAGTGAGTGGGCGCTTTTTAACCAATTAGGTGCACTCACATATGCAGGGAGAAATATCCCTGCAGGCATGTTAGTTGGACCAGACTGTAAACCAGAAAAATAATTTTTAAAAAAACTAGACGGTGAAATAGTTTACAGTCTGTATATCCAGGCCAATAAAATTCATGTGGTTAATGTGAGTTAACAGTTTAATGTGACAGATCCAGAAATGACCATTTTCACTGTTCATGCGTTGCAACAATGAAAAATGTTTCAATATAGTTCAAATTTACCCATGAGCTGCATTTTAGTGTCCATTAACAAATTCCAGAATCAGTTTATACTTTTTAAACAATAAATAATTATGTGAGTCGAGTTTGAAAAATCAAGCCACTGACCGTTTAATGCGACAGATCCAGACAGAAATGGCCATTTTATTTAATATACGTAGAATCATGAAAATGTCCCAATCTTGTTCAAATTTACACATTGGGCTGCATTTTAGTCTCCAATAACTTAATTCCATAATCAGCTTACTTGAAATAATTCTGTGTCGAGTTTGAAAAATCAAGCCACCAATCGTCAAACGAGACACAACCAGAAATAACCATTTTCACGCGTAACATCATGGAAAAAGTTCCAATCTTGTTCGAATTTACACACGAGCTCCATTTTAGTGTCCATTACCAAATTCCAGAATCAGTTAACTTGTAATAATTATGTGTTGAGTTTGAAAATCATACCACGCACACGTCCCACCACTGACCGTTGTTTTGGTAAAACAGCGACATATCCAGAAGTGACTGTTTTCTTGTGTAGCATCAACAAAAAAGTTCCAATCTTATTCAATTTTACACATCAGCTGCATTTCAGTTTATTTATTTCCAAAAGCGGAAGCCATTATTTCCTAAAAATAAAATCTTTTTGAAAACAAGAAGCTAAAAAATGAAAGTGATTTTTAGGTAGAATTTTCACTCATAAAACTTTATTAAAACTTGAGCAAAGACTATAAGATATGACAGAATGTTGAAAAAGGTTTATAAAGAAAAATCATTACAAAATTTCTTTGGTTTGAAAGTCTCTTGACCACTAAAGCAAAGAGAATGTTCAAAAAAGTATGAATCAACCTCCTCGCTTCGACCGCCATCTTGTTTTGTTTTGAAAATTGTTTTGAAGGAGCGCGGAATCAGAAAATATATCTTTTATAGCCAGTATTTAGAGCTAAGCATTAGCTCATGTTAATTTCGAGGAAGCGACTAACGCTACGCCCATCACGGCTCTTACGCCCTTACGCATCAAACATACGCCCGCTTGGTGGCCATCTTGAATTTTAGCCTATAAACCGTGACCGAAAATCGAAACACATTCTTTTAAAATCATAATGTTTTGGAATTTGATGAGTGAAGTCATGTGGATTCTTGGAAAATTTATCCTGTAAATTTAATCAAGCTGTTGTAACTCGTTGATCCTGTCTTAGTTGGAACCATCTTTGTGTAAATTATTTGGCATTCTGTCGTGCATGGTATCAATCAAATTTTGGGATACTGAACATTGCAACTTCCCTTTCTTGTGTGTTTACATTCGACCTGGTTGATTTGAGAATCTGCGAAATGTGGTGACCTTTCGAGACCGTTCCCAATCCATTTGTGGCCGTAACGCAGCCTTGGCTTGTCTGTCAACCTCCACACACCAATCAGCAGAGTGCTTCCTGCCAGTCCTGCCCTGTTGCGACCTAGATTCCATCAACAACTCCAAGCGTGCTGGGTGAGTCGTTTCCTTTTTAGAGTTTGTTGTCCCATCTATACGTGTCCAGCATTCCCACATGCATCTCTAATAGCACACTGACTATTATTATGCCTCACCCTAGCTGGATTCCCTGCACTAGTTTCAACATGGTTCAACTATCCCGTTTTTTATTTAGACTCTCTCAACTTCAGTTGAGCTATTTGGAATTAAGTGTGTCTGTCAGTGTGTGGGTGTACGTGGGTGCATGTGCAGATGTCGGTCGTCATCTGGATGCATGCTCAGGACCTAGGGGTTGGCTGATTTTGCTAAAGCTTGTACATTTAAGCTCCTTGGGTAGTCCTTGGGGCATTCTTCTTCATTCTTCTTGGGAGTTGGCTGATTTTCTAAAGTCTTGTACATGTAGTTCCTTGAGTGAGTCCTTGGGGCATTCTTCTTCATTTTTTTTTGGGGGGTGGCTGATTTTGCTAAAGTTTGTACATTTAAGCTCCTTGGGTGAGTCCTTGGGGCATTCTCCTTCATTCTTCTTGGGAGTTGGCTGATTTTGCTAAAGTCTTGTACATGTAGTTCCTTGAGTGAGTCCTTGGGGCATTCTTCTTCATTTTTTTTTGGGGGTGGCTGATTTTGCTAAAGTTTGTACATTTAAGCTCCTTGGGTGAGTCCTTGGGGCATTCTCCTTCATTCTTCTTGGGAGTTGGCTGATTTTGCTAAAGTCTTGTACATGTAGTTCCTTGAGTGAGCCCTTGGGGCATTCTTCTTCATTTTTTTTGGGGGTGGCTGATTTTGCTAAAGTTTGTACATTAAGCTCCTGGGTGAGTCCTTGGGGCATTCTCCTTCATTCTTCTTGGAGTTGGCTGATTTTGCTAAAGTCTTGTACATGTAGTTCCTTGAGTGAGTCCTTGGGGCATTCTTTTTTTTTTTTTTTTTTTTTTTTTTTTTTTTTTTTTTTTAATATTTTGCATGCTTGTTCCTTGGAATCCTAGGAGTGTTTTGTTATTCCCCCTAGAGGTTGATTGGTGCGAATTTTGCACACAAGTTCTTGAGTGTATCCCTGGGTGTGCTTCATACTCTATTGGATTTTGGGGGTGGGGTTACTGGTTTTTGTCCTAAACTAACAAAAATGTGGGCAGGCTGGAGACCTCGAAATTGTCTGAATCCGCTTCAATTTCGAGCACATTGCGCTTTGGGTGAATTCACTGGGGCGTTTCCCAATTTTTCAATTTTGCAATTTAGTTTTAGGGTCACCAATTAAAGGCTGAGAACTAAGTCGAAATTTGGACATACTGGGGATCTCTGAAGTGTTTGAAAGGCAAAAATTTGCAATCATGGTCCTTGGGTGAATCCCTGGGTTAGTTTTTCTTCATTTTCAATGTGATATGATTCAAGGGTGTTTTCACACCCCATAACGCCAATATATAACACCATTACTTAGTTTACTTAGTTTACAGGATACTTTAGAGTGATTCGATTTGGCTGGAATTTTGCATATTGCTCCTTGGGTAATTCCTCAGTCCTAATTAGCATGCGGGTCTACAATTGGCCTCTGGGAGACTATGAAGATGCCGAAGCTGAGCTGGTGTTGTAAGCACCTCCAAAACTGTCCATTGGGGGATAATTACCGTGCTCATAGTCAGTTTAAGAGGCATATTACATTTTGTCGCTATCCTTTTATGCGAGAATCTTTCTAATTCAATCTAATTCTAATTTTCAATTTTATGCTGTCCCGCAGTTTAACTCTTCAATTTATCATGCTACCCTGTGGCTTGAATTTTCATTTTCACCACATCATCTCGCAGCTCAAGTTTTAAAATTTTCATGCCGCCCCACAACTTAGATTTTCAACTTTATCATGCCGTCCCGCGGCTTATCTTTTCAATTTCCATGCCAAAAATTTTAATTTTATCGTGCCGTCCCGCAGCTCAACTTGCCAACTTTATTATTATGCCGTCCCGCGGTTTAGCTCTTCAATTTTCATGCCGTCCCGCAGCTTAATTTGCAAATTTTATTATGCCGTCCCGCGGCTTAGCTCTTCAATTTTCATGCCGTCCCGCGGCTCAAAATTTCAATTTTATTATGCCGTCCCGCGGCTCAAGTTTTCAATTTTTCGTGCCGTCTCACAGCATCATGTGTTCTTTTTAATCACCCTTGGCCTTACCTCTGGTTTAGGCAACGACCCTAATCATCGTATCTACTCCTAAGACCTGTCTCGGGACCCATAGCGATCATAAACGTTCTATGCGTAATGGCGATCCTATGTTAGATTTGGCGGTGGTTTTGGGGGTGTGGGTTACTTCGTAACCCCTTACACTTATAGTTAGCGGCTAGTTTAGATCAAGTACACACTGCCTCACGGGCACACACGACAAGTCCCCCCGGGACTTTAAGGTCACGACATACCGTAAGTCCCAACGGTATTAAGCTAAGGACACTACACTGCCACGCAGTACCCGCTACGAGGTCGCTCACAGCTCCCGGCTACGCACCTCAGCCGTCCCGCGGCACCCTCAGTGGCTGTCCCGCAGCCCTAGGCGTTTAAGTTATCAGTTATATTGCATGGTACATCCCCAACGTCACCCCAAATCCTACATCAAGACGCAGCCACGCAGCAACGCAAAAACTTAAATTACATTTTCATTTACATTCAACTCGTTTCGACAATAAATATTTCAGAACGCAATACTTTGTCTCTATTTCTCTTGTTTCCACTTTGGTTTTTTGTTCGATAATTATTGAATCAAAAAACTCTACATTACGGCCATCTGACGTAGAAATTAATTAGAGCTAAGCATTAGCTCATGTTAATTTCGAGGAAGCGACTAACGCTACGCCCATCACGGCTCTTACGCCCTTACGCATCAAACATACGCCCGCTTGGTGGCCATCTTGAATTTTAGCCTATAAACCGTGACCGAAAATCGAAACACATTCTTTTAAAATCATAATGTTTTGGAATTTCCCACCCGCCCTTACTTGCCCAAAATAAGGAAGCACCGGCTCTTACTTTCTTTGCTTTCTTTTGTTTTTTTTTTCTCTCTCGTTTCATAGGTGACGTCGACCGGCCAACGACGACGGCCAATCAACGATGTCAAGGCGCTTTTTGGTCCCAAGGTTTTACCTCATTTTCATACGCGGAGGATGTTTAGTCCAGGGACCGCCTAGTTTGGGATGTGCCATGTATCATCAGGGGGGTGTGGGTTACTTCGTAACCCCTTACACTTATAGTTAGCGGCTAGTTTAGATCAAGTACACACTGCCTCACGGGCACACACGACAAGTCCCCCCGGGACTTTAAGGTCACGACATACCGTAAGTCCCAACGGTATTAAGCTAAGGACACTACACTGCCACGCAGTACCCGCTACGAGGTCGCTCACAGCTCCCGGCTACGCACCTCAGCCGTCCCGCGGCACCCTCAGTGGCTGTCCCGCAGCCCTAGGCGTTTAAGTTATCAGTTATATTGCATGGTACATCCCCAACGTCACCCCAAATCCTACATCAAGACGCAGCCACGCAGCAACGCAAAAACTTAAATTACATTTTCATTTACATTCAACTCGTTTCGACAATAAATATTTCAGAACGCAATACTTTGTCTCTATTTCTCTTGTTTCCACTTTGGTTTTTTGTTCGATAATTATTGAATCAAAAAACTCTACATTACGGCCATCTGACGTAGAAATTAACCGACTTTAGCAAGCTTTTCCCTCTCCAGACGGCAAAATTAAAAAGTGTGTTACTGGTTTTAAGCGCCGTTTCTACCAAAACGGACGGACAGACAGCGGAAGGATGAGGACGGAAAGTTGCAAATGAAAGGCCCTATCGCTAGCGCTGGGCCAAAAACCTATATCACATGATAGAGCTCTTCAAACTGAGCAAAAAAGTGTATTACACCAAAGTCCCAACTTCTCTAGATCAAAATTTATTGGCCTATTTGTGGTGAAAAACTGATGGAAAACAGGGAATTTCCCCACAATCTGCATTAATTTATGCAAAATTAGACACCTTTTTGACCACAAATAGGCCCATAACTTTTGATCTAGAGAAGTTGGGACTTTGGTGTAATACACTTTTTTGCTCAGTTTGAAGAGCTCTATCGTGTGATATAGGTCTTTTTTTAATTTGAAGACCCCCCCAAAAATCATGAATTTCCAGGCCTTGCAATTTTGCCTGGAAACGCAAAAAATCGCCATTTACTCGTTACTTGCACGATAATATCGTGGAAACTTTTTGATTTTGGAATCTACATATACTAATTCGAGAGTCTCCATCGAAAAAAGTGGAATCTAAGAGGTGTATCACGAAAATCATTTTCTAGCCACTTTTTTCGACCTCAGCCGCGCGACTAAAATCATGTCTCTTCACTTTCATGTCACATCGTGTTTATAT
Source organism: Clytia hemisphaerica (assembly GCF_902728285.1). NCBI lineage: Eukaryota > Metazoa > Cnidaria > Hydrozoa > Leptothecata > Clytiidae > Clytia > Clytia hemisphaerica. Next base: position 303,275 of record NW_027103834.1, on the reverse strand, counting down.
GGGGTATCAGAAAGCCAATCCACAAGAAGAGCCATCTTCCTTTATTATGGAGTGTTCCAAAACTATTGGTAGGTTGTTTGGAAGTAAAGAAACCCACACAGATTGTTTTATTTTGAAGATTTAACTTGAAAACAAACTGCATCTTTCCAGCAGAAACTCATTTTTCAACCTGCTACATAACATTGGTCAGTCGGGTCTGCTACTAACATGTAATAGTTTTATTATAGCCGAGCTTGAGAATCATTAAGCAGAACTTGTAACATGTATTATGTGTATAATTATGTCAGTCGGCTTGAATCATGATACATTACTCACATTTCACTGGATGCATTTTCGCTGTGAAATTATCCGCAAAATTTTCTGACCGCGTTCTGAGACGGAGGCTAATTAAGACAAAATAGAACAGATTTACGCTGTTGCGAATTTTCTTATTCGTAAATTTCTACGCGCGTGATTTTTTTCTCTTTGTAGGCACGTCGGACGCTTATCTTCGTAGCTTATCTTTGAGAGTCTAAGATGCGTGATTTAGAGGAGAGGGGGTGATACAGGTAAATACAATATGGCGTTTTTGAAGCGGACGACAAACATTGACATTATTTTTCTGCTCTTAATTCTACCAGCTTTTAATATATATTTCTGCTATCTATCGAAATAGAAAGTGTTTTGATTTCTCCAGGAGCATAGAAAAGTCATACCATGCCGACACACAAAAGTAGGATGGTGTGGACAGGGCAAAATTTTCCCCTCAATTTTTGAAAACCAAACTACCTAATTTTATTATTTGAGGCTTAGCTTATAGGCGGCAATCACAAATATCTTCATTTTGCCGTCTCGTTGGGTCTAAAAAGTGAGTCGGTCGGTTGGTCGGTTGGTCATAGAAATTTTTGGGTTTTCTTCTTCTCGTCGGACCTCCATCATCCATTTTTGCCAGCCAGCCAGAACAATCGCGTGTTATGGGTGGTTTCAAATTGGGCTCTTCCAGAAAAAAATTGATATAGGGGGTGGATGACGGGAATTTTCAGATAAAAAAAGCACTCGGAAATCCAGTCAATTTTTCAAAGTGCTTTGGAAATTCTGCTCAATTTTTTATTTGAACCCTTGGAAATTCCACATAATTTGTCAAAGTTTTGAAAAAGGTATTGGGGGCCGTCGACATTCGACTTTCAAATTTTTTAACTGCATTTGGCCGTTAAGGGGGGGAGGGGGTCGACCATGTGCCGTTATAAGGGAAGGTCGAAAATATCTTTAGGGGTCAACTCACCACATTATCAATTCTTTTCACCAGAAAATATCGATTTTTGAGACATTTAATTTTTGACGTCAAATACAATATGTACGGCCACGCTCTTGCGAATGAATGAAAAAGAATGGCAACAATCGATGAAAAACCCACTGAAAATGCTGAAAAATATGGATCCTGTACCGCCAATAAATGCTTCACGAATGAAATAATAAAGGATAATGACATATTACAATGTAGGAAATGCCAGAGATTCGTTCATTATGCTTGTTTGGAGCTTCCCGCATACCAAATTCAGCTTTGTCTGCAATACAAAAGCCGACGCTTCGAATGTAAAAAATGTGTTACAGTCACACCAATACTTTTGGAAAAAATCAAAACAAGTAAGCAAAGAGTCAGAAGTAACCAAATAACGCAAACAATAACGGAAGCAGAATGTCGAGATGGAGGTCAGCAAATATTTGAATCTGTTTTCAACACTAGATTGCATAATCTAGAGAAGAAAATGGAGGAACTTATAGCTATGAACAAAGAAGACGTCGCTAAAGAACCAAAACGGGCAACATATGCAGATATCACAAAGGAAGAGATGAAGAAACAGGAGGTTATCATCAAGAAATTTATCAAAAATGAAAAAGAAGAAAGAGAAGACGATCGCTGGAAGATCTTAACTAGATGTAACATCATTGTCCATCATTTAGGTGAAAATAAAGATGAGAACAAAGAGGAACAGCGGGCCGGTGACAAAGATTACGTGGAGGAAGTTGTAGGAAATCGTATGGGATTAAAGATAAATGTTGTCACTGCAGAACGAATCGGTGCTCGAAAGGATGATATGTTCAAGACGAAAAGATGGCGGCCATTGAAAGTAACGTTGGCCAATGAAGAAGACAAGAAAAGAATTATGGCCTCAGTCCATAAACTAAACAAAGATAATTTCAGTGTAACAGATGACTTCTCCAAGAAAGAACTTGAAACCATTAAAGAATGAGAAGGATGAATGCTGTGTATGGAAAGTGAGAGGTAGCCCTCGGGCTAAGCTCTACTTTAAGAAAATATGTAAAAAGACCGTTATCGATGAACTGTAAATTTGAATTAGATTGTTTCATAGAGGTCAATAGACCTGCGAAATATACTCCTATACTTACTTCGTGATACTTCGTTATTGATTATGTACTTTATGGTACTCATCCAATTCGTTGAATCCGATGATTGACCATTACTGTTGTACTGTTAGAGTCAGCTCTCCTGAAGTTGAAATAATTAGGAAGCAGCGGTTCGTCTGGCAGTGTACTGAGGAATTGGTCAAGATGCTGTTTAAAGGTTTGTTTGGTACAGTTTGTTAGGTTTCTAAGGGATTTTGGCAGAGCATTGAAGAGCCTTGGTCCTTCTTGTGAGAGACAACCTCTCCAGATATTTTTATGTTTGACATTTACAGCTTTCAAATTGCATTTTCTACCCAGTCTCTGATTTGTGTAAGAATGCACGCCGCCTGCCTCGTCATTGTAGTTGAAATTGGGGGCAATGTCTTCTAGTATGCACCACGTGTAAATGATTCTGTACCTGTCTCTTCTTCTTTCAAGACTGTAGATTTTCAGTTGGTTCAATTTTTCCCAATAGTTTAAGTGGCTCAACGAGGGGATACCGTTCAGGAATGATTTTTGTAGCAGCTCTAGTTCTTGAATGAGACATCTCTTTGATGGAGACCATAGTTGAGAGCAGTAGTCAAGGTGTGGAATGGCAAGTGACTTCCAAAGGGTTAACATGACATCTTTGTCCCTTGTCTTGAAAGTACGAAATATCCAAGAGCTGATAGATTTCACTTTGTTGATTTGGTTTTTGATGTGTTGATTGTAGCTCATATCTACATCTAGAGTAACTCCAAGGTCTTTGACTTGGCTTTTTGTTTCAATTTGATCTCGAGTATCAGAATAATAAACTGAATAGGGTTTCAGCTCTTCATTTTTTCCATATTGCATATGTTCGAATTTGAGTCCATTCAGTTGCATATTATTGATCTCTGACCATTTGTATACTGAGTTGAGATCGTTTTGGAGAAGTTGGACATCATTTTGACTGGCCAGTGCTTTCATCAGCCTGGTGTCATCCGCAAATGAAGACAGGACAGCGTTGTATATATCTTCATCAATATCCTGTATCATTACAAGAAACAGAAGGGGACCTAGCACAGAACCCTGAGGCACCCCGGATATGATATCTGCATTTTTGGATAGCGTTGTGTTGACAGAGACTCTCTGTGTTCTCCCTGTAAGAAATGACTTTATCCAGGATAGAAGTTTTCCACAAATGCCATTTCTTTCAAGTTTCTATAAATAAATAAATAAATAATTAACTCGTAAGATTAAGGTGCACCATAAATTGACGAGTTAATTAACTCGTAGGATTATGGTGCACCATAAATTGACGAGTTAAATTATCTACTTGTGACGTCATAATTTCCCATTGATGACGTCACATTTAACGTAACTCGTGTTTTTTGTAACTCGTGTTTTTTAACTCGTGTTTTTTAACTTGTGTTTTTTAACTTGTGTTTTCTGAGCGTCATTATGAACACTGTATGTAATTATAAACAAAGTCAAAATGCAGTGAATGCGCTAGCTAGAAATTGCTCGCAAAAAAACGGCAATAATAAAAGTTATCATCATAGACAGAAAAAGTCCGACAAATTTACCGACTCACCGACTCAATTCTAATCAATTTTCGAGAGTCCGTCGGGCGACGCGACATGAATATATTTGTGATTGCCTCCTTAGGCCCTTACTTAGGACTATACAGACAAGTATTATATATAGTAATACATGATATTATTATAACATCAACACTCGATTATGATACATGCAGATGACCTTTCAAAAAAGACTGTGTCACTGCCAGTTTTCAGAGCATGTCATCGTTGCCCCCAAGGAAAATTTCCAACATAAAACTCTGCCCATAAAATCCGTCTCCCACCACAAAAAAAGCCAGAAAGACAGGTAAATATAGCCATTTTTCAATGATTTTGTCCCTGAACTGTAGATATTATCAAAATTTTGATTGCGCCTGCCCCTGCCTGCCCTTAAAAAGTGATGTGAGCACTCTTTGCCCTTGAGATTTTGATGATTTCTGTCATACTCTGAAAACTGGGGTCACTGCCACTGGGATTATAAATAGTTGTTTTGCTTTGGCGAACTCAATGGTCTTTTGAATAACAATTACCGTCAGTCAGGCAGGCACATCCTGGCAAATGAATGGGGTATTTTTCACTTGCGATTGGTGGCAAATGCAAGGGGTCGAAAACAAAAGTGATGTAATAGCACTGAATACCCCACGCAATTGAACCGGGTTGGAAATATTTTGCTTCATTTCAAAGAACTGCATAGATGAAATTGTTTTTCCATTGGTCAATTTTGTCTTCGAAAATTGAAGAAACTTTTAACGAAAAAATAAAGTTCCCAGTTTTCTTCCTTTTTTCCCATTTTCAGTTTGAAGATCATTTTTATTCATTTTCACGCTTTTAGCCTGAGACGTCCTATCTCATTTACACTGGGTGACGAATACCCCATGCAAATGCTCACCCCGTTCATTTGCCAGGATGTGCCTGACTGACCGTAACTTGGTCTAATGTCGACACCCTTTTTTATCAGCTGAAATTTATAGAAAGGCTGAAACGTGTGATAGACACCATCTAAAATTTGATGCCCTTCTGAACAGTGACTGGGCACAAAGATTTGAGTTTAGCAAGTATTTTCAGCTTGTGGTAGCTTTGAGATGTCAACTACAAAACTAAATTTCGGCACAAATGTTTTGTCTTTTTTTTTTGTCTAAGTTTTAAAATTTATGTTATGAAACAATTTTTTTTTATTGCATAAATAGATGATAAAAACAATAGTTTGGTGGACATGTGGAGGTGCTTTCGCTGCCCTATACGCAAATAAAGTACAAGGCTTACATTTCCTTTACAGTAAGTTTCATCTTTGATATTTAAGTTTGTTTGTCTAGTTTAGAAAAAAGTTGCTGCTTTAATAAACAGTAAATGTAATGTTGTTTTTACATGTCATATTGAGGCTTTCACATCAATCATTAGTAGAGGACATCTTCTGCTAAACTATTTGAATTCTTATACAAAAAAATTCACTTCCGATCGCAAACACCTGAAACACGTTGTCGAATTTGCTAATTTCTACAAAAAGTTATGACGAAACGCCTGTAAGGCTAACATATTCTCCCTTGTATATACTCTTCTTCCTATAAAACAATTATTTTTATTATAGAACCAAGAAGAATTGTATTAGTGACACTTCTTGGATTGGCTGTTGGATACAAAGTTCATGAATTTGAAAGAGATTTACCACAACTAATGGTAGAGGCTAGACGTGAACATGTTTTTGCTCCAAAATCTCGTGAAATGTTACTGACATACCAAGCTATGGTGCGAAGAAATCAAGAGCAAGTGACTGAAGGAGGTACCTGCATTTCCTCATACTTTTATCTCGTTGAATTTCGAATTTTGGGGTATTGTTAATCGGTTTTTAAGTGTATATACCATACTTGTTCCTTCACAAGCAGAAACTTTCATAAAAATACACTTTTTGTATACAGCTTTTTGGACCCACCCCGGTGGAGGTCCTATAAATTAACCGTTGTTCGTTCGTTCGTTCGTTCGTTCGTTCGTTCGTTCGTTCGTTCGTTCGTTCGTTCGTTCGTTCGTTCGTTCGTTCGTTCGTTCGTTCGTTCGTCTGTTCTCCTGATATGCCTTCAGGGAAATATTTTGCGAGTTATTCAAAATTGCAACTTTCCATACAGTAGGTGGCCTCTAAAAGTATATTATCGGGAAGCTTGTCCTGCACAAGGCACTGTCATTTTGGACTGCACTCAAGACAAAGGATTCGCTAGCATACTTAAGGCGTACAAACTTGCGTGGGCAGAAATTTTCGCGAGGTCTAAAAATCGCACATTTACTTTCGCGAATTCGATGAAAAACCAGTTTCACGAGCATAAACATTCGCGAAATGAAAATTTTCACACGAAAAAATGGCTCACAAGTACAAATACTTCTTGGATTGGATTAAAGCTTTTGTCCTTTGACCAAGAGGCTTTAACTGGCTAAAAAAGTGTCATAAATCTTACATTTTTTTTATTCTGGATTAGAAGTTTTGCAGATTTTCTATTTTGTCAAGGATTTTTCACGAGCATAAAATTTGGTGAACGGCCCCTTCGAGAGTTTTCAAAGACTCACAAAAAGGGCTAAAATTCGTGAAAATCGCGAAAAAGTTTCTGCTCATGAAAGTTTGTACGCCTAGTAAAGTATATCAGAAATTTAGGTAGTTCCAGTGTAAGCTTGATAACCATATGCGATGATTCTATTTGATCTTTTTTACAGATTTCGAAGTTACAGAAGAAGAGGAAGAAGAAGACGAAGATGAAGAGTAGACAAATAACAAACAATTTTTTCGAATGTGTATTATATTTTTATCCCACTAGATATCCTGTTTCTAAACAATATTTTTAAAATTAATCCACTTCTGGTGTCTTTTGTTCATTTACTGTACTCTCGCATGGTAAGGGGCTATTCTTTAGGGCTTATGACAACAATTACCTTTGTGATTTTCTATGGCCTATTACCTAAAGAATTACCAGTTTCTTTTTGCTTGCTTTCGTAGCTCTATGGCTAAATTTATCGTATTTTATGAAATTTGTCGTTCTTTTTGTCTATTTTTATTAAATGTTGGATTCTTTAGATTAACCTCCTCCACATATCATATCTATAACTCAATGCAACTGATTAAATAAATATTCTAGAGGCAGTGCTGCACTAATAATAGAAGGAAACAAATTAATCTGAACTTTTGACTCTCAAACTGCTCAAAAATTTCGAGGAAACTTTTAGTCTCTCCACACTAAATTGGAGGAAAAATAATCGAGCAGACAACAAGTTTTCGCCATGTCAAATATACATTCCCAATGAGCTTGTCAACCGAATTAATTTATACTCATCATATTTGAAATCACAATTCAAAACAACTAAATATCTAACGTAGATCATGAGAAATTTATAAAATCATTTTTAAAAAAGTGACTCAATTTTGAGTCAACAAAAATTGTAACTGACTTAGAAATTTTTGAAAAATCTGCTTTTGTTTTTAGGGAAAATATTTAAGATCTATCTATTTTTGAAGTCACTATTAAATGGGCCATGTTCAAAGAAGGTGCGTTTTAGAGAAATTTAGGCATATTCTCTAGACAAACCATGACTGTTTGCCCTTGACTTGAAAATGAAGACTTTATTCGAAGAGTATTACAACTTTGAAGATCTTATTCTCAGCGAAGACAAACATTTTGGAAACATTTTTTTTTGCGGTAGATGGTGTATCTTTTACCAAACCAAAAATAGATTTTCGAAAACTTTTGTAAAAGCCACTTTGTCTCAAAATCTTTTTGGCAGATTTTTCATCTTTATTTTTAATAGAAAAATAGTCATAACTTTTGATACACCAATTCAGAACATTTTAGCATGAATCTGGAAAGCAATCCAAAATACCTAAAGAAGAGGCATTTTCGGCATTATTAGGCATTAAAACGTGTACCGATGGTATTCAAATAGATACTCAATTTGAGGGACTTTGGACATAAAATGAGATGAAAAGCCAACATTTTTGAAGTTGCTACATGCTAGACATTTTTGGCTCAAAATCCATAAGCAACCTTTTGGCTGAAATTCGCAAAATCCTTAGCAACTCCAGCCCTGAACCGAAAATTGGGGTTGCTTATAAAGAATTCAAGTGTTCACGACAGAAAAAAAGCTCATTCACGTGTCACACGCCGGCCAGCCCCTGGGGAGCCCCCTAGATTTTCCTAGATCATTCTAATTTGAAGTTTTTCCTGACTATGCCTGTAGTCTGTGCATGGCCCTGTCCGATCCCAAGCATTTAATGAAAACATTATATAATTTGTTCTTATAAAAATAAAATAAAACGTGTAGTGGAACAATTATCTGCTCTGGTGGTGACGCACAATTTTTCATCCGACACGCTAAAGCTCTTAACTGAAGGTCGAAAAAATTCTCAACATCTGGAAATCGGCTGAAAGTTTAAACAATACTAGGCTGCTTGCATCCTCTAACGACTTCGCGCTTCTTACCTGCAGTTTTGAAGAGGTCCTGCGATTCAGAGACTAAAGTAAACAATACAGAATTTTTCAAGGCCGTGTCATTGTCAAGAATTTTGCAGTGGGAGCACTGGTAACCCAGCCCTCGTTTTCGGAAATTGAACGTTTACAATTCAAGAATCATGAAAGTTGAGCACGGCTCCTTTACCCCCAATTGTTTTCACCGCAATGGGCGGAATGGGGAGAGAAACGAAACATTTTTACAAAAGACTATCAGAACTTTTATCTGAAAAACGAAACGAGTCCCTTGCCATCACGACAACTTGGGTAAGAAGAAAGATTAACTTTGCCCTGCTCTTGAGTTCGGTTCTCCTGTGCCCCCGCGGCAGCAGAACTCCATGGAGCAAAAATAGTCTTTCTTCTTCGCTCTCATATAGTTCTAGTGATTCTGAACTTTTGTGTTCCTTCTAGATTTTAGACAAAACTTATTTTATTTAACATATCTAATATTTGGCGTGCCGGGACTGCCTCCGTGCAAAAATTGTGTAGTATATATTTAATATTTGGCGTGCCGGGACTGCCTCCGTGCGAACATCGAATTGACAGGGTCAACTAAAATATTTTTAGGTTTACGCAAAAGGGTAGTTGAACCACAGATCTGTAAAGCCCGAAGGGCTAGATTTGCGGCTTTTATCGAAAAGTGAAGCCTAGGTTTGGGAGGATTTCCTACCAAAGTCACGTGACTAAAATATGCAATTTCACCGGTTTGAGAGATGTGAAATAGCGTTTGCCGCCTACTATTTTTGATCTCGCGCTCCGGAAAACAATTAAAATGCTAGATCCTATCCATCGGCACGAAATTTTAAAAGTCAAATTTTTGCTTCACTTTTTTTTGCTGGAGAAAGCTTAAAGTTGCCTATCTAGCCCTTTGGGCTTTACAGATATCTGTGAGTTGAACCCGACTAGGGATGCGGCGGATGGAGGGTAAATTGGCCCACTCCCCACTCCTTTAGAGCTTTAGCGTGGGCGGCTGCCAATCCGCCATCGGAATATCAGGTAAGCATGCGTTTTGATTGAGCGTTTTCTCTCAAAGTTTTATCTGACACCCAGATGGTGAAATTTTCATCCGACACGCTAAAGCTCTGAAGATCGGGAAAATTTTCAACATCTGGAAGGTTTACATTACGGAATTTTGCGAGACCGCGTCAAGAATTTTGCAGCGGGAGGTCTGGTAACCCAGCCCTTTGTTTTCTTCGGGGATTGGCGGGTCCAACTGAAATACTTCTAGGTTTACGGTCAAGGGCTGTTGAACCCGACTGGGGGTGCGGCACATCAAAGGCCGACTATCATTCCTCTCCGATGGGAAATTGGTCCGCTCCTTTAGAGCTTTAGCGTGGGCGGCCGCCAATACGCCATCTTATCTGATATTCCGAATAGTACTCAGACTCCTTAGACAAAGTCAATAACGCGGTCAGGCCAAATTCCGTAATGCAAATCTTCCAGATGTTAAAATATGCCCGACCTTCAGAGCAAAGCGTGTCGTATTTCCACATCTGGTACCAGATAAGTACCAGATAATACGCCATCGGAATATCAGATAACGTGGGCGGCCGCCAATCCACCATCGGAATATCAGATAACTCAAAGTTAAGTTTCTAGTCTAGGAGTAATCGAGTACAAAACATAAACAAATTGATTTTCGTCCTAGAGACACTGATGACCTACTTTTTCTGGTGAGATCTGCATTTAGAATTTAGGTATCTATTATTCTTTTTATGAAGCTTTATCAATATCCATAAGGAAAGATACATTTTGGATAAAACTCTCCTTGTTAATGTTAACTTTTACACTTACTAACTTTGTATATCTATGTATAGTAATAGTACCGTGAAAAAGGGTAACTTGCATCAGTGGAGGCTAACATGCATAGCCCTCAATGAAAGACCCGGCTGGTCATTAAAATACGAAAATAAATCAAAACAAAAGTGGTAGAGTAGAGCTGCGAGCGGAGCTGCGTATGTGTATTTTAATGACCAGCCAGGTCATTCATTTGAGGGCTATGCATGTTAGCCTCCACTGATGCAAGTTACCCTTTCTCACGGTATGTATCTGGATGGAGGTCCAAATTTTATTTTGGAAAAGTACCAGCATTTTCGGGAGCTTAGTCAAAATTCCAAACTCATTTGCAAAATGTCAAACCAAGTTTAGTGAAAGAAATAAAGATAAAGGGGTCGCTTATCTTTCAACCTTTAGTATTTTTTCAGATATTCCATTTTAAAGTTCCATTTTATTTTGAAGATTTCTATACAAAGTTCCATCAATATGACCAAAACATTTTGTTCAGCCATCCTGCCATCCTCACTCTAAGAGAGGCCATCATAGAATGAACTTCCTTATATAGGATGAACCATATTCATGTGTACACTCCATCACAGAGCCTATTTGAGATATTTTACTAACTAGCCCAGAGAAAAATTTTTAAAACCTTTATTACTTGAATGCATGCCTTTTTAATACTAAATATAAAAAAATTAAAATTTTTTAACTTGGTCATTAGTCAAAAAATTGATCAATTAAAATTGATTAGCCTCTGCGATGGAGTGCAAGGCTGAAAGCCACATGAATATGGTTCATCCATAACTAGGGAAGTTCATTCTATGGTGGCCTATCTTGAAGTGAAGGTGGTTGACAAAATGTTTTTGGCATATTGATGGAACTACCTGCCATCTTCGGTCAGGGAAATCCCCTGAATCCCTCAATTGCGGTAGTAATTTTTTACTGCAATTGCGGTATAAACAACACTTTTACATTTTTCATATACCGCAGTTGCAGTTTATAGACCTTTTGAATAATTATGTAGTCCGGCCATAAAAACAATGATAGAGCCATGCATAATTACTGTATCATGCATATTGTAATAATTATGTATGGGATGGGTGGCCAGTTTGAAAAAAGGTCTATTCAAGAAACAGAATTCAAGATTCAAGGAGAAAACAGGCAATTTTTGTACATATATATAATTGATCATATCTTTTTAACGTACAGACAAAATATTTTTTCCGTAGATTAGATTCTTTTAATATAGAAAACCTTTCTTCTCGTACTATCAGGCTAGCTCTAAAGCTCTAAAACAGCATCTAATAACATGATAACCAGAATATGATTCTTCAATGGGAATCAAAACTATAAAGTGCACTTACAAACATCAATTTGTCAGATCCAACAAAATTAATAACTGCACTGTCATCATTGACAATAAAACAAACGATTTTCTGTCAAGAGCCTTGTAAACATTCCAACAACTTCCATCGAAATGATCTATCACAGCTCAGTCTACCATTTTTAGCGTGGTCCGAGGATTGAGCCGAGAATGCTCACAGAACGTCAGCGCGGCTGAAAAACTTCAATCTGTCAATCATTTTCTCAAGCGAAGAGTACACGAAGCAATTCTAGCTTTACAATAGTGCTGCGGATCATCAATAAAGGATAGTATTCAATTATCATTATCCCTTTATTTTCATTCCTAGAACTTTTGCAAAAAAAAAGGAAAAATAGAAAAGTTGTATGTTTTACTACTCTGTTCACATACTGAACTTACTTTGTAGGCTAACCATAAAATAAAAACTAGTGCAATTGCGGTATACCGCAATTGAGGGATTTCCCTGACTGATCTTGTAACACTCCACAACACTTAATCAAAAGTGTTTCACAAAAAAATCTGTGCAGAAAGTTTGGACAAGAGTGTTTTTCTATAGCGCAAGTTTTAGATGATGGGGGTCACAACTGTCAACTGCTCTAACTTGGGACGACTGGCCGAAACATGGGACTGTTGATATCTGGCCTGCATTTTCACCTAAAATCTCTTTGACAACAAATTTGTTTTGATAACTCCACCAAGTTTATCAATCATACTTTCTGTCATAACATGTCACGATAACTTTCACTGATAGCGCTTCCTTTTTAACTTTTTTGTTTTCATTCAAAATGACCATGCAGACGCCCCGATTGGAGAATTAGAGAACGCCCACCGCCTATCGCCCGATGGGATTAACAAATAACAAGTGTGTATGTTACTTGCAATGCGAGTGACGTCAAACGCTCCATCGTTTTGCCACTAATTTGGTCTTCTTCGTTCCAGACATTTGCATGTGTTCCACCTACAGATTTTTTTCATATTTCGATTTAAAAGCCTACTCAAAGTGAAAGAGAAATTGTGTATTTTTTAATACGCCATCAAAGATTTTAGAAATTATTTTTTGCAAAAATTATAGTGCTCTCAATTATCATTTCAATGGTATTATATGCCAGAATTGAAGTATTGTATTTAATATGGCAGGCAAAACAAGAATTAGAGTTTAGCTAAATGATACTTAAATCTATTTCAGAGAATCTAATTATGTCAGACGTAGAAAGAAAATTACGATTAGCCAAACAAAAATTACTGAGTAAGGACGAAAAGGTGTCATTAAACATAGGCTCGGAAGAATGGTTAAATGTAAGTACATAATATATTATTTGATTAATATTGGGTCCTGGGGATACTGTTTTGTTTTCAATGATAGGTTAATCTTAATCCAACCATTAATAAGTACTATGATTTTATTTGTGCTTTTCTATGTTTAATGTGATCAATATCTTCAGTTAATCTCTTTTTAATTAGAAATAATTTTTTATTGAAATCGTTGGCTGTTATATGCTCTTACTGAAGGAGAAAATTTTATAAATTTTCATTTATTTTGTTAGCTATATTATCCATTAATCTCATTGCAGAGTTTTGGTCTCAGGAAGCAACGTTTAGAATATAAGCAGATTCTCTCAAAAGTAGGATTTCGCAACTGTGATGGTAGGTTGTTTTTTAATTGTTAAACATACCACAAGTCTGTTAAGATATTTTGGCTCTACTTTATGTCTCATCCGCTTCACAAACTTAGGAATCAACAAATCATTTACAAATATCTTGATCATTAAACTATTCTATGTTCAAATGTGTTTACAAACATACATTTACAAACTCATTGTCAGATCTTTTTGATTTCAGATTACATCAAAATACTACAAAAACCTGTCACATCTAAATACGGCGAGGGCTTGTTCAAGAAAGTTGGCCATACAGATGGAGTATTTTTCAACGTAAGTAACTTTTGCAACTTTCTTTACAGGTACAAAGGAAATGTTCTTTGTCAAATCGCTCTTGATTCAGATATTTTACTACTTCAGGTTACAGCGTCAAAAGAAAAACTGATACAATATGAACAAAAACTCACAGAAGCAATGGATTTATATAAACAAAGGCTTGAGTGGCTTAACACGGGCAGGTATTATGCTTCATTGACAATATCTTTTAAGAAATTTAAAGGGAAATCTCTTCCAAAACTTTTCAATATCTGTTGAAACCTTTCATTTCATTTCAACCACTCTTGCAAATTCTATTAGTTACATTAAGTGGTAGCTGTTTTTCTTACATTATTTGGGTACTAACTAATCATCAGTAGAAAAATTAATTCCATTTTAGTCGAAAAGCATTTGGTATGATTGGTAAAAAGGAAGTGTGTCTTCTTTGTGATATTCAACAGAAAAATGAAGAAGACTTCTTGTCATACAAAGAAATGATATCTTCTGTGATCAGAGAGCAGTTCGAATCTTTTAAGTCGGCAATTTTTATCAGGTAGTGCAATCATTGTATTTTTAAAAAACCTTCAATTACTCATATTTCAAAATATTTTTTTCATTGAAAATTTCTGTTGAAGGATGAAGGGTGATGGCAACTTTTATTCAGAAATTGATAATGTCTTTATGACATAGCTTAATTGTAATTTTTCAATTCTTCAATAGAGCATCCTTAGAAAATAGTAAATGGCAATCAGACACGAGATCATCAGAACGAATGCTCAGTGATGCTTTAGATTGGTGGGAAGATCAACCAAACCTTACAGAACATTCAAAAACTTGTGTTTTAGAAGCAATTTCGGAAGCCAATGAAAGCAATAACAAGGTTTGAATTTATATTATTCTTTAATTGAATCTTTTCTCCTGGTGTTTTATTGGTTTTGTAATCTTTTTGTTTTGTTATTTAGCTTGATGTTATTTACTTGGTGACAGATGGAACTGTGGCTTATGGGGCAACTGAAATCTTATTGGAAAAGGTATCATTTAAAGCAGAAATTTTTTTCCGATTAATGTTCGAATAGAATCACTTCATGAGGAGGAATGTCTTGTAATATTACCTCTTTTTATATACAGATCAAACCTTTGAAAATCCCGATAAACGTTGTCTTCTTACAATCTACCTTGACACCAAACAATGCGAATGAAGTTTTTACACAAATCTCCAAACAGTCAAAAGGAAGGTAATGTGAAATTTCTTTTTTCTGTAAATTAGATTCTGTTATAGTTTTGTTGTTAAATCACTGTTAAATAATAGCACACTTAATTCATTGACCAGATGTCAACCACAGATATAATAAAGCCCAATGGACTAGATGTCGTGCTTTAAGCCATTGCAGGCAAAAAAATTGACTATCAAAAAAAATATTGTTGCTATTGTTTTAAAAAACTTGCGAAGCTTCTGATTGGTCAAGCGCTGAAATTCTATTGAAATGTCACGTGACATAGGTAGGTTTTCCTACCTAATCACGGCATACTTTTCAGCCAAAGCACAACGTCTAGCCCTTTGGTCTTTATAAATCTATGATGTCAACCTGTTATAAATTCCTTATTTTATTTTTCAGTTTTCATACTTTCAAAATGAATACTGATTGTGATAATTCAATGAATCAAGATAAGAATATCCGATCTGAAGTTGTTCTTGTATGGGAAGAGTTGGACAAAGCAAGGAATACTTTATATGATGTCAAAAAACTTGTCAATGAAATACAAAAGGAAAACAGAATAAAAGGTTTGCTTCCCATGGACCAATACCCACACCTCACTTCAGAAGTTGCATTGCAATTATATTTTGTTCAAGCCCAGTTTTTGTTCTGTTGGTGTAATTAATGATGATAATCAACCCAATCCCAGCGATTGTCAGGATTGTATTGTTCAAAAAAATCTTAAATAACCATCAATGGTAAAACACATGCAAGGACCTATTTTTAATTTTTTTTCTAGCTGCAAGCAAATTTCCTGAAGAAAAGCCACCCTTAAAAGAAGAGAAACACAATGAATTGAATATGACATCCAAGGAATGGCTGCTAATCCATGGTTTAAGAAGAAAGAAATTGACTCTACAAATCTTTCTCAAGGAATCAATTTTCAATCATTGTGATGGTGTACTAGATGTCCCAACATCGGTATTGAATTATTATCTATTCTGGCTTTAAAATGAAACTTGTAGATTGATTTTTTCCATATGATCACTTTTCATAAACCTCAACCATAATCTGATTAATGTACCTATTCTGTCATTTGTTTTCCAAATGAACGATGCAACATGAGTAATATAATGATCCTTTAGTGATAAGGATAGATCGGATTTACCTTTCAGGACCCTTCACTTGTAAACGCTCGGTACTGCCACCAGTTTGCTCACATCACGTAAGAATTTATCGCAATACTTTTCTTGATCCAAATTGATTTGTAAACGTATGCAGTAGACCTGTTTAGTATTTTGTTATGATTTATTATTTACTAACATCTTAGTAACAGTAACATATTATAAACTCTCAATTTCAGTTGGAAAGATGGCAGCATAAAACATGTTCATGTGACAGAGCCTGTTTATCGTAAATACAGAGAAAAATTGGTCGATATACTAGACAAGTATAAGAAAAGGTAATTCTATATACTTTAAAATCTAGCTCAAAGTAAGTATTATGATTCAACAAGATGATTGTTTGATCAATATTACTATAAAAACGTAATGCATAAAACCCAGTTTAAGTACCAAAGCTTCAATTGAAATATAGATTAATATTGCTCTTTCAGAAAAAAAAAAGAAAACTTAAACATCTACATTTTATTTTTAGATTGGATTGGCTTCAGAGGGGCAGTCGTGAATTATTTGGAACTATCATTGAGAACAAAGTAATCATTCAAATTCAAAAACTTTTATAGCATAAGCATTTCTTATTTAATGGGAAAATCTGGACTGGAGTTTTAAAAATTGGAAATTGTTTATTTTCAGGTGCTAATACTGATCGACACTTCAGCATCCATGGCTGTCAAAATTGACATCGTTAAGCGCAAATTATTGAAGCTATGTAAAGTAAGTACATTTTCCTTGATATTGTTTGACAGCCGCTGAGACACATTTCTTTATGAATTTCAACATCCCAAGCTTGATATTTAACACTGTATAATGATGTTGAATCAATTATATATTTTGTTATAGGAGCAACTTGCAAACAAACAGAAGTTCAATTTAGTGAGCTTTGGCTCAAAAGTGGTTTCCTGGAGAGAAAATATGGTCAAATGCACCTTTGATGTAAGTGTTTACGTATTTTATGTATAGTTGAAATCTTTTTATTAAATGAAGTTGGAAATATAAAAAAAGATTACATGACATCAAATATTGTTTCAGATCTAAATGTAAATGCTTTTTCATTCATTTTGCAATAGAATCTACAAAACGCTTTACAATGGTTAGAAGAGCTCCAGGTTCAGGGTAGCACCAATACATTTGGTGCATTGAGTTTGGCCAATGAAATGCAAGAGGTTGATGGAATATATTTATTATCTGACGGTCAGCCTGATCAGGTACAATTTATGTGTATTATGCGCATCATTTCATTTTTATCATCAAGAAGAACCATATTAAAAGTAACTGACTAATTTTGAGCAAGCAGCAAAAAATTCTCAAGATTTAAGTTGAGTGGGAAACTAATTTTGAGGGATGATAGGATGTATCACTTTCTTGGCCTAAAAATATGTTTTTGAGACAAATAATAACAGTTAAAAGAATCTTTTTGGTGAGGAAAGCCACAAGCAGTTGATTTCATTAAAGTTTTATATTTACTGTTATTTATGCTATCATTTGTTTTCAGCCACCAGATATGATTTTATCACAAGTGAACGACAAGATTCCCATACACACTATCTCATTCAATTGTACAGATACTGAAGCAAATCAATTCCTTTTCGACTTGTCCCAAAAAACCAAAGGAAGGTATGTTCCCCGATAACAATGGAGGTATTAGAACTAATTCATTGTTGAAAAACTACTGATATTCAATGTATTTGGTTTTTCTTCGATTTAGATATCATTGTTACTCAGAAGTTTCTACCAAAGATTCAATGCCCCCTACACACCAGGTATGCATAGGTGAAAGTCAAAAAGAATCTCGTTCAAATGATATCAACCCTCATCTCTGATAGGTTAGATTTTGAAATGAAATTAAAGTTACCTGAGTCGATTCTTTTTACCATATCACGAAACTTAATCCAAACTTTGTGTAATATTCCAAATAACTTTTTATAGAGTGAAGATTTAGCACTAATCCGTAGAGAAATCGAAACTGGATTAAGAGATTTGGAGCAAATGTTGAAGCTGCGAAATGAGTGTGTCAGCAAAGATCTAGTCTTCAAAAGAGAAAGGTAATCCCAACCCAACAGCATTTTTCAGATATTGTTATCCTGGTATTGTTGTTAAACAGACGATAAACAAAACACTATCAAAAGAACTTCATAGAGCAATTTTATTTTTTATTTAAAGGGATGATGATGTAATCAAAGCTTCAAAGTTGAGACCTTTCTCAGCAATTGCTTACAACGAGACAAGATCTTCGTTATTAAGAAGTGGTTTTCCTGTTCCCAAGAAACCTATCAGCAACAATTTCCATCGACAACTTTCTGCAAATAAGAATCATCATCATCATCAAGAAGAAGAAAGTGAACAAAAGCCAAAAAAGAAGAAAAAGAAAAAGAAAAGGTTTTTCAATCCTTTGTTTATATTGTTAAATTGAGACTGATATGTTGAGTATATTGGCACACTGAGCTTTTTATACTACTTCACTTTGCTTCAAAATTAAAGATGTTTTTGTTTATTTCAGGTCAAAAAAGACAAATTCCGAAGTACAAAAGTATGTATTTTTCTTTATCTTATATTTCACATTATTTTCAATGGTTTAAATATTCTGGACAAGGAATGAGCCATAACTTTGCAAAATGTCGCCTATGTGATTTTGGAGATCATCAGGTTCATTAAAGTAAACTCTTGTTTTTTAGATGGTTGCATACTCATGGTTTATCAGCCAGCAAGTTGACCATTTTGGATGCTTTAAAGCCAACAATCATCCAACAGAAGCCTACGTATATTCCCTCTCTGGATAAAGAGATCTTCTCTAAAGTCTATGGTGATGTAAGCTATCTTTGATTTCTCTATTATCATATTAACTTTCTTTTTTATCACTGTCATTTACCTTGATTGGGTTATTTTTGTACTACAACCTAAACAGGATAAGGGGTTTGATTACTGTGTCCGATATATTGTGGGTTTTTTACAAGCTTCTCCTTAATCGCATTATTGGAGAGACAAAAGTTTGTATTTAACCTTAGAAAAAAAAGTCAAAAAATATGTCACAAAAAGGGTATCACAATTATGTCAGACACACTGTACCTTTTCGTGGGTATGAAAATCTCAATGGAATTATAAATAAAGGCTTTTTCTTGAAATTTCAGATCTTCCCTATCATCCACTCAGCTTCTGGCAAAACGAAGGAATTCCAAATCGTAAACCCTCAAGCTGTTGATCTAGTCACTTACGAAAACAAATTGGAATTTGCTTTGAGTAAAATTGAAGAGTAAGTTTTTCTACAGTCATAAAAGAGTAATCAAAAGAATTTTTTTGGGAATGAAATCCTTTAAAAATTGTTTTCTAGAGAAATTGAAAATAAAGAATGAGATAGAGTAATTGTCTATAGATTAGGAGGCGCTAGGAGGAAGTCGTTAATTTCACAATCCCCTTTTCCGTTTTAAGTCCCAAATTAACTGATATACAAATCTTTCTTTTGTTTTAGAAAAATGAATGAATTTGTACTGGAAAATCTGTCAGATGAAGCCAAAGAAAAGTATGAAAAGTGTTTTTCTTTCTCCTTACCTGGGGAAAGTGAGGGGTAAAATTTTTCCCCGTCGAAAAAAAATTTTTTTTTGTGTTTTGAAATAGTTTAAAAGGATCGTTTTAGGCAATAAAATTTTTCAGCTCTGCCTAATTTAAGCTCATAGATGGAAAGAAAAAGATACAGATTTCGATCAAGGGGGTTTATAAACCTAGTATTGGAAATGGTGGTCCTCGTAAAAACTGAGAAGTTTAACCAAAAAAGATAAAATCAAAAAGAGGATGTTTATTAAGCACACTTTAAGCACACAAGAAGAATTTTTTCATTGTTAATTTTGCAGAATCTGTCCTGAAGATGAACCGTCGAGTTTTCGAGATTTCAAAGAAGAAATTGAACGAGACTTTAAGCAACAGGAACAAGGACCTTCATTAATAAAAGACTTGGATTTTTTGGAAGAAGAATTAGCTCAAGGCTCTATCTACATGAAGCAATCGAAAGATTTGAGAGCAACCGTAGACCAGGTAATGTATACACAAAAATTACAAAATCTAATGGTTTATTTGAAAAATGTATTTGAATTTGATTAGGAGTTTCGTATAAATTAAAAAGCCTGTTCTGTCAGTTGAACCTAAGGTTTCCTGCATAAAATTGAATTGATTTGCTTGACTATCATATTGAGAAACATTCGGCCTATCATATCTTGGTCCATTACAAAGTGTAATTACCTTCGTACCGTATGCTTTGAACTAGTGCTTTAAATTGCTTATCTCGTCTCGATCATTAACTACTCTGTGATGAATTTTAATCATTTTGACGTCTTCTTATTGATCAATTATCTAGTAATTATTAAGCATCCACTATGCTAATTATTTTCTCTTACATAAGAGTCATACAACTTTGATTTTTAGCTGTCCAAAGAAGCTCGACGAGAAAAAGAAGAGAAAGAATCTCCCAAAAAGGTACTTACTGGTGAAACCTATGTGTTGCGGCCAACAGATGTCTTTACCATATTTTGAAAAATTGTATAGTATTAGCTCAAAATTATTTTCAAAAACATTTGCCATCAACTTCGTCCCAAAATGAAGAAGGATGGATTTACATTCATAACTATTTTTTCTATCCTTTTACAGAATAAGAATTCTCCAAGTAAAACTCCATCCAATCCTAAATTCCGATATCACCGTGTATTAGCCCGATCGGATCTGGACGGGTTTTATTATCCAGCCATCGTCAATAAGTACGTGAACGCAAGATTCGTGAATGTTCTTTTCGATGATGGTGAAGTACAAGTGACGTCAGTTCGTTATTTGATGCCTATTGGTGGATCCGCCCCTTGTCCTATTCTTAACGTAAGAAGTGATTTTATTTCAATCTTGGGAAACTTTCCTTTTTAATGTTATTCGCGATCTTCATGGCGTTAAACGGAAGCACCCAATAAAGACTGGGTGTTTACCACTAATTTTGACTTCAAACGATACAACTAGTGGCAAACTAATCATTTTTTAATTCACAAGATACCGAAGTTGAGTGAGTGTTGCTATTACGTTGGTGTAACAGCATATACGTCGTGTATATTTTACTGGAGATACACTATTTGAAGATTTGATGAGGGGAATATACCCTGTTGTGTTCCCATAAGGATTTATTAGAAATCTGATTTTATTTTCTTCTTTCAAATACAATATTCGAATTTTTTTCATACAGGTTGGAGATTATGTTTTGGTAAAATGTCATGCTCAAAATGAGGAGTTGGAAAAGATCTTTTATGTTCCTGGTATCGTTCAAGTATCACCCCTCAAAATGAAGGCTACTGATAACTTCTATACTATCGTCAGATATGATACCAGGAAGGTTGGTACTGATTTCAAACGACATATATTGGGTTAATAGTTTCATTTATAAGGATGGATCACTTGTATTAGCCTTACTTGTATTCAAACCATCCTCTCTCACGCAGAAAAGAAGGAAGATTGGATTTTTCAAAAACATCTTCTTTTTTTAGTGCACAGTCTTGCGCAAAGACCTGGTGAAAATATCTCGATCACGATTCGTCTTTTCAGTGAAATTCATCCAAGAATGCGAACAAAATATCGCTTCTTTTGATACCAGGTTTGCAACATTTATTCTCGTGCTCTTTAGGTTTATTCGATCTTTCTTGATAAGATATTTCTCTTTCATTATTCATCGACCCTTTCCACTCTGATGAATAAGATTTTATCTGATATTCCGATGGCAGATTGACGGCAGCCCACGCTAATTCTCTGAAGAAGCTGACCAACTACCCATCGGAGATGATTGATAGTCGGCCTTTGATGTGCCGCTTCCTCAGTCGGGATCAACTATCCTTGCGCGTAAACCTGAAATTATTCGGTTGGACCCGCCGATCCCCGAAAACGAGGGCTGGGTTACCAGAACTCCCGCTGAAAAATGCTTGACGCGATCCTGCAAAATTCCGTAATCTAAATCTTCTAGATGTTGAAAGTTTTCCCGACCTTTAGCGTGTTGGATGAAAATTTCTGGGTGCCAGATGAGATAAGACTGTATTTAAAAAAAACCTTCCTTAATGAATTAGCAGTTTAAACATTATTGCCTTTATATTTTTTAGAAAATTTGAGACGCTACAAAGCTTACATGGTGAGTAAATTCGCTGATGTTGATGGTTTAAGTTTATTGGTTATTATTGAGTAGTTAACATTATATAACCAATGACATATTTCACCGTTGGACCCTATTTAGACCCTTTCTGAATGTTATTAATTATTATAATGAAACTGTACAATCACTGTATTATGATATCTAGCTTTGCTAAAACGTGTCGAATTTTCGTTTTTAGTTCCTAGACCTCCTTCACGTGACTCGAATTCGTCAAGGTCTACTTCAAGGTCATCGGCCAGAACCACTCCACGTGCTTCATCACGTGTTTCATCGCGTGCTTCGTCTGTTATCAGTGCAGTTTCAAATCGTTCTCAAAGTAAGCTTAAGGTAGACAGAGACCATGAAGAAAACGAAAGTGAAAGTGAAAGTGGCAGTGAGAACGAACGCGAACAAACGAGCGATAAACTAAATGAGAGTGTGGTAGAAGAGCGAGACTCCATTTCCAATGAAATTGACCAACTGAAAAACCAACGAGAAACAATTTTGAAAGAAATTCAAAAATGTTTGGAGGAAGAGCACGATGCTAAACAAAGAGAATTAGATGAACAGAAACTGATGTTAACGCAATTCCATGATAAGTTAGCTCTTAATGAATCCAAGATTTCTGACCAACAAGCCGAGTTGGAGAAACTTCGAGATGATTTGATGAGAGAAAGAGAAGAGTTGGATCAGAAGAAGAAAAATCAAGATGAAAATGATGGAGAAGAAAATAAGGTATCATTCATTCATTCGTTCATTCGTTCACTCATTCACTCACTCACTCACTCACTCAAAAGTTTTCCTTTTTAGAAATTCTCCGTAACTCGTGTATGACTGTGTATTTTCTTTGCATTCTTTCTTCGCAATACAGGAATTAAATGTTCCTCCAAAAGATATGGAGAGCATTCAGAAGGAATTGTTTGATCGCCTCTTGGTGCAACAAGAAGATTTCTTCCATCGCTTACTCCAACACGAACTTAATAAAGATATTCAACAGAATCCAACACCAAATGATCAACACAAAAAGAAAGAAAGTGAAGAAGAGACATCTGAGCGGGAAAGGTAAGGGGCGTCAACCTTTCTTTCAGGTCTAAGGTCTAAGGATGAACAAGGTGATTTTGGGCTTTGCCTCTCGGTCAAAATTATGAAATGAATTCATTTGCAAATAATATCAAAATTTCTGAACTTAAACACACACGTGAATTTATCTTTTTGTTTAGGTAAACGATAACACTCTGTAAAATTCTGGTATAGTTTATGGGCTGTGTAAAAGTTCTACCGATACGACAGCGAAATCCCCTATCGGATTTTCTTTTGACTTATTGCTTACATACATGTTTTTTTATAAGTATTGCACTTAAAAGCATATCAAGGCTCAGAAATGTCAAAAAAATGTGCTGAGCATTACCTTGAGCCTACGAAAAATTTAATTTCCTGATTTTGGCTGTTTTTGGTTTGGATTTTACAGACTTTCGGAATCTTTCTAGAATTGTACCTAGGATATAAGCATCCTTATAAGCATTTTTCAGCCTTGTCAAGCCCTCGTCCTAAGCATCTCCGAGCCTGTTTTCGAATTTTTGTATGCTCATAAAAAAACATCTAGTAACTTATCATAGACCACAGTACAGCATAGTCTCCGCGTGTATCGTTTAAGCCCGGTATCGGATAACGAGGAAAAAGAAACTGAGGACGAAACAAAACCTTATCTTGAGGATGAGAAAGAGGAGCACGAAGAACGAGTGGAAAGTGAAGAAACCAAGGATGAAGAAAAACCAGGTGAAAAGGATGGTGAAGAACCAGATGAGAAGAGGAATGTTGGAGAAAATGAAGACGTGACAGTGCTCATCTCGCCGACTTCTGATGCTGTTTTGTTAGCTCAAGGCGATACTGGCGTCTTTGTTTGTAAGTTAACAACTTGTTTGTATAAATTACCTAAAGGAAGACATCTTAATTTTTTCTAGGTCAGAACATGCTAGAGTCTAAAGTTTGTCATTTTAAATGTTTTACTTTAGAAAATACTACATAAGGCTAAAAAGATGTCTGATTTCAATTACAGAGCAACTATAAGCTGAAAGAACCAGAACCTTATATTGGACTCTAGAAGATGTTGAAAGTGGGGGTTTCAAGTTGAAGGGACCCAGATGGAGGTTTACAATGAATCATTTCCCTTAAAATACTGATTTATTATGGACATCATAAACTCAATTAACGTTACAAAGTGTGCTGATTAAATGATAATAAACCAGCCAAGGCTGGAAGGTCAGCCAATAGAGCTTAGCTAGATAGCTTTAATAAGTGGGTTAACAGATGTAAGAGATGTACTGAAACAGAGTAGACTAAAAATGTTGAATAATGTACAAAATGTGAAACATTTGATAACTTGATTTAAAATTATTTAAAACAAGCCTGAGAGCTCCTCCCCCCCCCCCCCCCACGAGAACCTCAAAGTATACTTCTCTTTAGCATTGTAGCACTGTTTCTATGACATCAAACAATTAAGCTATAGTTCATTAATAAAATAAAAGAGAAACATAGTGTAATTAAATTTTTGTAAATTTCATTCCAGTCAGTTATGATACATTTTTTCCTTGGATGTAGACAATATCCATATCTTATCTAGAAATAATAAAATAAGAAGATTGCCAAATCGTCAGAACCAAAATAAAGATATCCATCAAATATACATAGAAACTGTACTTTTTGTTTTACTTGATAAAACTCCAATAACACTTTAAACTAACAAGCTACAAACTTTAAATCACAAAGCGCAAACTCCAGAAAAACACAATTTGCATCAAAAACTTTGCAAAACGTAGTTCATATTTATAACATTTCAACAGGAACTGTATTTTGGTAGACTTGGTCAAATTACAGAAACCATTTGTCAGTTGTCTGCAAGGCCAATGAGGTATGTAAAAACTGACTGCTATTCAGTCAAAGCCAAAATTTGGCAAGGCCAGAAAAACATAATTTGCATCCAGTCTGCGTATATAAATTTTGTAGTTTTGTATCGTCAAGTTACACAACATGCACACAACCATCTTGAAGACTTTGCTGGTCGCAAATGATAATCGAAAGCAAAACTTAAAATTCATAACTATGCAGGGAAGCTCATTTTCCCCCCGTTTTGCTTTAAACTCCCTTTTGATTGGTCTATGAATTTGGGCGATTGCTTTACCGCCTTGGCGGAATCAACACACGACCATAATAAATAAATTCAACAGGGCAGCGGAGTAGCAATTAATTTCAACTGGGAGTCCTCTCTTCTGTGCCAAGCACTGGCAGTGTTTTTTAAACTTTAAAACAATGTTAAATGAAGACCAGATGGATTTGTTTGTTATGACTGTGCAAGTTGTGACAATGACGATGACAATGTCATCATTTGGTTCCCGTCATCTGACTGACCCTGATTTACGTTCAGCAGGTAGAGTTGGAGAGTCTGGATTTCCACTGTCGACCTCTGCACGCTCTGTGTTTACAAGTTTTCAAATCGAAGTAGCGAGCCGCATGCTAATGGAGAGTAAACCGAAAACCTATTTATCCACGGTTTCTCAATTTTTTAATTTGGATCAGTCCACAAGGATTCCCTTTCAACAAGATGTAGCTGCTTCTTAACAGAAAAATATTTTCGACCAACCGACTGAACGACCTCCACTTTTTAAAGTAGAAATGACGGGAACCAAACAATTTTTTTGCGATTCGCCTTATCAAACATGTCCAAACCAAGTCCAAAAAGCACGATTGCATCCAGTCTTTATCAAATTTAGACAGTAGCTGTGCTTTTGTAAACTTTATCGAATTCCAATAACATTATAACACCATCAATCCCCCCTAGAGGCAAACAAGAAAAATATGTTTTATTGCAAAAACTAATAAAAAGCAGCAATAAAAAGTATCAGAAAATTCAACATACTGTAAACAAAAACTTGAGCAAACGGCTTTAAAGCTTCAAAAGATGTAGAAAAAGAATCCCCTTGATGAAAATCATGTGTTTGATTTGCCGAGTTAAAAAAATAAATGACAGAAATTGAAGCTTGCAACAGATTTACGCTGGAAATACTTTGGTACAACAACATTGACTTATCACCGCTTGAGCCGCCATTTTGAAACACCACATTATGATTATGATCTGTAAAAACAACGCACGCTAAAAGTACCCAAAAAGTTAACCCGATCGGAAGAAAGTTTTGAAATCAAAGTGAGATCGGGAAATCGGATTTTTTTTTGCCGTCTTACGATGATGATGATGATGGAAGAACCGAATTTTACCTATTTGAATGCTCAGCTTAGGCTGACCAATTATTTACGTATAGAAAATTTCAAATAAGTATTAAGCTGGCACCTATTCAAATAGCATAAACTCAATCATCAAGAATTTATAGCAAGTTTGACAAAAACTAACGTGTACATTAGTCATGCTAAAGGTAATTCATTGACTTCGATATAATGTAAAATTAATGTTATTTCCCTAACATTTCCCCTAACCTTTAAAATGGTAACATTCACGCTTTTTAAATTTATCAAAATTTATTTTATAAGAATATTCATGATAAAATTGGCCGAAAAATTATACTAAGAATATCACCATAATGTAATTGGGCAACTAAATCTCAGAATGCCCCTCTTAGAGCACTTTTATCTGTTAATTGCCAATTATCCCCCAGTAAGGCTCAAAATATTTTTAAAACTGTTGTTCATCATCAATAAGTATTAATATTCTTCGGTGTAAAATTCATCAGAGAAGTGCTCCTCATTTCTTCGTTTTGCGGTGCGATACGGCAATCTCATGTAAGGTGAAGCATCTCGGCTGTTCTGATATCCCCCTCTCTTAAGACGCATGTAGGAGTCATCGAACATTTCTTTCTTGTCTCCATACGAAAGATCCCCATTTCTGTAAGACACCGGGTCCTTCGAATTGCCATCTTCGTATCTTTGACGATCCTCCCGAACACGATATGCCGGCATTCTGTCACCATTTCCATTGCCATTTCATCTTCCACTTGTTGACGTCGACGCTCATAATCCATACTACGCATGCTCCTCCAATCTCTCTCTGCCCCATACCTCTCATCTTCAAATTCCATTTGGTCACCTTTCGGTAATTTGACTTCCAATTTCTCCCAGGATGGCACAACATCGAGAAGTGTATTCTGCCAATAATGTGAGATGGCTTCTTTCAATTGTTTCATGTAGGGACGTTCATGGAATAATTTCAACGCAATGACTTCGCCACTCTCTTTCCAACCTTTTTTGTATGTCGTATACCATTTGTAACCGGGACTTTTGAAGTTGCGGTCCCATCTGATGCGCACATCCTCAATACACGTGTGACTTGATACATCCGCGCGGTCGAACACACAATGACAATCCACGCTTTGTTGTGTATGTGCGCCTGGCCAGCCTTCCCAAATTTCCTTTGTTTTGCATGACATGGTTTCTTTACAGTAGTCGCCATCTGTATGCATTTTCTCGATCATGGACACTGCGTTTCGGACGTACAATGCAGACCAACGTATCTCATTATTCAAATCCTTTGCGTACCGGCTAAAGACAAGCTTATGGCTTGGTGAATCTGCATATGTGGCAGTTAAAGCGGAAAGACTGGCCAAACAAAGAACAACGTAATCACGGAAAGTTACCAACGCAGCCTCCAGACGCTTCACGTCATAAGTGGAAAGTTTTTGGTTAGCATAGACTTTGCTGGAAAAAAGTGCAAATTTGGGTCGTGCAGCCATGATATCCTTTGTTGCATCCTCCTGGCATTCGTCGACTTTCTCTTTTGTTGTCTCCTTCAAACAGTTTCCCCACATTTTGAACAAAGACTTGTACTCGCGTCCGGCCAAATCTTTTTCAAGATTGATTGTCTTTTGGTCGACATATCCTTTCATCTCATCCAGTCGATGGTTGACTTCATCAGTTAATTTTTCGATAGCTTCATTGGCTTTATCCAAAATATCTTGAGTTTTCCTAATTTGGTAAGTCCTTTCATAATCATTTCGTTTCCTTGTGCTCCAGCAACGATTTTGCCCATGTTTGATCCAAAAGCACCTAAAATCCCGTCTTCCATCTTTGCGGTCGGTGCTGTGATCCTTTTCACCGTGACTTTATTTCCTCCTGGTACATAACCTTTGAATGAGCAAAATTTTCCTCGTGGCAAGTTGCGCGCGAAAAAATGTCCTCCGCCATATCCTCCATTACCTCCGCTCACTCGGTTTGGTGAAACCAGCAAAAATATCAACAAAAATAACTTTGAATACATGTTTTATTAGAATCTGAAATACAAAGAAAATATGTCATTTAGCAAGTAAGTTTATTCATCTGGTGGTCGCCAGTTCTGAATTGAGAGAGTCTATCCCCTTTCCTTTTCTTGCTTGACCCAAAAAATGAAAATCTGAATTTGAGTGCCGGACCTAGTCTTAACTCCCAATTACCTAATTAGTAACCGAGGGTGAATTGCAATCTAAGGTTTTTTTTTCAAGGCAAATCCTATACCGATCGAGTTACCAACCCATTCATGTCATTCAAATTCTTGACAACAATGATTATTGTATTTAAATTTTTCTAGCTCAAAGAAGAAGGGTATTTTCACAGAACAAGTCATAGAACACGAAAAAAACAATGGCAGAGTCGTAATTTTAAAATAGATTAGGTGTCTTGACGTAACTAACCACTTCACCAATCTGACCACATTATACGACCCATTTTACAACGAAAAAAAATTCTCATTAGCTTAATTTGAACATTTGAGTACATGTACCATTAGCATTAGGATGACCATTCATATCATCTTACCATGCACTGTATATATTTAAGAACTGATTTCTTCTCATAGCGCTCGTTCCTTCTTATAGCTACTGAGAAAACGTGAAAACACAATTTCCCTTTTATAGTAACCAGACATCAAAATAGCAAAGCGTCAAGCTCACGGCAAAGTGTTTTCGGCAACTTCATTTTTTCGTTTTGTCTGAGTTTGTCTGGTTGTACTTTTGAAGCCTGATTGTTAATTGGTTTCACATCATAGAAGCTGTTTAAGAGTTTTCTGCAATTTCTATTCGGCGTTCCCTACAGCTGTTTTTACAAATCGTTGAATAGATGCAAAAGAATGATGCTCTTTCAATACCATTCAATTTAATTTCAATTTAATCATGTATTAGATATATTGAACTCGATTATTACAAATTTTAACACGAGGATAAGACATCAAGCTCTTTAACCTTTGATCGTATGATCGAATCCAATTTGGAGTTTGAAAAGATGTCATCACAATTTGACTCTATTTCATCTATGTGTGGATTTCTCCTACTTGCAGGTTGAGTTGCCTTGCCAATTTTGAGCTACGTCGTTTGGATGGATTAGTCGGCGTTTTTTAAAAGACTGTTCACATTTTTACATACCTTTCTTAGATTAAAAAAACCATCATAAAAACCGGTATCATGAAGGGGTTATCCTGCATGTAACCGAAATTTATGAGGTTTACGGGTCGTGCACATCGAGAAAAGCTAAAGTAGTTGTCATAGATAAAAGTGGTTATAGGTTAGTAAGATGTTAGTTCGGCTGAAACCCACTATTTTAAATTTTTGAAAAATTACGTAGTAATGCAGACAATTAAAAGAAAACTCTAGATTGTGTATTCTTGAAGGAAAATGTGTATAATTTTTGATACTTATTTTGTGTTATTGAGGAAGGAGTGGTAAAAAAATAATAAATTCATGTGAGAAGGCAATAATATTATGAAGGCCATCGTGTATTTTTGAAGGAAAATGTGTCAAACTTGTCAATTCATATGTTCGTCATGTTGCATATTTTTAGCGAGAAATATGGTAATGGAGTATGAAAAATATTTTGCTATGCAAATCATGATTATTCATAATTAAATATATCGTTTTAGTATTTGGAACCTTGAGAGCATAGGAGCTTGTGGACAACTCAAACATAATTTAGCATGTGGTCGAGAAATCTCAAAGATGATATGAGATTGAGATCTATCATTAAATAAATAATTCGTTTTAGCATGATGAGCCTGCAAAATATTTGAATATGTGAAATTTAAATTAGAGTTATGATAAATGTGAGTAAGACTTTTAGTGAGAAATAATGAAGAGTTTTTATTAGTTTGTGATCATTCGTAAATGAACATATCGTTTTTGAACATGGAAAATTATGAAAGAAATAACGGAATAGTGCAATGTGAACAGGAGACCATGACAGGTAGAATGCAAACTGTCCATTGTGTATTTTTAAAGGAAAATAACTAAGTCTTATTATGTAATTTTAGAGGAGAGTGTGGTGAAAAATGAAAGAAATTCGTTTTTGAACGTGAAGAAATATGAAGGAAATAACTGATAGTGCAGTTAGAATAAGAGGCCATGATAGGTACATAATTAGTTGAATGGAAGGTGCCCCATATATAACCCAATTCATCTACATCAAAACTACTGACATTCGGAAACAACAAACAACAAACGATAGGTGATCCAACCCCAAGAAGGACGGGCCTATTCCTGTTGTGTAGGTTATTGAATAGTGAGCCTTTAGTCTGTATAATGCCTTTAGACTGTGGAGGTATGGAAGTAGAACAAATAGTCTAGTCGGATTGAAGATAATCTACTTGAGACTACCTATGGTCAGGTGTGGTCCAAGAGTAAGCGCCATCTGGGCCGCCGGGGCCACCTGTCAATCCTAACATAGGGTGCATCCTGGATCCAAAAAAAAGATGCAACCTATCTTCCATCCGTCCTTAAATCACAGGAACAGTACCATCCCACCCTTTATAGTGAGGTGGACCCTCCCATGTACATGTCAAACAAACTTATACAATCTCTACATTTTATAAGATCAGTCAATCGAGGTGAAGCCAGCAAAAGAAAATTTCCACAATAAACCTATGATCACATTTCAGTCATGGTTAGACCCTGGAAAACTGAAGGTATACAGACCTAGTGTCTGACCCGGGACAGAGTTGAGGCAGTACCATAGGTGTGGCTGTAGAAACAGTGATGTGAGAAGAAAAATAAAAGGAAAAAGAGCTTACTTTGTCAGTGAAGTTGTCTGAAGACTGAGAAGTGAGCAATATTGATGTTGGTTTGAGGATCTTGATAGTCAGGATGATGACGAAAGTACAGTGAAAACGATAAAAATCCAATAGGATGAGTAGCAAAGATTGTGAAAATTTTGTAATTTGAAGAGATTCAATACAATTCAATTCAATACTATAATAGCTGTCTTGAGATTCTTGAAGTCAAGGAATGAAAATTTTCGATGGAGGAACTGGTAGTCTAGTGAAATTGCACTAGAAGGGCTTCAATAGCCAAACGTTGGAAGGGTATCTTTTAGATCGGAAAAGTGAAAGTGAAAGTGAAATCGAAAGTGAAAGTGGAATTGAGAGTGGAAGTGAAAGTGGTTTTCGGTAACAACTTGTGTAAGAAGAAGGACAAGGAATAGGTAATGGGGGGAGGACGGAGCTTTGTGTGAGAGATCTGAATTCGAGTTAAGCGGCTTATTTGGGCAATAAAAGGACAAAATGGAGAGGAGAGATATTAGGTCATAAAAAGTTATGAAAATTATGAAGAGAAAAAAAGAATGACAGAAGTGGGCTTTGAACTCAGTTCATTCCGGTGCGACGCGTAATCGGTGACCATCTCACCGGCGCCTTGCGGATAAAAATATGATTTCAAAATGTAAAAATTATGAAGTAAATTTGGATTAAAACTTGTTGAATAATCCATGTGGATTACTAGGAGATGAGATAGAGGTTATAGGAAATGCGTTCTTTGGGTCCATAAGGATATAATTAGTGTAGTTGGAGTGAAAGAGGGAGTTTCAGAAGGTAGTGTTCGATGGTGAAGGGAAAACGAAAGTGATAATGGAAAATCTGGAATTAGTGGAAAGCTAGGTGGTGAAGAAGGTATGTAGAAGGGTGGGTAGAATGAATAAGGGGGATGAAAGACGGGGGAAACAGAGAATATTTGGTGAATAGGAAGAAATCCATAAAAGATAAGAGTGGAGGAATCAGATGGGGTTCGAACCGAGAGCATTGCGGTGGGAGTCTATGGAAAGAACCATTAGACCAAAAGGTCGAAGTGCGCAGGGGCGAAAATTAGGAGAGTGATCAAGGAGAAGTAAAGAACTAATAATGAAAGTCGAATGTGACATAAAGAACTGTGTGTAAGTGACTATCCAAAATCATCATTAGTAGGAAAGCTGATAAAGATTGTGAGAAGGAAACCATGGCAGACAATAATTGCAGTATAAAGGAGAAACACGAGGGTTGGTACGTAGAAAATATAGTGATAATGAGAGTTGGATTATAATAAATTTATTATCGTAGATTTCAAAACTTGATGGTATACGGTATGACAATTTTATAAAGAAGAGTTTGTAATAGGTTCAAGTATTAGGGCGTGGTTTAACATCGGTGGAAGTCAAGATCGTGCCAAGGGTGGTGTTGTTACGGTAAACAGTGGTGGGTTTGACGAGGATAGTGTTGAGGGTTGGGTCTTGTTCGATTATGTTCCATTTTCCAAGGATAGTATTTCTGATGTTATTGTCTCGATTGTTGTATAAAATTAAAGGAAGGATTTGACGTGGAGGTTGAGGTGGTTGGTTGATGTCTAGGAGATGGTTTCTAGGGATTTGAAGGGCTTTCATTATGTTACGGTTGATGATTTGAAGAGGATACCCCCGTGCAATAAGAATTTTCGTGAGATGGTACAGTTCGGTTTCCAGAATAGAATCATCACTAATAATAAGGTTGTATCTTAAAGCCTGTGAGTAGACAATGCCTTCTTTGACGTGGTTCGGGTGGTTGGACATGTAGTGGAGTAGTTGTGATCGGTCGGTAGGTTTGCGGTATATGGTTGTGTGGAACTTATGGTCTTTGATAAATATGGAGAGGTCAAGAAAGTTTACATTAGAGGTGGAGCTGTCAAAAGTGAATTTTATTGTATCGTGGATAGAGTTCATGAATGTTGTTAATCTTTGGAAATCGTCTGCAGAGCCAGTAAAGAGAAAGAAAATGTCATCTATGAATCGTTTCCATAGTAAGATGTGTTGTTGGAATTCAGTCAGGATCATATCTTCAATAGTTCCCATGAAAAGGTTTGCATATTGAGGAGCATAACGCCCACCCATGGAAGTGCCAGAGTTTTGGATGTAATGTTGGTTCATGAAACGAAAGTTGCTATTTTTTAGAATAAAATCTAATAGAATGCGGATAGTAGTGACATTTGGAGAGCCAGCAGGTAGAAGGTGAGGAAAGGATTTGTAGTGATATGTTGTAGCTTGTAGGCCCTCATCATGAGGAATATTAGTGTAAAGAGCAGTGACATCAGCTGTAACCATGAGGAGATTATCAGGTAGGATGTCAAAATCGTTGAGGATGGATAGCATATGTTTGGTATTTTTCAAGTAGGAAGGTAGATTTTCGACGAGAGGTTGAAGGAAGTAAGCGATGTAACGGGAGAAATTATCAATAGGACTATCAAAGCCAGAGACTATTGGTCGTAAAGGAATATTCATCAGTTAATTTTTCGATAGCTTCATTGGCTTTATCCAAAATATCTTGAGTTTTCCTAATTTGGTAAGTCCTTTCATAATCATTTCGTTTCCTTGTGCTCCAGCAACGATTTTGCCCATGTTTGATCCAAAAGCACCTAAAATCCCGTCTTCCATCTTTGCGGTCGGTGCTGTGATCCTTTTCACCGTGACTTTATTTCCTCCTGGTACATAACCTTTGAATGAGCAAAATTTTCCTCGTGGCAAGTTGCGCGCGAAAAAATGTCCTCCGCCATATCCTCCATTACCTCCGCTCACTCGGTTTGGTGAAACCAGCAAAAATATCAACAAAAATAACTTTGAATACATGTTTTATTAGAATCTGAAATACAAAGAAAATATGTCATTTAGCAAGTAAGTTTATTCATCTGGTGGTCGACAGTTCTGAATTGAGAGTGTCTATCCCCTTTCCCTTTCTTGCTTGACCTAAAAAATGAAAATCTGAATTTGAGTGCCGGACCTAGTCTTAACTCCCAATTACCTAATTAGTAACCGAGGGTGAATTGCAATCTAAGGGTTTTCTTTTCAAGGCAAATCCTATACCGATCGAGTTACCCACCTACACGTTTTTTTTTTTTTAAGAAACTAGTTTTGCCAAGCAGCCTCAATGTTTCTTAAGAAATCAGCCTGTTCTGTTGAGCCTTAAATGTTTCTTACATGTTTCTAAACTTTTTGACATAATCAGCCTCATGGAAGGCTGGATTGGAAGGTTCTTTAAAGAAACCGAATTAAAAGATGTCATCTTCTCATTCTGAGCCTCAGCATGTTTCTTAGATGTTTCTTAGTTTTTAGGCATTCTGAGCCTCATGTTTCTTAAAAGTGTGTTTCTTAAAAAAAAAAACGTGTATTCATGTCATTCAAATCCTTGACAACAATGATTATTGTATTTAATTTTTTGTAGCTCCAAGAAGAAGGTTTTTTCACAGAACAAGTCATATAACAAGAAAAAAACAATGCCAGAGTCGTAATTTCAAAATAGATTAGGTGTCTTGACGTAACTAACCACTTCACCAATCTGACCACATTATACGACCCATTTTACAACGAAAAAAAAATTCTCATTAGCTTAATTTGAACATTTGAGTACATGTACCATTTGCATTAAGCTGACTTTTTATGACCATTCATATCATCTTACCATGCACTGTATATATTTGAGAACTGATTTCTTCTCATAGCGCTCGCTCCTTCTTATAGCTACCGAGAAAACGTGAAAACACAATGTCCCTTTTATAGAAACCAGACATCAAAATAGCAAAGCGTCAAGCTCACGGCAAAGTGTTTTCGGCAACTTCATTTTTTCGTTTTGTCTGAGTTTGTCTGGTTATAGACTGGCACGCCAGTCGGGCTGGAACGGAATCACGCGGGAAAAGTGAGCGTAGGAGTTAGGTAAGCGTAGGAAGAAATTTTGTCGGCGGCGAGGGCTGAAAGCCCGACTGGAGCGAAACCCCGACTGGAGCGAAACCCCAGGAAGGAAAAAACGGCTAAGCTGAAGCCCCAATCTTACAACGCCAGATTTCGGCGTTGTAGAAATGAATGAACTTTGAGAAATTCGTGAAATGAGAAATGAAAACTTCCGTCAAAGTCGCAGATCGTGTTGTTTTGATTTTTGAGGAGGGAGTGATTGGAAAAAATAATGGCTGACTTCTAGTGGAAATTTTTATTTGAAAAGATTTTGTTTTGTTTCTTGTTTCTTATTGATGAGTCTCTTCTTTGTGTATATGTGGCTTTTCTTCATGGTTCTCTGCATGCAAAATTCTTTGGCTCATTTTTGATTGTTTTTTGTTTTGATTTGAGAGGCAAGAGAAGATGGAAAATCTTGTAACATCAGTTATATCAGAACTTGTTGACTTGTTATCTTTTCCTATTCATAACTCATTCAATTTTAGGAATGGAGTATTCAGATTGCAAACACTATGGAGTGTGAGTTTCTTTTTCATTTCAGCTTTCTTTTTCCTAGGTTTGCAGGTGGTAATCAAAGGGATAACCCAGGTACAGTATAGCTAACAATTATTTACTGACATTCAAACACATAAAGACGTTTTAATTTTCCAGGACTCACAAGTCAAAGGTTCTTTATCAAAAATATATGGTTGTTGGACTACCAGAGACTACTACACGACACTGACACAATGTCGTGTGTATTGGAAGTGCTACAAACTTTTGTGAATATCTACCTGGTTATCCCTTTGTTTTGAGTTTAAAACGTACTGTATCTATCCCTATGATAAAATTACACAGTTTTGAGTAGAAATAGAGTTTGTTAAAGCGGGTGCACACTTCTCCAAAAAATATTTTCTTTCAAATTATGAAATATTAAAAGTCTTCTTACATCTAAAAATGATTAAACTTTTTCGCCATGCTTATGTTTTACTCAATTCTAGTATTTTTTCCAAAACTTATATATACTTACGTAGAGGGAAATTTAGCAGAATTTATGGAGAAAATTAAGAATTCTCAGTTTGGCAACAAAAATTTCTCAAACACTGTACACATAGTACCTAACTATAACTTTAAACATTTACATATTTTTAAATTGCCAGATGATTAGTGTGGCAAGAAAACTCATTTTTTTCATTCAGCCATAAATCTTCAAGTGTGAAGTTAATTTTATAGTACACATACTTACAATTTACAGAAAAATGGGTGATAAATATATGTCACATGTTCAACAACCCATTTTTTCCACAGCTTACTTGTTCAACAAATAGACCTTTTTTCAAAGAGGACGTCCTGTTGAATAACTATGTAGTCCAGCCATAAAAACAATGATAGAGCCATGCATAATTACTGTATCATGCATATTGTAATAATTATGCCTGGTTTTATCATTGTTTTTCTGCTGGACTACATAATTATTCAACAGGGTGGCCTCTTTGAAAAAAGGTCTATTCTTGTCAAATTGAATGTCGAACAAGTGGGTGCCAAAATGATCGACAACCCAGTTGATTGACAATCCACTTGTTCGACAATCTATATAGTTGTTTAACAGACCAGTTGTTTGAGAGAAGAGTGTCGAACAAGTGGTCGTCGAACAACCATGCAGTCGAGCAAATGGGTGTGGAACTAATAACTGTCAAACAACCGGTCTAACAAATGTACCGTCGGATAAGTATACTGTCGAACAAGTGGGATTTCCCCAAAATTATAGTTGTACGTAGATGAAAATTTGTCAGAATTTATATTACGGTGAAAATTCAGAATTCTCAGTTTGACAACAAAAATTTCTCAAATAGGTAACTTTAATTTAAATAATTATATTAAATTGTAAAATTAGTGTGGCAAGAAAACTCCCAAAAAAATTTAGCCATAAATCTTAAAGTGTAAGGTTAATTTTTCAGCATTTTTGGTGTGACAAGAAAATTCTTCAGCACATAGCCACAGTCTATAGAAAAAGGTCAGAATTTACAATAATTCTCTTCTCATGACAAAAATACTGCATTTTTCTAAAATCATGAATACGTGTACCCAAAAACTTTTCTGTCACCATATAAACTCTGGATTTTCTATCAGAGCTATCTTATCACAGCACTAAATTCTGCAAATTTCAATTTTTCACAAATTAAATTTGTACATGACAGATGTTACATTTTTCATTCGACAGACTGAAATACTTAATTATAATAATACACTTATAATAATAATTATGCACCAATGTGTCATTGTTTTGAGGTTGGAGTTTTAGTTATTCAACATATGACATCTTAACTATTAAAAGTAAGTACTTTTCTGTAAGTTTTCCATTTAATTTTCTATGTGTACGTGTAATTTTCCTGTGCTTGGCTGGTACGTTACATGCTGACAGTCAGGACAGGTTGTTTTTTGTAGCAGTGAGTCTGTTGAAGAGGGTCGGACTGTCAGACAGCAGCCTGGCAGCAATGACATTGAGAGTGATGAGAGGGATAATCTTTGGAGTTTCTTTAAACTAACCAGGAAACGCTGTTTATTCTCACGATAACCTAAAAATAGTTTTCAAACCGTACCAAAAAAATTTTTGGTACGGCTTGAAAACCTGTGTTAGGTTATC
The DNA here is from genome assembly GCF_902728285.1 of Clytia hemisphaerica. Classification (NCBI taxonomy): domain Eukaryota; kingdom Metazoa; phylum Cnidaria; class Hydrozoa; order Leptothecata; family Clytiidae; genus Clytia; species Clytia hemisphaerica. The sequence continues at coordinate 265,726 of NW_027103834.1, read as the reverse complement.
GTGAGATATTAAAAGTGTCAGAATTATTGATTATTATGATATGTTATTATTCTTAAAATAGTGTCAACATTTTTTCAAAAAGGTTATTTTGTTGGGTACTTTTGAGCAGAGTTCCTGCCTGGTTAGTGTTACTGTTGTATTCATAGATAAGAGTGTTGGAGGGGTTCACTTAGCCACAATGAGACTAGAGTAATCAAGTTCCTTAACAAGTAGTCTGTAAGTACTAAAATAAAAAGCAAAAAGTATTTAGGTGGAACCAAATTAGACTGTTAGAAAAAATATTTCTTACCTTGAATGAAAGAGGCTAGCAAAAAGCCCCAAAAGCACGTAACATATACCACCAACCTGCATAAGGAAAACTGAATAATCCTTGTACACTTTTGATGATTGTAGAAAACTGAAGCTAAATTGCAAATACTTACCTTTCTAAGAATGTATGGATAACAAAAACAACTAAAGATGTAGAAGTTTCAAAACTTGAAAAGTGGCTCCTCCACCACCCAAAATTCAAAACAAAGTGGTCTGTCGGCTTTTCTCCCTCCAAAATTTAGGAAAGCACTCCTCCGTTCTCACAACCTCCAAAATGAAGCCGTGGCAGAATGTTCTAGTCTGTATATCAGCAGCCTCTCACCAACTTTTGCTCGCTCTCCTACGCAGCTCCTATTCCAGCAAACGCCCGCCGCCTTTATGTTCCCGCCCTCTGACATGATTAATTTACAGACTAGTTTGCTAGTCTAGTCTGGTTAGTACTTTTGAAGGCTGATTGTTAATTGATTTCACATCATAGAAGCTGTTTAAGAGTTTGCCGTAATTTCTATTCGGCGTTCCCTGCAGCTGTTTTTACAAATCGTTGAATAGGTGCAAAAAATGATGCTCTTTCAATACCATTCAATTTAATTTCAATTTAATCATGTATTAGATATATTGAACTCGATTATTACAAATTTTAACACGCGGATAAAACATCAAGCTGTTTAACCTTTGATCATATGATCGAATCCAATTTGGAGTTTGAAAAGATGTCATCACAATATGAAAATTTCATATATGCATGTGTGGATTTCTCCTACTTGCAGGTTGAGTTGTCTCGCCAATTTTGAGCTACGTCGTTTAGATGGATGAGTCGGCGTTTTTTAAAAGACTGTTCACATTTCTACATACCTTTCTTAGATCAAAATTTACAGCCCATATTGCCCATTCTAGCCACTTTTTGAAGAGTGCAAAAAATATACATGACGTTTTAAAACGATGGTAACTTACCGGTATTAAATTGCACCATTTTGTTGGCGAACTTTCCAGGATTATCGATATACGTTACTTTTGGAAGACCTGAACGTCAAAGCCTAAATTTTCATCGAGGGAATGCGCTGTCAGAATGCGGATGATGCAAAAGTTCAGTGTTAAAGGTTCCTCCACCAACAGAAACTTTCCCCTCTCAAAATTCTGTGAATTTCAGTATAGTCGAGAGCCTATGCTGTGTAAAAAAATGAAAATCAGTGGAAGATTTTCCACTAAGAAAAAAAAATTCTGCTTTGATCACTGAAAGGTTAGATTGTCTTATGTGTGAGACTCACAAGGTTTGGATGTCCAACCACAGTTATTTATTCTTTTTTTCAAGTTTCTTTTATTTAACCCTTAGAGCATCTTTTTACTATGTCTACCAGGGGAAGTATTTTAGAAGGTGGCGCCATTGGTAAATTTGAAAATTTTGGTTTGGGCACCTGTCCTGTTAGTATTTTACAAGACCGTAATTTGACTCAGCTTTACATTACAGACAAAAATTTTGTTGGACTTGTTAACTTCCTCAGTAGTCGTTCTCTCTGGCTAAGTACTCTGAGGCACGTTATAAATTTATCTTTTTCCAAAGGCTTAAAATTGATACTTTCGATTTATCTCACATTACAGTGCTGTCTTCCTTGGGGGATGTCTAAGAACAATGAGGCTAAAAATGCCGAAAAATAAGAAACATTTTCGAACAATGCTGATGTAAAATGATTATTAAGGGTCAAAACATTAAATATGTCAGTTTTGCCCTAAAAATGAGGACAAGAAGAGTTTTCGGCTCACAGCGCCTTCCTATACTCCAATTAATTGACCTACTACCTATAGTGATCCTAATTGAATCTTGAATGAATTGGTATCATTTTTTTTCTTTCAAGCTCGAGCACCATTGGACATGGAGCCAGCTGTTGGAACGAAGAAACTCCCAAGTGTCGTCCAACTAAACGAAGAAGTTTTGTCCAGGTTTCTGGATGATGGATGGTTTTATAGAGGTTGGTCTTTCTATTATTTTTGAATTGCATAAACATTTTTTTCGCTTCAAGTGTGCACTAATCTTTATCTTGCTTGCCATTTTCCAACCAATGCTTCAAATCTAATAAATTATCTACTGTTGAAAAGATAATTCAGAGCATTGTAATGTGCGGAAAAAAAGTTTTAGTAAATGAAGAAGAAAAGTTCTCATTTTTTTGGTACAAAAGAGGCTTAAAGTCTCCTGATTTCAGATATACAACTTTTTTCCAGATATGATTATTTCGTAGAAAGTTATTGGTCTTTTAAGGTTGGAGTGAAAAAATCAAGAATGACCTTTGCAAAATCAGATCTCTAAGAATATGAATTCACCACCAAGGCTCAAACCTAGGCTGGCAAATTATCGATTTTCGTATACTAAGAACCACGAGAAAATAAAATCGTAAACTTGTATTCTTCGTTTAGGCTTTTGTGTAAGCATCAAAATCTGTAATTATGATTTTTTAAATTTTCACCTATTAAAAAGTGTTCCAATAATATTTGAAGGGTTAGTAGGTAACCTCTTTTTTACTCCTTTCAACCAACCATAGGTATCGTGAAGAAGATGTTACCGACCGACAACAAATATTTGATTGAAGACGGTGTCGGTGACATAGAAGAGGTGGAACGAAATGACATCATCACTGATGACGATGATGCTCCCAATTTCATTAGGGTAAGTAAATAACGGCCATCGGAAAATTCTGGAGATCTGTTCTTTTGCAACATCTAAACGACACGCTTATTTTATAAGAATATTTATGATTAAATTGGCCAAAAAATTAAGAATATGTTAAGGATATCACCATCATGGAATTTGGCAACTGAACCTAAGAATGCCATTTTTAGAGCATTTTACCCTTAAATCAGTGTTAAAAGTTCTTCCGTCGCCGACGGATTTCCGTCTCAACGAAGTATATAAACAGTTTTTTCCGTCTGAAAATTCTGCATAATTCACCATTATTTCAATGTTCAAAATCCATTTTCCGTCTCAGATGAAAATCTTGCTTTGACCACTGTTAAATTGCCAATTATTCCCCAGCAATGCTAAAAGGTTCCACAAAAATGCTAAATTTTTGCTCGAGGTATGTATTACATGCTAGATTTTGGCGTTGGGTTTGGATCCGAACCTAAGAATACCGTAAGAATATTTCTTATGTTATGAATTTAATAGGAGGGAATCAAAAATCACTCTAAGATATTCATTTCAGCTCGCAACAACAACCAAAAAGCCAGTTAAAAAAAAAGTTTGAAGAAATAACCATTCTTGTTTCAATTTAAAGCAGTGACAACTGGTGCTGATGCTTAATATCCTGATGAATGATTCTTAGCGATCGATCCACAAAAATTAAAGCTATAAGATCAGTTAAGACATTACTCCGACTTTCACAAAAATTCAGATCAAACTCAAAAGTTAATATGTCACTTAACCTACTTGACCTTCCCTAAATACGCCTCTGGACTCGAAACTACATGAATATGTAGAAACAAATAAATTACAGAATTAATAAATCCAAAAATATCACATTCTAAATTTTTTACTTATCATAGCTTATCGAATTCCTTTCTTATTTTTAATACCTTTTAAGTACCAAATGGATAAGCACTTTCAGCCATTATCTTTACCTTCTAAGCGATAATCATTTCTTGTTTTGTTCAGTGAGCTGGATATAGAAACTAACGCCCTAAAACCAAAACATCACACATGCATGAACGTTAAGTTCATTCAACAGTTGTCGGTTTTACTGTTGGCATACCCTAGCCTGTAGCAAATCCTTCTCTGCAGAAAAGAAAACGATAATTTGATACCAAAATTGAGGTAATCTTCTGTGTGTTTCATAAAATGGTTTTTTAAGCAAAAAGCAAAAAGCACCCGTGGTCGTACGGGATAGTGCAGGGTTCAGATTTTTTATTCGTCATATTTTCCGAGCCTTTAGGCGAGACCAATTTAATTTGTTGTTCTACGGGCCCGACCGACCCTATTTTTGCTGAAATCAAAAAAATAATAATATCGAATTTCCACTACAATATATTTTACACACTAGTTATTTGTAAGAATTAAACTTGAATAAAGCTGAAATCCAGATATTTTTTGGAAATTTTTCTCGGTACCTTACCAACCCTGATAAATGAAAAATTTATTCTTATTTTGCCGACCGACCGACCCATATTTTTCTAACGATCTGTCCGTAGAACAACAAATTAAATTGGTCTCGCCTTAGGTGAGGGAAATTTGTTTCTTTTTCTATGTTTTATTTTTTTTCTTGCTAATAATACCTTGCTGTTATTTTCTCTCTCCTAAATAATTCAAAATATTCGAGAAAAAAAATCGAACGGTCATTAAAAAACACCCCTTCTCACAGACCCACTGAGAACCCTTTCCCCTGGAAAAATTGGCCAAAATATCGTCCCCAATACCGGGTGCGTCAGAAAAAACTTTGGACGTTTGGTGAGCCACTGGGACCGAGCAAAGTCTTTTTGAAACTCAAAACCACTTTTATTAGAAAGAGGATAGTCTAACTTAAATTTTGAGGTATAGCTTTTTAAGTTGGGTAAAGTATTTCTCAAGTTATAAGCTTTTGAAGTTAAAATTCACTTTTCGAAAAGTGTAAAAAAAACGTCAAAAATGGGTAATTAAAATGTTGTGACAATAGACAGTGTTGTCGAGGTATGTTTTACAGAACACAACTTTTTTTTCCATACATCACACTCTTCACAGATAGATTCTCTCAAAAATTCACCAAAATAAAATTTTTAATTGTTGTTTTACAAATTCCCGCTCTGGTATGTTTTATTACCCAGTGGAAACATTAATGACATCCATGACATCGTTAAAAACGTGCACATCAGAACAAAAGAGAAAGAGAGAGATAGAAAAAAAGAGAACAAATTTAATTACCTGTTTTTGATGCATTTTTGCTCTTTTTGATAAGTAATTTTGAGCTTCAAATAGCAATATCTCAAAAATTTTTGTTTCAAATTTAATGAATGATACCTCAAAATTTAAGTTAGACTATCCTCTTTCTAATAAAAGTGGTTTTGAGTTTCAAAAAGACTTTGCTCGGTCCCAGTGGCTCACCAAACGTCCAAAGTTTTTTCTGACGCACCCGGTAGAAAATTATACTCTAATTTTTATCCCCACCCCACCAAAAATAATCCGATAAGCAAAATCTTCATTACAAAAATTTGTGCTAATTTTTCTATCCCCACTGAATTTTGTTGTTCAAAAACGAAGGAATTCAAATCCCCAGCCATAAAAACATAAATATCAATCCCCCCCCCCGACTTTTTGGACCTACCCCGGTGGAGGTCTTATAAATTAACCTTTGTCCATTTGTTCGTTCGTTCGTTCGTTCGTTATTAGCTTTCCTCGTGATTGGCTCGTTAGTTTTTTCTGATTTTTTGCACAAAGATCCATAATGTGACGGAGCCCGAGTTTCGAAAAAAAAATTTTTGGGCAAATTTGGGCCAAAAACGGCTAAAAAACGGCTCAAAAACGGGTTTTTTGGACTTATGGAAAAATTGGATCATTAATTTTTTCTAATTTTTTGCATGAAAGTAGGGTACCATCATAGGTAAAAGATGGCTCATACAGATTTTTGCAAAAAAATTTTGTTGGCTCAAAAAACGCATGTTTATCTATAAGAACCACTATTAATAAGCATACAATGTTTTTAGTCAAATTACTCAATTTTTTTATGAGATAGATGTTTTTTTTGCTCATGAGGGCTTACTTTTGAAGAATATGTGTGTTTAGACAGGAAATTTTGGTTGCTTGGCGTGTTTTATAGAAAAACTGGCCAAATTCGTTATTTTTTTATAAGCACATTATCAATTACTTAGCTATTAGCTTTTCTCAAGATTGGCTCTTTCATTTTTTAAGATTTTTTGCACAAAGATGCATAACTATAAACCCTTGAATGTGACGGAGCCCGATTTTCGAAAAAAATGTTTTTGGGCAAATTTGGGCCAAAAAACGGCTAAAAAACGGATTTTTTGGACTTGAAAAATTGGATCATTAATTTTTTCTAATTTTTTGCATGAAAGTAGGGTACCATTATAGTTAAAAGATGTCTCAAGTAGATTTTGTTGGCTCAAAAAACGCATGTTTATCTATAAGAATCAATTAATAAGCATACATCAATGTTCTTAGTCAAATAACTCAATTTTTTTATGAGATGAATGTTTTTTTTGCTCACAAGTCTTTAATATGAAAGAATATTTCAAGAGCATGAAATTTTGGCTTCTCAACGTTTTTTTTATAAGAAACAAACGACTAATTTTAATAGATCGTCACTATTTGTGTTCTGAATGATTGTTTAATGGTCACGTCACGTAGATATCAATTATAAATGTGTTAAATGCATAACCAGGTAGGTCCATAAAAGTATCACTTTTTGTCCGTTATTTTTACCCCCATTGGCTGATAAAATCCCACCGGGTCTGTGAGAAGGGGGTGTTAAAAATATCAAAACATTCTATTCATATAACTCTTTTGATAACCTGAATGAAAAAAAATATATTTCTGAGCATAAAAGTGTACAAAATATGATCTCTCACTTACGAGACCCCTTACGCTGAACGCGGTCTTATATTTATACGGTACAATATGAAATACACCAATCAGATTGCTCATATTTTTCATGTTGACGATAACACTGAATATTCTTGTTGTGATCACTCAATACGATTTTTTAGTTGGACCAGTACCACCAGGAATGTTAGTTCGTACGTGACTCATAAAGACTTTTGGTTGAACTTTGTTTGATTTTTTAGCCTGGAGACTATATTGTGGCACTTCATCCAAGCTATTTGTATGCTTATGCGCCTGGTTTCGTTTTGAATGAAGAACCTGAAATGTCATATCGTGTTCAATTCTATGATGGCCAGGTGGTAAGTGCTTTCTTCGTGACGTTAAAAAAAACTTTGTCACTTTGCTTTCAGGCTCGAAACAATGGATATGATATGTATATGGTATCATCATAGCTAACAATATCCCCTAAAAACTGTCGCCTTATCATATAACCACGTATGACATGTAATGACACCAGTCTTATTCATGGTATGAAGATAAACAAACTTCAAACTAGTTTGACGGTTTTTGATGTAATCTTCTTGCAAATGGGTTCAGGTCAAATATTCCCGTTCACCTTCAAACAGTTTGGGACCAATAAATGACAAATAATATTCTTTTGTTTTCGTTTCTTACAGTCCATTGTACCGAGAGCAGAAGCGTACGTGATTTCTCCTGAACGCTTTGAAAATAACGTGCGCTACATTCGTGCGCGCGAACAGTCTTTGATCGGACAAGCGGTCGTGTGTCGTTCCAACAAAACAGGTGCTTATTACTTGGGGTCAGTGAGAGATCGTGTCAGTGGATGCAGAAATTATCTGGTGGAATGGGCCGATCGTTCACTGGATGTGCAGGTAATATTATTGTTTCTCGTGTAGTCTGTGTGTATTATTCTCATTAAAGGATGATCATGTTATTGTCAGGCTTAGGTGACGTCATCATTCTTTGAAATGCCGAAATACCCTGTTTTGACTTTTTTTTCACTTTCATTAAATTTTTTGCTTAACCCTTGCGAGGTAACTCCACTTATCTATATCCATATCCATTGATTTTTCCACTTGCCGGTATCGTGCAAATTTTCCCTTTTTGCCTAATCAGGTCAATGTCACTGTCATTTTATGGCACTTATTCATTGTTCTTACTTGTTCAATCTTTAGAATTATGCCTACATATTTGGTGCACATACCAAAAGACACAAATTTACCGTTGGCAGTAAAATATTGGCTATTTCAAACGCAGGTGAGATACTTTTTGCGGTGACTTTCATTTGTTTTACGGTAACTCGTTATAAATCGACCCTCAAGGAAAATTTTCGTTCAATCTAAACTACAATTTTCTATCGGTAATACTATGACTAATGGAAATCTAATTTGTTCGAATTACCGAGACACTCGAATTATAAAAAGTATTTTATGAGTGCTTCGCCTTGACGAGGGGGTAAAAATTAGCTTGAATTATGAAAAACATTCCATAAAAAACTTCGGAATTTATTTAACTGAGAAGTTTAAAATTGATATCAATTTTCGCGAGATACACTCGGGTGATCTTGAATGGGCGGGTAGGATGGAAAATTTTGCTACTTAGCTGATGGACTGGAATAAGATGTCCTGGGTGGGGTTTTCAAAAAGTTAATAAGCGGGGGGGGTAACTATATAAGTTACCGAGAGTACTTTTAAACATTTTTTGGTTCGGTACTTCAACTATGGAATTTAATGTACTCTTAATAAGGAGGTTTCTTTGACGGCGTTAGACCGATTCGGTTAATAAAATATCTTTCTTTATTTTTCAGGACTTTATGAATATTTACCAGGTGTTGTCACCAAAGCTAATGGTGAAATATTGGAAGTACATTTTGTTAACGACTTGAAGTAAGAAAAATGTTGCCTTCCTACACCTTTTTAAAACTCTAATTTACAAACTGGGACTACCTAATATAAATGGACATAAAATATGGACACCCATGTACTTGCAAGAGATCTCTTTAAAGACTATATCCCGAGTATCGACAATAAATGCACAATGCATAAGTCTCTCATGAAGTGGTTGTTTTTAAATCCTTGAAAAATAATTTAACATGAAATGAGTACCTTAAGTGGATTAATTTTCGCGTTTTTCGCGAATTTGGGCTATTTTGCGAAATTTAATCCACGCGAAAATTTTGAAAATTTTTGTTTGTTTTGTTTATTTAAGTACACTTTCTAGAAGACATGTTGCATACAAAACATATTTCAATTTTAAACTTTCAATCTCTAGTAACCTCTTAAGAGTACCTCCGTTGTAGTTTTTTTTGAAAGCTTTTGAGTGAATTGGTCTGCCTTTGTTCGATTTTTACAAATTATATAGTCACGAAATTAAATAAAGAAGGCTTAAATCACGAAAATTAATTCGCTTAAGGTACATTGTCATTGACACTGTCCCAAATTTGAAAAAAGGTTTTAGATTTTTATGAATAAAAAAATTTCATTACTAATTGCTAAATTAAAATTGGATAATTTAATATGACAATATTTTTTTAACTTAGATTACAAAACGTGGATGGATGCCAGTCGTTCTGGTTGTCTGCTGATTATCATCGAATGGCTTGCACATTCTGGAAAGAAAGAAACGAGGAACGGAACTCACAGCCGTCTCCTGTTGTCAGTTAAGTGCCGTGCTAAAATGGTTGTGGCATTTGGATTTGGTCGTATTTGGAATACAAACAACAACTTATAATGTCTATGAAGCATGTAAACTTTTGGCGAGGAAAAGTTCAATCGAGGAATTTATGATTTCAGTTTCGTCGTTGAATTTAATTTTTCAAAATATGCTCTTCAGGTGCCTAATAAACGCCCCGTCCCCTCTGTTTGTTAATTTGGAAATATTTTCAGCTGCTTAAAGAAATTCCTTCATTTTGCTTCAAATAGCCTGGCTTCAAACCCACCCTATCAGAGTATTCGTTTAAAGACTATTTTACGATAAAAAACATATTTGATAAGATATCCCCTTGATCCTAACCCGCACATTTCAAAATTTATTCAATCATTATCATAATGCTAAAAGGATACACTTAAACTTGTTCCCAGCCCCTTAGCTCGCTCCTGATCCCTAGCGCTCAGTAGAATCAAAAATGGTGCAAGTGACTCTGGATACGAGATTCAGGTATACTATTTTTGTTATCTATTGATTGTATATAAAATGTAATATATTAACTTCAAATTGTGTGAATTTGTATTATATTGATATTACGCAAGCTTTCCATTCGAGAATTTTTACCTATGATTCCTATAATTAATGTTTATTTGTACCGTAAGTTTTAACCCCTTCCCAAACGAGATAAATGTATTGGCTGGCCGAATAAAGGCGTGTTATCTTGCTAAAAAAAATTCGTCTTCTGCTCTCCAACAAAAAAATTTCAGGGCCTGGTTCTATGACGATTTCTTGCAATTACGATTCTTCGCCACGGCATGACGTCAGAACTGGGGTACAACAGAACACTTACTAAAGATTAATTATGTGTTTTCAGTAAGCATAATCTTTTAGTGAGTTAAACCATAGTGTTTGTTTTACCCTCGAAATTATTAAATCTTATTGGTTGAAAAAGATGTCACATGACTTTCCGTGGCAAAGAATAGATTTGGTGAAATTTTTCTTTGTGACAGCTTTGTATTTCATTGTGTGTTTGTTTTGTAATTATTTATTACTTCTTACTATACCTTCATACCATAATTTTGTAATGTCTTATAAATTACCAAAAACAGAAGAAAAATGACAATCAATCAATCGATTATTAGTTTTGTTGTGTGTTGATTTCCAGGTTTGCCACTTTTGTCCTTGTCGCACTAGGCTGATAATTAATCATGCCAGAGGGTGGTGGGCGTTATTCAAAATAAAATAGGAACCGCGTAAGAGAAGATTCGAGAAAAATGCGTCGATATTCAGTGTTGGTTAGACTAGCAAACGTCTGTCTTTCCTTGGACACAGGAACGCGGGAATAGTGCTTATAATAAAGAGTTCTTATAAAAAATAGAAATTGCCGCGGGAGAGGGGATTGGAAAGACAAACACATATAGAGATAGATCCTATTGCAAGTTAGACTAGAGTCTACTTCTGGCTGAACTTTGCTTTTTGATAATTTTTGATGATGCTGAGTCCAGTGAAGTAGACTAGGAGTATTTGACGAGGTCGCCATTTTGAAAAAAAATGTTTAAAATCCAAATAACAAAAAAACTACTTGGAGTTGAAAGATGTAATCAAAAATGAGAAACAAACATCAATAACAGATTTCCCTTATTCTCAAATAAAAACATCGCTTCGTACTGTTTTTACCTTCCAAAAACAACTAAACGCGCCATCCAGTCTATCAAAAAGCTTTAAGTGGACCCCGGGCTAATTGCAAGTTTAATCTGCAGCGAAATACAACGACGTGGTTTACTAGATAGTCTAAGTGTTGTTGGTGAGCTGCCATAATATAGTAGGATAGGCGATTACAGTGGAGATCTGATACATGCTAAATCTCTCATGTGTGCAAAAAGTAAGTCACTGATTCTACCATGTCAACTCACAAAAAAATGGTTGTTCAAGCCTACGATAGCCCACCCGATTCCCTTTCTGTAGGTAGCCTGGGGACCAATTCATGTGAAATTCTAAGAATTTTATCACATTTCGCGCGGGATATTTTTCAACAATTAGTTACCAAGCTTCTTGGCACTTACCCCTTTGTTTACATCGAGAAGTAGGGATTGGGAACTAATATGCTACTTTCTTTCATCCGGGTTGGAAAAACTCAAGGGAAAGGCAAGAATTTGGTCAAAAAAGGAACTACAGCACTGCTACTATTTTATGATTTTGGAGTTATTTGGAATTTATTCAAGGTTATTTTGATCATGGAAGCAGGTAAGCAACTTCAAATTCAAACCTTATTTATTCAAATTGTTTCTCCTAATCACTTTTTGTGTGCGGTTGTGGCAGCAACAGTCAATGACTTTGTTTATAAGTCCAAATTGTCTGGCAAAATTGATAGTGAATCTCAAATCTGTGGATGCTCAGATATTGAAACTTGTTAACAATATCTTCAATTCATCCTTCCAATTAACTTTCAGGGTAGTATTTATTTCCAACCAGTTTTATTGAGTCTTTGACAGTGTTTGTTGCTCGAATCCCTCAGATCCTTGGTTAGAAAAAGTTATACCTGTTTACTTTTTTCTTGCCAGATTCAACAAGCCATCAACCAACAAAATTAATACTGACATCGAAAAATTCACACAACCTTTCCACTAGACACTTCTAAATTATCTGCCATTATTGAAGATGTTCCGAAATTAACCAATCGGGTTTACCAGTGTAGACCTAAAGCTCTAAACCAGCATCTAATAATAACATGAAAACCAGAATATGATTCTTCAATGGGAATCAAAACTATAAAGTGCACTTACAAACATCAATTTGTCAGATCTAACAAAATTAATAACCGCACTGTCATCATCATTGACAATAAAACAAACGATTTTCTGTCAAGAGCCTTGTAAACATTCCAACAACTTCCATCGAACTGATCTACCACAGCTCAGTCTACCATTTTTAGCGCGGTCTGAGGATTGAGCCGAGAACGCTCCGCGAACTCCAGCGCGGGTGAGAACTTCAATCTGTCAATCATTTTCTCAAGCGAAGAGTACGCGAAGCGATTCTAGCTTTACGATAGTGCCGCGGGTCATCAATGGATAGTATTCAATCATCATTATCCCTTTATTTTCATTCCTAGAACTTTTGCAAAAAAAAGGAAAAATAGAAAAGTTGTATTTTTTACTGCTCTTCTATTCACATACTGACAGCCTAGACTAATGTTAATTTTTCTTTCAGAAAAAAGACTATAATTTGTTTACCTTTATTCCTGCAGTTTCCCAACATACAAGCTCTCAAACATCACAAGCCGAATGAAATTACTTTCAATTTCCCGTAGAAATTATGCGATGAAAAGTCCGGGGGTCGAAGAATGAAGACTTTTTATTTCCGAACAAGTTATCTTTGCTTATTATAACGAAATATTACTTTTCAATACATTTGCTAAATATAATGTTTGATTACAAAAATTCTTTACACTGTATTTTTAAAGTTAGAAAAAGTCGATTTTACTATTCTACTTAGCTCTTTGTTTTCATGTCTAACCCCCGTCTCAAAAGAAGTCCCAGAATCCCGAGATTTTTGGCAGTCGGCGTTCAAACAAAGGCTTTTTTATTTTTCGCCCCTTACGAATTTTTTTTTATAATAGGCATTTAAGATATCAAATTTAAAAATAATAGTATAAAACCTTATTTTCTACCGTATAGTATTTCTTCTAAAACAAAAAAACAAAATACACTAGAAAAATAAAGAAATTACGAGTGTTATCAAGCCACCCAAAATGAAATTTCATTTGTCGCGCGTCATCGAATTGTTGTATACGCCACGATCTATTGTCAACCATTGTCCAATCCCGTAAGCGATTGAAGTGCCGTCAGTAATAATCTGAGAAGAGAACAATAACATTATGACATCACACGAATAAATTACGCTGGGAAAGTCCGCGAGGACAACATCAGTCTTAACATTTTTCCCTCGCAAGTTTGGGGGGAAAACGAAAGTACTCTATATTTTACGTATGGGGAAGTGTAAGAAAGATTTACAAAATAGAAAAGTTTCGTTTTGGGGTAAACAATCAGTATTGTGAATTTAACAAGTTTCTATTTTGCAATTTTTCTAGAGAGCCAAATAAAGATTTTTTCTATTGTTCTTGCTCGATTGCCTCTAACGATAAGTTCCGTAGTTATGAGGTTATCGAGACAAAATGTGACGAATTTGCATGGAAACGAAATTTAACATTAGTCTAGGCTGACTGAATTTGAAAGATCTTCTATGTGGCGTTTTTTTGCAAACTTCAAAAAACAGATTTTTGTCCCGCCTTTGCGGGACTTTGGCTTAAGTACTTGAGTGCAGCATAGGGTACAAAGTCCAAACATGCGTTTCCCGTAATTTTTGTGTGAAGAGTTAGGTCTACACTGTTTACAATCAGAATTCCTCTGGGAGTTAGCGAGTCGGGAAATGTAAAGTTACGTAATAGGTAATACATCATTGTTCATGCTAAATCCATACACGATGAGGCCAATGTTTGGCGGGATACCTGAAAATAAAAACAAAAAGATTATCATATTATTTTTGCATGAATTACGCTACCTTATACGTCATTATAAAATTATACATAACAAAAGCGAGTCTAGGCCGCCCGCATTGAGTGCTGGCCCTAATAATTTTTCCCTCGCGGTCTTCAGGGGAAAACGAAAATGATCGATATTCTTCGAAGGAAGAATTTGCCAAACAAACCCGTAGACAAAAAGATGTATTTTGAGGTTGGGAATGGATCCTGAAAAGGTGAAAAATTTTTGACTAGGCATTTTTTGCAAAGCCAAAACTCTAATTTTTTTTCCTTCAGCTAAAAAGGTTACGGTTTTGGGAATCGAGGCAAAACAGCAAAAAGTTGTGTTTTTCCGAATCTGAGAATCGCGATAAGATTCTCACTGTTATTGAATTGGGTCTCGCTTTTTCCAATTATGGTGTGAATTTGTTGCATTCCGAGGTAATGATACGAGTCTTTCAGTTAACGTGTGGAAGATATGTCCTTTTGTTTGTTGGCTGGTGAAGGTTGAGTTTAACATTATTGTTTACAGCAAAGGTTTCCGTCCTTGTTAAGCAAGGTGGCACTTTCCTTTCAGTTTTTGTTGTTTTCTTGAGACTTTGTTATTGGATATTTATTTTTGTCCAAGTAGATCTTTCAAGTTTTGTTGCTCTATACGCAATGACTGGTGTTTGTTGGAATATCTAAACCGTTTTTGAGTTTAGGAATCCCGTGCTTTTCAGAAAAGTACGGATAGGAAATAAGTTTTTGTTATAGGTAGTGATGAAGGCAATTTGTTGTTTATTCTTGGTGTTATTGTATTTTAGGAGATCTTCCCGGTTCTTATTCTTAACTTTGTCGAACTGTTTATGGAGGTTTTCAGCTTTGTACCCTCTTCTGATGAATGCATCTTTCATTTGGAGGAAGGATTGGTTGTATTCTTCGGGGTTAGAGCAAGGCTTTTTATCCTTAGTGCTTGACTGTATGGGATGTTGTGTTTTAGGTTGTTTGGGTGGTATGAGGTTTTGGAGGTATGAAGATCTTGTAATCTAGTCGATTGTTTTTTTATGGTTTTTTGTCCAGGAAGTTGAGCTTGCTAATGAGAGTGTTTTTGTCTCTTGTCGTGGTCTGTATGCATTACTTCTATGGCTATTGAGTCTTTGACAGTGTTGCTCGAATCCCTCAGATCCTTGGTTAGAAAAAGTTATACCTGTTTACTTTTTTCTTGCCAGATTCAACAAGCCATCAACCAACAAAATTAATACTGACATCAAAAAATTCACACAACCTTTCCACTAGACAATTCTAAATTATCTGCCATTATTGAAGATGTTCCGAAATTAACCAATCGGGTTTACAATCAGAATTCCTCTGGGAGTTAGCGAGTCGGGAAATGTAAAGCTACGTAATAGGTAATACATAATTGTTCATGCTAAATCCATACACGATGACGTCAATGTTTGGCGGGATACCTGAAAATAAAAACAAAAAGATTATCATATTATTTTTGCATGAATTAGGCTACCTTATACGTCATTATAAAATTATACATAACGAAAGCGAGTCTAGGCCCCCAGCCTAGAGCGCGGGCCCTAATATTTTCTCTCGCGGTCTTCAGGGGAAAACGAAAATGATAGATATTCTTCGAAGGAAGAATTTGCCAAACAAACCCCTAGACAAAAAGATGTATTTTGAGGTTGGGAATGGATCCTGCAAAGGTGAAAAAATTTTGACTTGGCATTTTTTTGGCAAAGCCAAAAACTCTAAGTTTTTTCTTTCGTCAAGCTAAAAAGTTTACAGGTTTTGGGCAATCAAGGCAAAAATCAGCAAAAAGCTTGTGTTTTCCGTAAATCTGAGAATCGTGATAAGATTCTCACTGTTTGATTGAATTGGGTCTCGCTGTTTTCCAATATATTGGGTGTGACATTTGTTGCATTCCAGGAGGTAGATGATACGAGTGCTTTTGCAGTTAACGTTGTGGAAGATATGTCCTTTTGGTTTGTTGGCTGGTGAAGGTTGAGGTTGACATTATTTGTTTACGGCAAAGGTTCCCTGTCCTTGTTAAGCAAGGCTGGCACTTTCCTTTCAGTTTTTGTTGTTTTCTTGAGATTTTTTTTTTTGGATATTTGTTTGTCCAAGTAGATCTTTCAAGTTTTTGTTGCCTCTATACGCAATGACTGGTGTTTGTTGGAAGGTATCTTGAAACTGTTTGTTGATGTTTAGGATATCCCAGTGCTTTTCCAGAAAAGTACGGATAGGAAATAAGTTTTTGTTATAGGTAGTGATGAAGGCAATTTGTTGTTTATTCTTGGTGTTATTGTATTTTAGGAAATCTTCTCGGTTCTTATTCTTAACTTTGTCGAACTGTTTATGGAGGTTTTCAGCTTTGTACGTCCTCTTCTGATGAATGCATCTTTCATTTTGAGGAAGGATTGGTTGTATTCTTCGGGGTTAGAGCAAGGCTTTTTATCCTTAGTGCTTTACTGTATGGGATGTTGTGTTTTAGGTTGTTTGGGTGGTATGAGGTATTATGGAGGTATGAAAATCTTGTAATCTAGTCGATTGTTTTTTATTGTTATCGTTTTGTCCAGGAAGTTGATCTTGCTAATGAGAGTATTCCGTTGTGAATTTAATTGATGGGTGAACTGTGTTGATGATTGCAAAAAATTCTTTTAGATCACTTGCTGTGCCTTTCCATAAAAAATATGTCATCTTTGAATCTGGGGAATTTTTGATGTTGTTAGTTATGCATGGATAGATTACTCGTTCTTTGAACTTGCCCATAAGAATGTTTGCATACGATGGGGCACATTTAGTACCCATTGCACATTCTTTGATTTGTCGTTGAATATAAAGGTTGTTAAGGGTGAGGATGAGGCGTAAGAATGTTAAAATTACTGTCATGTGTTTAATGGACGACTCGACGTTTGTTAATGATTTATGAATGGAGGCTATGCCTTCAACATTCGGGATTTTGGTATATAATACCGACACATCCATGGTTACAAGTATCGCGTGTGTTGGTATATGTAAATCTTTGGTTTTGTTGATAAAGTCTGTTGTGTCTTTGATATATGAAGGTAGTGATTTCGCATATGGTGTTGTAGGTGATAATCGACATATTGGGAGATGCGTGCTGTGTGACAAGTGATGGAGCTGATGACATGTCTGCCTGGGTTATTTGGTTTGTGTATTTTGGGTGTGGTGTAAAATTTTGGTGTCTTTGGCTGTGTCTCGGTAAGCATTTCGGTGGTTTTATCGTCTAGTAGCTTGGATTTTCTCAGTGATTCTATGATGTCTTGTATATTTTTGTTATGTTTTGGTGTGAGCTCTTGGTCACATTCCTTGTAGAAAGTCTGGTCAGGCCCGGCTAGTTCGAAATGCAGGTCACAGGTCGCAGGTCACAGGTCAGTGATGACAGGTCGACTCTAATCAATGTCATTGCAGAGGAAAATGTTTGAAAAACACAAAGAATTATCAAAACATAATTCTCAAGCAATTTCATCCATATAAAACCATTTCAAACATCAAAATTTAACCATGTGCTTTTATCGATCTTTCGCAGTTTGCGCCGTGTATAAAGCAGACCAGAAAATATTTGAAACCATATTATACGTATAACAGGTATATTACATATTGTAATGTTTGTAATGTTATATGATGGCTACATATAATAAAACACATCGCTCTAAAACTACCTTCTCAGAGAACTCACGAGCTTCTGATTGGTGTAATTTTATATCCAGCCATATTGTTATCATCACATTATCGATATCTTTTTCAAATATAATACTATCTTTTCAATTATAATACTATCTTTTAAAATAAAATACTATCTTTTCAAATAAAATACTATCTTTTTTTGAAATCTATTACTTTCTTTTCTTTAACTTATTGCTATCTTTTCGAGGCTCAGAAAAGTTGAGTTAAAAAAGTAGAGTTACAAACAAGTCAAGTTGAGAGCAGTGCCGTAGCAACCAGGGGCAAGGGGGGGGTACAATGCCCCCCCCCCCCCAATAATTTTTTCAAAAGTGGTTTTCTGGAAAAACCGAATTTAATTAATGATATTTTATTTTTTTCTTCCTATATCACAACTATTAAGCTATTTTGATGCGTTTTTAGACCATCTAGAGGCTCCAATTTTCAAAATCGCCCTGACAATCAACTGACGTTACGCGTGTTTTATTCTTTTGTTTGATGATATAAAAAACTGCAAATGTTTTGCAACGTCATCACATTTTTGACACGGCAGTCAGACCTCCTTTTTAACCTGTCAATTTGTATTTTGTCTCTAACTTACATTTTCGAGTTGGGAAATTGTAAGATGACGTTGAAATGGTATATTTGTGACGTCACAAAATACATGCAGCTTATAACTCGAACTCAAGTTTTTAAACTCAAACTTATTAACTCGACTTTTACGAGTATTATATATTTGAAAAGATAGTATTATTTATTAGAAGAAGATAGTATATTTATTAGAAAAGATAGTATTACAGTATATTAGAAAAGATAGTATTATTTTTGAAAAGATAGTATTATAAAAACGATAGTATTTTAGAGTTCAAAACCTGCACATATGACACTCCAAAATAAGCCACTTACACCTAGATTTAAGATAAAGAGAAAATACAATAATCTCAGTAAAATAAAGAAAAACTCAATTAAACTTTTTAGGATGCATGGACTTCGGCCCATTTGCAATTCAATTGGACTTAGGCCTCTTCAAAACTTAACAAACTTATTTTGGTGGACTTAGGCCCTTTTATTGTAAAAAGTTGATGGACTTTGGCCCTTAATTGTAAAAAGATTTAGGCCTCTTTTGAATTAAACATCACTTTTTTCAGAGCTTTAGTATGAAGTTTTGAACCTTTTTAACTTTAAAAACTACTTGTTATGTACATCAAAAGAGAGCAAATGAACCAGAGATTGAGAAAAACTAAATATCTCAAATTTCATAAAAATGGACTTAGGCCCCTTTTGAACTGGGGGGTACCTGGACTTAGGCCCCTTTTGAATTAAGGTAGCAAAGTATTCTTAAAGAAAGTGCCAAAATTGAGGGTGAAATATTCTTAAGGTATTCTTACTTTTTTAGACTTGACTTTCTTTTTTTATGAGAAATTATCAATTTGAGAGTTTTGGACCTTTGAGTGAACATTTGGGTTAAAATTACAATTCTTCCTAAAAGCTTCAATTTATCTCTAGCAAAGGAAGCATTTTTTCTGTTGACCAAATGCAAAATGACTCTATTCTTATCGAATTCTGGGAAATTCACTCTAGAGGGTATTCTTAGGGTATTCTTACGATTTGGCCAGATTTTCGCCCTGATATTCTTATAGAAGATATACTTATATAAAAAAGGCTTGTACCTTGTCTAATTTTGTCATAGCAACTATCTGGTCTTCAAAATGTTTAAAGATAAAACCTTTTAAAAAAGCTGTTAAAAAAACACTCTAGCTACTTGTAACTACTTTTCAGACCAGATAGTTGCTAACGTGAGATCGGGTAACTTGCATCAGTGGAGGCAAACATGCAGTTGGTGGATATACTTCAATTTGTGAAGCGTCTTTACGTCACATAGAACAAAAGAAAATAGCAAAAGAACAAAAGAATTACCCATAGCCACCATTTTGCAACCATGGGGGATGGCAATTTTATGGAAATAGGAATACTCATATCAAATAGAGCAGATGTTTGCTAGGAAATCCTACCTAAGTCACATGACATTACAATAGAATTTCAGCGCTTGACCAATCAGAAGTTTCGCGGGTTTTCGAAAACAATAGCAGCAATATTTTTTCTGATATTCACTTTTTTTGCTCTGGTCTGTGAAATACATGGCTACCCAACAACCTATAGCCCAATTGGCTACCCCAATTGGTTACCCTGCATTTTAGACTAACCCATAATTTGTGGAGAAAATTGAGAGTTGAGATGTTTTTAGGAAATAATTTTTGCTAAAAAACCATGAAAGGTTCAGAAAAAGAGTTTCAGGCAAAGTGTTTTCAGGGTTTTTGGGACTTTTTTGGCATGAGAGGTTCAAGCTCACATGGCATGAACCCCCCCCCAGCCCGCAGGGGGGGGGGCTACAACCAAAATCTTCCTGAAAAAGGCTGGGGGCTGGATTTCTTTTTCAATTCCAGGGGGTACCTATGATTTCTGGGGGTACCTAACTTTTATGCAGTAAGGTCTGGGGGCTTGGGAACTATATTTTATCTTGCTTTTATCTAACTATCATTATTCTTTTTAATTGTAAAAATCTACAATTTTTTTCATTTCTTGACATATACTCAAGTCACAGGGGGTACCAATCACAGGGGGTACCTACTAACGTCTGTTGTTTGGGGGTACCTAAAATTCAGGGGGTACCTATTTTCTTAGGGGGTACCTAAACCCCTGGTCCATGCCATGGCGGCTCACAGTATGGGTAAACAAATTCATTTTTGTCTGCATTTCCTTAGGAAAAGTTGGGTTTTAAGCATTTCTAAACTTCTATCATAAAGAATTTTCTCAAACTCTAATATACCAAAGTATTGTAAGTTGGTTTAATGCTGACATTCCTCATCTTATTCTGACATCCTTCTTTAGAGACAGGGATAAAATAAATATATTATTAGCCCAACTTATATTATTAGCCTCCTAGATTTTTAGATAAGAGGGTGGAGAGGGTCTATTCCTGGGCTAGTTATGAAAATTTTGAACAAGTTTGACTGATACAGTAAAGTATGTTAATTTGATTTGAGTTTTTTATGTCATAAGTGAAAGTGTCCAAGTTCTGCACTTTTTGAAGTTGGCAAGTTTGGAATAACATTCAAACAAGCAAAAAATATCAATCAAATTTCGAAAAAGCATGAGTTAGAAGAAGTCGAAGCTCTAAAACTTTCTATTACAATTGATTTTTTTGGAAATGCTAAAATACCTATATTTACTAAAAAAAGAAGTTTTGGCAAAAGAATTCTTCGTATGAAATTCCTGCCAACAAATCGGACTATTTTTAAGTCCCCCTGCCTGCCCCCAAAGTTTTAACTTCATTTTGTAATCACGCCCCTAATAACGAAGATTTTGAAAAAATAAATAAAACACCCTTAGTGATTCACACAAGGATCAAATGTGCAAAGTTTAACCAAATCGGACCATTTTTGAAGTCTCCAGCCTGCCTCAAAGTTTTTGCCTCATTTTGGGGCTAAAACTCCTTACCACACTTGAAAACGAGGTCTCTACTTCATCTTTGGATTCACGGTATGGGGTGGAATAAAATCGCTGACCTTTATAAACCCTATAAAAAGCTTAGTGGATCGGAGGAGATGGTTGTGTTAAAAAAACCATTATGTAGTTATTGATATTTTTCTTTGCAGCAAAACGAAAAACCTCTCCAACGAAAGCAAAGCGTCCCAAAAAATTGAGGAAACAAGATGGGATCAAGAAACCAACGTCAGCTTACTTGTATTTTGTATCTGATTACCGGATGGTGTTGAAGAAGAAAGGAGAGAATATCTCTAAAGTGCAAGAAGTTGCCAAGCTATGTGGAGAAGCATGGAAAAGTATGTCAGACAAGGAAAAAGAACCCTACTCTCAAAAATATAATCAAGACAGATCCCGCTATGTAAAAGAGGTAAATTTTTGTTCAATTTTCCCTAACCCTCGTAACCCCATTAGGACAACCCTCCCATCTTCAAAATTTCGGATCATGTAACTGTCGAGCTTTTTTTAAGGTTTGACGTATATTTATTTATTATTTATTTATTAAAGGATTGAGGTTCAAGGCGCGCCGTGGGCCTCTAAGAACCTATCTTTTTTACAAACGCTTGTTGTTACAGTTTTCTTTAGGTATAATTTTGTTCTGGGGCTTCCCCTAACTTTAAATTGAAAAGTTTTGTCTTTCATTTGAGCATTGAGCTCGCGTGCGCTCTTGCTAAATTCTTTGATTGTCAATTGTTCAATAATTGTGAGGTCTTCTGTTGCTCGATAGGATGAAGAAGGGCCTTTGTATGTCGTGATGGTTCTCAATACTTTGTTCTTGTCTTCTTCATTTTCGAAAACTACCTTGATTGGTCGATACCTCCCTTCCTCCTCTCTCTCTTCCGTGAATACTCCAATCCTCTGTGTGTTTACAATTTTTATGTCCTTGATACCCAGTTGTAATCCAAGGATTCTGTACTTGGTAAATTTATCGTCGTAGATTTTCGTTGTATTTTCGGGATCCTCCAAATTTTCTTTGATTCCATGGAAAATTAGATTGCATGCTGTGGATCCTTGTTTGTCGACTGTTTCACCTTATTTGATTGTTGATTCATCTGTTTGGATACAGCTTCAGCATAACTAACCTCTTTCAGCTCTTGCTTCTTTTCGATTATGATGTTCTCGATCTTTGTTTCTATCTTCTTCTCGAGTATGCTCATCTTTGTTTCCAGGCTTTCTTTGATTTCTTTTGTAATAACGTTGAGGTCATTTGATTTCAGTTGGGAGATTTCTTTATTTTGGACTTTCATGATGTTTTCACATTCTTTAATTTCCTTTTGAAGTACTTCGATTTTGGTGTTTCTGCATGTTTCAACTCGTTCCATCAGCTCTGGTGAGATCTCAACGCAACTTTGACATTGGAAACTTCTAGATTTAGACGTTAAGCAAATCTGCATTTGGTAGATTGGTAGCTGGGAACAGTTATAATGAACATCTCGGTGGCACTTCCTGCAGGTCAGAGTGTCTTTTGGTGTTGTTTCTTCTCTAATAATGCATTTTGTTGGGGGTGCAAACCTCATTTTCAAGTGGCAATTCTTGGTCATTTTCATCGATTTTTTCCTCCATTTTCCTTGCGAGATTCGCCAGCTTAAAAAATATATATATTTGCCGTACGGGAAAAATGAAGGTCCGACCTCTTTACCAGATGTTGGCATATGCCGAAATGAGTGACCACAGTGTTTACTATCACATTTAGCTTAAATTTCTGAAAGTACCAGAAATATAAGTTAAATTAGTAATAGTTATCGCACGGTACCGAGTAAAAAGTGTGATGACTGGTTTATCGTCAACAAACTTTTCTCTCTCCATTTCTCTCTCTATTTTTCTTTGTTTTCTTTCTCTTCTAATTTTTTTCTTTTCCTTCTATTTAGATGAAATTAATCATCTAAACATTCGAAAAAAGAATCGAATGGTCATTAAAATTTTTAATCAAAACATTCTTGTGATAAGTTGTTGTTTGTTTATTGCAAGCGAAAAGAAAACATTTCCAATCATAAATTTGTACAAAATATGATCTCTCGCTTACCAGACCCCTTCTTGGAACACGGTCTTGTATTTATACGGTACAATATGAAATACAGCATTTATATACGTTTTTAGCCAATCAGATTGCTCATTTTTGACGATAATGAAAAATATCTTAAAATTTTCTTTTCAATAGACCTTTTCATAAATTACGTTACGGACAACACTTGCTTCGTTTTTGAAATTATTACCATGGTGATTAACTACCCTCCAAACAGCTCCAAATGGATTTTATTAAAACTACTTCCTATTCATAAAAAAATTATTTAATGTCTCAAGAGACATAATCACCATGGTAATTGTTTGAATACGAGGTAAGTGATGTTCGTGATGTAATTCACGAAAAGGTCTATTATAAGATTTTGGTATTTAAATAAATTAGTTCAAAATCAAACTTTCAAAAAACTTCTATGAAAATAACGTGGCAAATACAGTTTATGTCATGTCGGCCATATGCGGTCATTGGTAAATAAATAGAAAGCGCTCATACCGACAAAAAATGCCGGTAACGACAGTTAAAAGGATCAAATACCCTATTGATCCTGATTCAAATAATCCTTCAACAGCGCATCACTGAAACGGCCTGCTTTGGGCGTACAAATTTTCGCAAATTACCTTTGTGTAGACTTCCGTTGTTTTTGGCTAGGCTTTCGCGAAACAAACATTCTTAAAAAGTTCAATAAAAAATCCAACAAACTTCGAAATCATAAAAATAATCAAATTTTAGGTATATTTTTGGCTTAATAATACCTTCTTAAGTTAAAGAACAACTTTAGTAGTTGGATTCTATGAATATTTGTCACTTTTAACAATTCTGAAGTCAATTTTCCAACTATTCACGAAATAAAAACTTAGAATACTTCTGTTCGAGAATGTTTGTGCGTCTCAAAGTATTCAACCTTTCATCCTCCTTTTTGTTTTAGAAGGAAGCTTACGATAAGAAGAATGGCAAAGATCCGAACAAACCCAAACGTCCACAAACCGCATACTTCTTTTTCCTGGCTGACTTTCGCAAAGAGATGGCTAACAAACCCTTACCAGATGGTAAAAAGATTCCGACGCTTGCTGGTGAACGGTGGAAGGAAATGACCAGCGAACAAAAAAATGTTTATGAAAAAATGGTGGAAAAAGATAAGGAACGATATGAAAAAGCGATGATCGAATATAGAAAAGAGGTAAGGATATAGGTGTTATTTATTTCATTTTAATTTTCATTGTGAGAGTTAGGCGCATTAACTCAAACGCGAAATATACTCGAGGAGGCTGAAAATAAGTAGCATTGACAACTCGTGAAAACATTTCTTATTGGTCACCTTGTGTCACGTGGTACATTATAAATGGAGGCAGCGAGTGATATTAAAATTTTGATAATTCTTTGCTTTGCAGGGGGAGGCTACTGCCATAGGGTGCTAACCCTGATTAACAGGGAAATTTGTCTTAGCATGGATTTATCATAGAACTCTGGATAACATCAAATAAAACGGTGGAGAGCGAACTATTGTCTTTCCATTGTTTTAGAAAACAATCGATGTTCTAGCTTTGTCCGCAAAGGACAACTGTCATGGCGGCTCGAAGGTCCCTGATTTTGAAAAATGATTAATAATCCCATTTCTAAAAAGTCCTGTAACTTCTTGTTTTTGTATATTTACCGGATGCAACTTTGAAAATGAAAGCAAGAAAGCTTAACGAATAAATTTATGAAATTAAATGTGAAAAAAACTTCATCAAACAAGAAAAATTGAGTAAAAAGCCTAGAATGACGCTGAAAATAAGGTTGGCAATATCTTTCCAATTTTTTCCTGGGAAGAGCTAGGATTGACATATGTTAGACTGGAGTATCTTGGCTTCATAGTGATATGAAAAGCTTTTGGTGGCACGCGGTGGCACGGTGGAAGTTTGAAATTTTCTGGTGTCAACATTCAATTTCTTATACATAGCATGTTTGTTGCATCTTTCTCACAGCTTGAAACGTCATAACGACATATCATTAGCAATCAATTTGATGCATTTGACTCTCTTGAGAGATCTTTAAGTCTCATTTGGGAATTGTATAGCTGTGTTTTGATGAAAAATGCAATAAAAAAATTTACGAAAAATTATTAGTGAATGGAGGAGGGTGAACAATAATGTCATTATTGCGGACAATGCTAGAACATGAGAAATCGATGAAAAACCAGCTCGTTGTGTATCCAGAGTTCTATGATAAATCCATGGTCTTAGGTACCACCACCCTCTTTTTAGTACCTGGTCGACTAGCTTTTTTTTGATGATGAAAGGGACTTCGACCCCTATTTAGAAGCTGGTTGTCAAGAAAGATATGGCTACATCACCCTGGAAAAATTCCTTGTACAGTACCTAGCACTCCCCCCCCCCCCCCCATTTGTCTACTACAATTCAATTTCGAAAAATTATTTCCGTTCTGATTTGACAAAATAGCTAAATTTTTACCCATTTTATCCACCGAATATCAAAATTCAGTACCAGATACTAGCTTTAAAAGAGTGATATATCCACCAAAATGTGGTAGTACTGACTTTTTTGAGATTCAAAATAAGACACCACCCCCCAGCTATGGGTCAGTCCCTGCCGTTGTATCCCCTTTGTTTTGAGTAAAAAATATAAAATTTGCTCAACTAGCTCACCTTTGTCGTGGTCTTGTTGTCTCGTGTCTACTTGTCAAAATTAGTTCCCGTCAAAACAAGTTCCATTAAGGTAATCAGAATCATATATCAGAAATATAATCAGAATCTATCCGAAGATATTATAGAAACTGATCTTTTAAACTTTCTCCAATTTTTGGACCTACCCCGGTGGGGTGGAGGTCCTATAAATTAACCTCTGTCCGTTCGTCCGCCCGTTCGTTACCAGCATTTCTCGAGATTGAATCATAGGAATCTTTTCATTTTTTGTACAAAGGTGCAAAATGGTGGTGGGCAAAATGTGATGGAGCCCGATTTTCGAATAAAAAGAATTTTGGGCAAATTTGGGCCAAAAAACGGCTAAAAAACGTTTTTTTTGGACTTTATGAAAAATTATATCATTAATTTTTTCTTATTTTTTGCATGAAAGTAGGGTACAATCATAGGTAAAAGATGGCTCAAGCAGATTTTTGCACAAAAATTTATTTGGCTTAAAAAACGCATGTTTATCTATAAGAATCACTATTAATAAGCATACATCAATGTTCTTAGTCAAATTAATCAATTTTTTTATGACATATATGTTTTTTTTTGCTCATGAGGGCTTACTTTTGAAGCATATGTGTGTTTAGACATGAAATTTTGGTTGCTTTGCGTGTTTTTATAGAAAAACTGGCCAAATTCGATTTTTTTTATAACCACATTATCAATTACTTAGGTATTAGTTTTTCTCGAGATTGGCTCTTTCATTCTTTATGATTTTTTGCACAAAGATACATAACTATAAACCCTCGAATGTGACGGAGCCCGATTTTCGAAAAAAAATGTTTTTGGCCGAATTTGGGCCAAAAAACAGCTAAAAAAAGTTTTTTTGGACTTTGTGAAATATTGGATCATTGTTTTTTTTGCATGAAAGTAGGTAAAAGATGGGTCGAGCAAATTTTTGTAAAAAAAGAATTTTTCAGCTTAAACGCATCTTTATCTATAAAAATCACTATTAATAAGCATACATCAATGTTCTTAGCCAAATTACTCATTTTTTTGACGAGATAGATGTTTTTTATGCTCACGAAGTCTTAAATATGAAAGAATATTTCAAGAACTTGAAATTTTGGTCTCTAATTTTAATAAATCGTCACTTTTTGTGTTCTAAATAAGATACCCTGCAAAACTTATGGATGAGAGCGGTTTTTACGACACTGTAATTATTGTCTTTGTTTTTATCAAAAGATAATGAATATGTCATAAACGTCTGCACTCCCTCATAAATTTTGCAGGGTATCTTGCTTCGCCTATGGAATGATTGTTTAATGGTCATGCTCACGTAGATATCAATTATATATGTGTTAAAGGCATTCCCAGGTAGTTCCATAAAAGTATCACTTGTTCTTTCTTTCTGTTCTGTTCTTAGAATCCTGAAGTACCAAAGAAACCCGTTCAACGTAAAAAAATCGTACAAGAAGAACCACCAGAAGAAAGTGAAAGTGATGCCGAAGATGATGATGACGAAGAGGAAGAATCCGATTCCGACTCTGATTCCGATTCGGATTAAATGATGAAAATCGGTTTCATTAATTTGGAAATTTATTGGTTTGGGATAATCTTGGTGTACATACTTCAGTGTTCTCTATGTGAGGAAAGAGACAGTTTCGCCGTGATGAATGCATATCTCATGGTTTTTAAAAACTTAAAACAGAAAGTAAATCTGAATTTTACTCCACTTTTTGACTTAGATATATGACAAACTGGTTCCTTTGTCATTACAGTAATATGGTTTCTTTGTTAAAAGAAGTGTAATTATTTATTTTTAAATATTTTTTAACTAAATGTCTTAGCTAATTGTTTTTGAATTTTATAACTTTGATGAAAAAAGGTTCGAATGGCTACATAAAATTCGGTCTCATTTCCATACCATTTCAACACAAATATTGCTCTGGGGAAGAGTTGAGCTCAGCATTTATTCAATGTGGAAAAATTCGGTGAATCTCTGCTTCGAAATGAAAATTTTGATGGGAAGAAACGAATACTTCTCATTCTTTAAAACTCTTTTTTATTAAAATTTCGTCAATGATCCCCTTCTCAAATTTCAAAATACGCTTTTCTTGAAATGAAGTTTTCAAAGGATTGTTGCCAAGATACTAGATAAGTCGTCAGATATTATTAATGTATGTAAGCGCTTGCGCTTTTATGTATAAAAATTGAAAACACCTTTTTTGGAAAACATATTACAAGGTGTAAATGCCGTTAGAAGTGATTATTTCATTTGAAAACGAGGCCCGCAATGGTCTTTCAAGTCTTTTCGCTTGTTCACGGTTCACGCAGGCTCATGATGTCTCCACCTCTTGGGGACTTCATCTTCTACATCGAACATTTGACGAAAGAACATTTTTCAATCGTGCTTCTTTTTGTTGAGGAACGGGTGAATGATTTGACTACATAAATAGAAATGACTGTACTCACTTCTGTTCTTTTCTTCTTGGCATCTTTTCTTTTCGCAAAGAATGGTTCGGTACTACAGGTACAAGCCATTGAGTTTAAAGCTCGAAGGGCTATAGTAATAACCTTTCTCAGGCAAGAAAAAGTGGAGCCACTTATTTTCCATCCAGAACGCGCCGCAATCGTGATGACATATTGTATCTAGGGGTTCCTTCGTTTTTAAGGACTGCATTTTTTGAAGTCTAGCGATATACTTTACTTTCAATCCGGCGTTTTTGTAAAAACCCACGCGCTAGGATCTGAGGATCCAAAAGTTAAAAAATACACGCTTTTTTTTATAAGAATAGTGTACTTTTGATGAGGGTCAAGTATTCTTAATAAATTGCCAAAATTGAGGGTGAAATATATTCTTAACGTATTCTTACTTTTTTTAGTCTTTACACGCTTTTTTTTTATAAGAATGGTGTTTTTTCATTTGGCCATTTTCATCATGGACATTCTTATAAAGTGTATTCTTATAAAAAAAAGCGTGTACTTTTTACCAATATGAGAAATGATCAATTTGAGAGTTTTGGACTTTTGAATGAACATTTGGAGCTAAAATTACATTTCTGCCTCAAAGTTTAGATTCAAGTCTAACAAAGGAAGCAGCTTTTTTCTGTTAACCAAATACAAAATCACTGTATTCTTATCATATTCTTTGAAACTCACCCTAGAGGGTATTCTTGCGATTTGGCCAATTTTCGCCCTGATATTCTTCCCCGGGGGGGGGGAGGGGGGTACTAGGGTTGCGAGCTGACGGGGGTGCCGCCCGACTTTTCGACCCTCGAACCCTTACCGGGACTAAAAAGGAGAAAACAAAGGAAAATTTTGTGAATTTTACCCGGGGGGGCACTGGGTTTGCGGACTGACGGTATGTGCGGGCCAAAAATTGGCTTTTAAAATTGCACCCTTACTTTTACAGTGCAGCAAAAATCAGTGAAAATCATACCCTTAGAGTGCATTTTCCCCCAAATTTTCGATCCCTTTCGTGCAAAAAATGGTCAAAATTCTAGCATTTTTGGTCAAAATATCTAGATTTTTCAAGAATTTTCTGAAATTTCTACCCTTACAGTGCATCTCTAGTTTTTCCGACCCTTACAGTGCATTTTATTTAAACTTAAACATATTGGAAAAGGTACCCTTAGGACCCGCACATACCCGTCGGTCCTTTTGCCCAGTTGCCCCCCCCCCCGGGGAATTTTACGACCCTTACCGGGACAAATTCGACCAATTTTGACCAAATTTAGATATTTCTGGGGGTGAAAAGTTGAAATTTTCCTATTTCCCCTACCGTTAGTGGGACAGAGATTTGATTTTCTGATTTTTCCGACCCTTAGGCCTTAGTGGGACTTTAGAAATCCAAAAAAGTTACCCTTAAGGGCGGCACATACCGTACCTTCCATTTGCCTAAGTAGGAATAGTAGGAAAGGCTCAGAATATAGCCTGGAAGTCCCCCCTGGAAGTCTACCAACCTATCCCAAATTAAAATATTCGATTAAATTAAAGAGATATCCCAAAATGGACCTTTCTCGCCGGAACTTTAAATCTTGAAAGACGTTAAAATAAAGCGGAATTCTCATATATTTCTATATTTATATTTCTATCATATCATGATTCAGATGATTGTTGCCCTTCGGGCTTGGATGCTTGGATAAGCTAACGTAACGTCGGTAAATCGCGGCCCTTGGTCACCTTTCAGGTCCACTGACCTTTATTGTATACAGGTCAGTGTTCAGGTCCAGCAAAAAGTTCCTGGTTCATAATGGTAGCAAAAGAAGCGCCAAATGTTCATGCATTTCTTTCGAAGCAATATTTGAATCACAATTTTTTTATTTTATGTAGTTCCTGAGCTGTTCTGTATCGCTAATGATTAACAAGAAGGTAAGGGTCATCTCTTAATTTTATTTATTTACTGTCAGCTAGGGTTCCTTTTATACAGTGTAGACCTAAAGCTCTAAAACAGCATCTAATAACATGAAAACCAGAATATGATTCTTCAATGGGAATCAAAACTATAAAGTGCACTTACAAACATCAATTTGTCAGATCTAACAAAATTAATAACCGCACTGTCATCATTGACAATAAAACAAACGATTTTCTGTCAAGAGCCTTGTAAACATTCCAACAACTTCCATCGAAATGATCTATCACAGCTCAGTCTACCATTTTTAGCGCGGTCCGAGGATTGAGCCGAGAACGCTCCGCGAACTCCTGCGCGGGTGAAAAACTTCAATCTGTCAATCATTTTCTCAAGCGAAGAGTACGCGAAGCGATTCTAGCTTTACGATAGTGCCGCGGGTCATCAATGGATAGTATTCAATTATCATTATCCCTCTATTTTCATTCCTAGAACTTTTGCAAAAAAAAGGAAAAATAGAAAAGTTGTATTTTTTACTGCTCTATTCACATACTGAATTTGAAAGATCTTCTATGTGGCGTTTTTTTGCAAACTTCAAAAAACTGATTTTTGTCCCGCCTTTGCAGGACTTTGGCTTAAGTGCTTGAGTGCAGCATAGGGTACAAAGTCCAAACATGCGTTTCCCGTAATTTTTGTGTGAAGAGTTAGGTCTATACTGTTATAGACCTTTTTTCAAAGAGGCAACCCAGAAACTTTCATGAAAAAGGGACTGAATAATTTAAGAAGGGCAGTCTAAACTTAAGCTCCTATATCATGATTAGAAACTAGGCTAGTCTTACAGTTAGTCACACTTATAGGAAATTAGCTATCTAAGCTATCAGAAAAAAACAACATCTGTCATCTACAGGATACATTTCAACAACAAGGATGAGAGTTGCCTGAATCAAGTTCGCAAGACAATATTAATTAAAACTTGAAAGTTGGAAACAAAACTAGCCGTATTGTATAAGGGTTGCGAAGCGATCCAGACTCCACCTCAATTCGCAAGTTGCTAGCAAAATTAATAAGAGACACTCTAAAAATCCCTCTAATAAAGCCGCTATAGAGACAGGGTCGTAAGAGCCTTAATGCCAAACACACCACATAATCCACGGCGGCAGAACACCCGCCGCCGCCCGCGCATCACTCTTTTTTTCCTTCTAGTTATTCTAGTGTAAATGGTGCCTTAATAAATTCGAACGATATTCGTCGAATGATCGAACATTTTTATTCAAATCACGAATCGTCTGTCGAATGAAATCATCAACAAAACATAAAAATAAAACAAAAATAAAAATGTACAAAGATGGTTTGTTGGTTCTTGGGTAGTTTTGATTTAATTCTTTACAAATTCGACAAATTTGATTTACCTCCGTACTTCTTTATCATAGAATATCCACTTGATTTTGCAAGGTAAGTTTCGTTCTTATCTGATATTCCGATGGCGGATTAGGGGCCGCCCACGCTAAAGCTCTAAAGGGAGCGGGTCATTTTCCCATCGGAGAGGAATGATAATCGGCCTTTGATGTGCTGCATCCTCAGTCGGGTTCAACAGTCCTTGCCCGTAAACGTAGAAATATTTCAGTTGGACCGGCCAATCCCGCCCCGAAAACGAGAGCTGGGTTACCAGACCTCCCGCTGCAAAATTCTTGACGCAGTCTCACAAAATTCCGTAATGTAAACCTTCCAGATGTTGAAAATTTTCCCGACCTTCAGAGCTTTAGCGTGTTGGAAGACAATTTCACCATCTGGGTGCCAGATAAGTTTCGTTCACTAAAAGAGCACTCCTTCCGCCCGCGCAACTTGCAAAAACCTCTCATTGATTGACCTTATTTGATATATGATACTTGCTGTTAAAAGTCGAGGGATGATGAAGATCCTTTCTGTCACCGTTCAAACTAATTTTTTTTCATTTAACAGCAAAATAAACATTTAAAACCGAAGAACCACTGCTTAGTTAGATTGCTTAGATGCGTGCCGCCCGCCGCGGCAATCTGATCAACTTCAGATTCTAAGTCCGTATTTCGGCTTCCGGTAATTTTTTTGCTGTTCACTGCTAGGGTACACCATTTTAAAACGGCATTTTTCGCAGTCCTAGCTACCAAACCGAGAAAATTTTCGTGGCCTTTACCCAAACCATTCAAGGTCATTTTGATAAAATCATCGGTTTGTAGATGTGATTTATATAGCAAATTTTATAGCAAATTTTCGCTTGGGATGGAAGTTAAAGGTACGTGCACAATATAGCAAAACTGCTTCGCTCATAAATTCGCTTCGCAATAAAACGTGCAGCAGCCAAAAAAATCAACCAAGCAAAATTTATAATAATATGTATAATAATGGATCAACGAAGGATCGATACTCAAGACTTTTAAAGGGCTGAATCTTCCATCGATCTCCTATCCGGATCGTTAAGTAATCCATCGATCACATATCGATCCGTCATCGAGCCGTTCCGATGATCGATCCTATCGAGCGCGTACGTCTGGGCTAAAGTAAAAACAATTCCGCACATGTAAATGGATCATTGTTTAAGGTCCGGCAAAATTTCCGGGAGATAGCCTATCAGGCGGTGCGCGGATCTAAGTGGGTTCTGCCTCCCCCGTAGATCTTTTTCTTGGGAAGTTGATCTTCAAATTAGTTTTCAAGGTTGGCTTGGCTCAAATTTTTTCATCTATGGCTCAAATTTTAGGCAATTTCTCAAAGTTTTTGAAAATGTTAATTTTATTAAAAAGCGCCGGGTTATTTTTTCATGAATACCTTTAGAAGTTTTGTGGCACATTTTTTTGCTTGAGAGTCAAGTAAACGATATAGCGCTTTTACAGCATTAATCTTTGATACGAATTTCGGCGGGACGCTAGTTTGACTAACTGTCTTACCTCTTTTATCTTTTCCTTTGCAACAATAGACCTTTTTTTAAAGAGGCAGCCATGTTGTATAATTATGTACTCCAGCATAAAAACAATAATACAGCCATACATAATTACTGTATCATGCATATTTTAAATTGTGTGAAACACTGAAACCACTCAAAACGAAAGTAAAATCGGCCCGTACTCGCAATCCTGTAATCTTGATATATACGAGTTTAAGTCTATACTTTCTATATACCTTATTGGTATATATTTTCGCGTGTTACAAATTTTCGCTAATCCCAAAATTTTTTCGAAAAAACGTGTTTTTCGTGTATTAAATTTTGCAATTCACTAAAATAGGTATTTTCAGAAAGTGGGAATATAAAGCAAGAAAAAGATTGATTTTGCTTGAAACACAACGTTTTTGATGTAAAAATACTAACAAAATACTAAGAAAAATTTTTTCGCGCGTATTTAATTTCGCGATTCTGTAATTTTGAAAAATTTAAACAATATTAAATTTCGCGAAACTTGACCAAAAACTCGCGAAATTGAGTACCCGCGAAAATTTGTAACACGCGAAAATATATACCAATAAGGTATGTGCAAAAAAATATGAAATCTAACGGGCGGAGCGTTGAGATATACCGCCCTGAAGAATAACTTTCCTAGTTAGGAAATTTCAAAGCATTAAAGCCCTGGATACATTTTGAAATTTTGTTTCCGTATCTTGTAGAAAGGGGCTTATCAGGTTAACGTTTTTTCAAAAGCAATATCTCAAGCACCAGCTTGAAATACAACTTGAAACTTTTAAATCCTCTGGCTAGGAGGTTACTTAGTATCTATCAAATTATGATGTTGGGAACATGCGACTTTTGGTATTTTTTGTAAAATTTATGAAAATAGTTTCACTTTCCTACTAATTAGGAAAGTTCGGGAAAATAGTAAAAAACTTTCCTAAAAATCCTTGGGGGATAGGCATTTTTGAAGGTTAAGCCTTTTATGGGGATGCCAAGAAGGGGGGGGGGGAGCAGTCAAGAGTTTTTGCCTGATTAGGAAAGTTTTTTACTATTGTTCCAAAACTTCTGGACAAAAATAGCTAAAAAATATGTGATGAAATATCTTTAGAGAGAAAGCGAAATGATAAACTTCTTTCTTCTTCTTCACTACTCAGCTCAGACTACTCTAACAGAAAACACTTCCTTTCATGAAGACATTATTTCATAACCTGTATTTGAAAATAATCTAAATTTGTGACTTCAAGCCAACATCTCTTAGCAACAGGGTGCTCGCCCATAGTTACAGGAGTTTGTGCAAAAAAAATTTTCCAGATCCCCCATTTCGATCAATGCAATAAAAAATGAAACTTTTCTATGTTTCACTTTTTTGCGCCTATTCTTCGAAATGAAAATATTTACGATTTTAAGCTCTTCTTTTATTCAATGATGTTTTACGGCACTTTGTTGACAATCTAACTCTCGCATCAAATTCCTACTTTCTTCAGTAAATTGAAGATGAGAAAAAACCTAGGCCACGACAGATCATGGATTGAAACAAATATATGAAGAGTGGGATTTTACAGCCGCCCGTTGTTGAAGGCACTTAAAGGCCACGGGTGCCAAAAAAAGGGAAGCAATCAGTAAAAGAGATGAACCACTTTCGTTTTTGTTGCAGATTTCTTTAAAAACTTTTCTCAGGGAGTACTTGTCAATGTACATGTACACATGTGTTGTGTCAACTTGTCAGCATTGTATTGTTGTTAAAGAAAAGATAAAAGAGGTAAGACTAGCCTAGTTTCTAATCCTGATATAGCAGTCTAAGTTTAGACTGATAGATCAATTTTGACTTACTAAAACTAATGGTCATGATTAGAACTTGCGATTATAAAGTGATTAGGAGAAAAGGTAACTTTTTTAAGCACTTTCCTAATTAGGAAAGTTTTCTTTCCTAATTAGGAATAATTAGGAAAGTTCGGGAAAATATAAAAAAATTTATTTCCTAATTAGGCAAAATTTCCTGACTGGGGGATCAGACCCCTTTCCTCACACTATCAGTTTATAGTCACACTAGCATCCCGCAAGAAAGGCGTATCAAAGATTAATGCTGTGCGAAAGCGCTATTATATCGTTAACTTGACTCGCAAGCAAAAAATTGCGCCGCTAAACTTCTAAAGGAATTCATGAAAAAATAACCTGGTGCTTTTATAATGAAATAGACAATATCGGCTTCGCATGAAAACTCAGATTTGATCCCTGAGAATTCCCCACAATGCTTTGCGCGTAAAAAATTTCACCATGAATTTTTTTACGCACAAAGCATTGTGGGGAATTCTCGGGGATCAAATCTGACTTTTCATGTTAAGCCGGTATCGTCTATTAACATTTTCAAAAACTATGAGAAATTGCCTAAAATTTATAGATGAAAAAATTTGAGTCAAGCCAACCTTGAAAACTAATTTGAAGATCAACTTCTCAAGAAAAAGATCTACGGGGGAGACAGAACCCACCTACATTATATATAAAAGGTTTTCTCAAGGTTTTTCAATCTCGGGATTAAACTACGAGGGTGTGCGGTTCCGTCCGCTTATTTTCCTTTCGACGTTGAGCCCCAGGGATACTTAACAATAAAAGAGATTTTAAGATTAGTGTTGAAATGCGTATTTTTTTGATAAATTTAGAAAATACTCAACAAAAAATAAGGTTGTTTTTAAAACAAATCTTTGACATTTGGCGTTTCTTTCTGTTCTAATATATGCAAATCACATCGAAAAAAGAATATATTTCTGCCTTTACTTTCACTTTCAACGCGAATCTGATTGGATGAATACCGCTCGCTAACAAATTCTGATTGGCTGTAAGTCTTTAGCTCATTTCCCGCAGCACGGTTGAGTTTTGATTGGTTGAAAGTTTCTGAGCGTAAATTCTAATTGGATGAATACCTGAAAAGTAAACAATTGTATGTAAGTATTTTGCTTATCAAAATCTAAAGATTTCCAGGGTTTTTTTTTTTACTTTGTATGACCATAATTAAGCCTACAAAGCACTGAGAAAAAACCCAACATAGAACAGGTGTATTTTTAATGCAGAATATGATATAATGTGAATCTTTTTGAAATTCTATGTTAGGATTTTTTCTCAATACCCCGTAACTATGCCCAGGGTACCCGTTGCTAAGACCTTATGTTAAAAACGAAAGCAATTATGGCAAAGATTTATCAAAATTAGCGATTTTCGTAATACCTCAAATATTGATACTTGACTACTGAAATTTTGCCAGGCCTCAAACACTGACCCATTTACATGTGCGGAATTATTTTTATTTTGGCGTATAAACAAAGCCCTAATAATCAAAGCACTCTTGGGAATTCAATGACAAAATTTGGTTGGTTGATATTCTGGCTGCTGCACGTTTGCAATTGTTTATTTTGTCTCATTTTTAGTTTTAACGTCCCTGTTTAGAAAACCAACTTTTCTTTTTTAGAATATACCTTACTGTACAATCTAATTTTCATATTTATAGAAACTAGATTGCTGATGTGTGGAAAGAAATTTCGGCATGACTGATCCTTTTGTTTCGATAATAGCATCAAAGCGGGAATTAATTTTCTTCTCGTTTTTCTTTCTTTCCCTTTTCTTTCTTATCAGTTCACGCTTTCCCTCACTACTTCCAAAGCGTGGTTAGCTCAAGCGGTTAGATCGTCTGTCTCATATGCATGGGGCTCCAAGTTCGATTCTGATGGGTGTCCATTTTTTCAATTCTTCAATTTTCTTTTTTTAATTCTCCTTCTTTCATAATGGAGGTCAATCAAACAAGTAGCTAGCATATATTACCTCCGCTCTCTGTCTAAGGTTTAGATAAGCTATGATAGCATCACTTATAAGAACTTTTTTAAGTTTTTTTTTCTTCAATCTTTTTTCTGACACAAGCGATTATTCAAGGATGAGATATATAAGAACGGGTATAGCTTATAGGCGTTTGCGCCTGCGTTTGCTGACTGACAGTTTCACTTTCACCTTCACTACTTTCACTTTCAGCCAGCGAGTGAGCGAGCGATTCTTTGTAAGAGAATCGTCAAATAACTTATTTCAGAATCATTGAACTTCTCTTTTTATACTTTAAAGGCAGAATAATAATTGATTTCCGGGTCAAAATGTTTGGCACTTGATCCAATCGTTTGCTTATCTTTCTTGCGTGGTCGTTATTTGAATTTCAGTATTCAATGCTTATAAAATACTATTGTTATAAGAGTATTAAACTCCTCACTAGGAGGGAACAGATCATAGATTCGAATTGAACGCGTAATTACTAATAGCAATTAACATTACATAAACGCGTCGATATCTCTTCACTCTAATGAAAATGTGATACAAAATTAAAGTGATGAGAGAATCACAAAAACAAAATCAAGGTAATACATCCTGTAGATGACTGATGTTGTTTTTTCTGAAAGCTTGATTTTCTAGTGTGACTAACTGACTATAGGGTTATAATAGTAGCAAACACTTTTGCCTAATTGGACAGTTTATAAAATGTTTTCAATCAAATCACACTAGTCCGGCTGGGTATACAGATTCAATATTTCAGAAAAAAATCTCTTACCTTTTAACATACAAAGTTTCTAAAATTTTAGAGGCTAGTACAACTAAAAAGGTCTGGTACAGTTTGAATGACACAGTCTGCCCCGTTTGCAGAGTGTGGCACGTTTGCTCAAGATCTCGAGTGCACAGCTCAGAAAAACTCAAGTGCAGGTGCAAGATTTGAGGTTTTCAGGTGCAAGTTGTAGATATCTGTGTTGAAAAGTGCGCATGCGTACACTGCATTTTTTTTTTACGGAATTTTTTTCATATTTCAATTTAAAAGCCTGCTCAGTGCGAAAGAGAAATTCGCCGTTCATTAACTCAAATTAAATAACTTTGGAGGCTCGGTGAAATGGTGGCCAAATTGCCATCCCAATTTTTTTGTCAGGTAAAGTTGGTCTAATGTTGACATTTCTATCTAATCCCATCATCTTTCTTTCAGTTTAGCTCTAACTCCAAAAGAGCATGAAGTAACATGAATACTGTAATGTCCATTCGCTTTAAGTGTGCACTAATCCTTGTTTTGCTTTCTATTTTCAAACCAATGCTTCAATTTAAACATTATTCACCATTGCAAAGGTGATCCAGAGCACTATAATTTCAGAGAAACATGATTCAAAGTTCTTTAGAAAAAGAAGATGAAAATTGGAGAGGAAAGAACTTATCTTTTCGTCCTTTAATGCTAAAAACCTTATTTTTGCAAGAGTACTACTTGGAGTGAAAACACAATAAAGAATGGGTTTTTTCCAACGAGCTACCATCTGTAGCCTCAGATGCAATAACTTAAAGGGAGAAATAACTATATAGCTGAAATTAGGAGTTTTAACGTCATAACTCGGGTTTTTCCTAGCTTGGGTTTTTATAACTCAGATTTTCCAAGTCTCAAATATTTTAATAAGTATATAAGTCTAAAATTTCGCATAACTTACGAGGAATATACTTAATATAAAATTTTGTCCTTCACTTTTTTTGAGACACACTGCAGTTAAATGGTGTGACATCTCAAAAAATATTTGACCTATAGTAAAAAATGCATAATGAAAGATAATTATCTATTTTTCAGGGATGGTTGTTCTTGGGAAAGAATATCAAGAATCAATAGATTTGCTAATGAAAGATGTCAAATCAAACCCAAAAAATCCGCGCTACATGGAAGAGTTTCTGTACAATGAAAACGAATGCAAAACACCAATTCATGTCTTTCTTTGGAATCCTATAGAAACATTTGGAGTAAAGATTAGTTGCTTGAAGCACAATAGTGTATTGAAAGGAGCTGACTGGACATCAAATACTTTGGATAATAAAGGACGTAGCCCCAGATTGATTTACTGTGTATTTTACAACGTTCTTCTCATCCAGCGATATTATAGATGTGGACACTTAGGGAAGGATCAATGTATACTTGGATCAAGTACACTTAGTTTTATGGAGCTTTTGAATGAAGAATTGTTCAAAAAATTTCCTTACAAAATGTATCATCAATCTGCCTACTCATTCAAGTTTATTAATTTCGTGTTTGAGATGCTTGCTGGTGGAAACAATTTTAAAGCAATCAGTCAGACTGTCGCTAACCTGAAAGCAACACACTTTGGTCCATTAAATGGTTTGAATGATTTAATGATGAGCTTTCCAGCTTCTGGTCGTATAGAGACTTTGTTTTTAGATATCTTTCAAACAAGAAAGCATCATTATAAACTTGCGTTGGAGAGAATAATACCAGAGAAAGTTATTTCGTTTGACCAGAGCTTCAAACTCCCTCAAAACATTGGTGGGAAAAGAAAAGCTGATGGGAAAATATTTATTGAACAAAAGAGACTCTTCCTTGCTCTTGATGAGAATCAAAAGATTGTTACATGGAAAATGGTCAAGTCTGACTCACTTGATGAAGCACACGATATTTTAACAGACCTGAAAGAAAGGTGCAAGAATATCTTCACAGTGGTTACTGGCAATTGTTGCAGAGATAGGAGTACCTATCAACATTATTTTGGTTATGTTTCGGTAAAATTAGATCCTCGACAAGCTGCTCATCGTTTAAAGGAAATAGCTTCTATTACCAAAGTCACTCCAAACAGTTCGAAATTCATCAGTGGTTTGAAATATTTGTTTCGTGAGGATGGAGACGTTGATGCTGTTCGAAAGAAACCAATCCCAGATAGAGAAACCATTCACGGGAATATTGATCAATTCTTAGAAATAAATTCTAATTTCATATCAAGTCTGTCAAAGGGTGAGGAATTTGAAGCAGAAATTGTAATACTCAAGACACATGTTGAGCAGGACTGTTTATCAGGTTTAGATGTTGGTCAAAGCACAGAAGGAATTGAAGTTCTGCATAAGATGCTGGAAAAAAGCTGTCTCAGAGGTATGGTT
Source organism: Clytia hemisphaerica (assembly GCF_902728285.1). NCBI lineage: Eukaryota > Metazoa > Cnidaria > Hydrozoa > Leptothecata > Clytiidae > Clytia > Clytia hemisphaerica. The sequence continues at coordinate 225,655 of NW_027103834.1, read as the reverse complement.
GTGAAATCCTTTCTTATTTACGTTATCCTCCTCAATTATCTATCTGTTTTGTCTTTGGTGTGAAAGTACTTTATTAGGTTGCGATTTTATTCTGGGTGCGCCAAAAAAGTATACAGATTTGTTAGGATTTTGTGAGATTATAGTAAAAGATATTTTGTTGATTCTTTTTTGGACCTACCTGGAGGTCCTATAAATTAACCTGTGTTCGTTCGTCCGTTCGTCTATTACCAACTTTTCTCGGGATTGAATCATAGGAATTTTGTGATTTTTGGTACAAAGGTGCAAAAGGGTGATTATCAAAATGAGCCTGATTTTTGAAAGAAAAAAAAATTTGGGCCAATTTAGGCTCAAAAATAGGGTTTTTTGGACTTAATGAAAAATCTGTTCACTAGTTTTTCCTAATCTTTTATAAATTAGGAAAAAGGATTTTAAAGTTTTTAGTCTTGTTTGATGGATTGAAAGATAAGAAAAGAATTAAGAAACATAACTTTTCTTGATAATTATATGGCTCTGGTTACCCATCCAGCACTCTGACATCATCGATTCGACTAACCTTGATTAATTTTCTGTACAAAGAAAAGAATAATAAGAATAAAATCGCAACCTAATAAATATGAAAAAGCTCATTTAAAAAAAATAATTTTGGGCCTAAAAACGCCCAAAAATAGGTTTTTTCAGGGGGGGGTCAACATTTATAATACCAACCCATAGCCCAAAAACCTGACTTTTGACCTTTTGAGCTAAGTTAACACCACCACCCCAAAATTGGTATCGATACCAACTTGAAAATCATAATTTTCAGAAAAAGGGGGGACCCACCCCCTTATTTTGGTATCGATACCAACTTGAAAATCAAAATTTTCAGAAAAAAGGGGGACCCACCCCCTATAATTTGGTATCGATACCAACATGACTTTTTGAATTTGACAAAATATCATGGGACCCACCCCCTAATTTAGTACCAATACCAATCTGACAAATTTGAGTTTAAAGCTGTTTAAAGGGAACCCACCCCCTCCCACACAAACAGGGTACTAAGAGAAACTTCAAAAAACTCATTTTTGAAATACTCTTTCTTCAACACAACACAAAAAATGTCATATGCTAAAATAGAAAATGAGTGAAAACTGACAATATAATAAAAACAAACCCAATGAAGCTAGCAAAATCAATCTGAATCAATATTATCTGAATATAATTGATGTGCAAAAACTAGGAGAAGCTATTATTAGTACATCATTTTAGAACAGAATAGATTCACTCATTACCAAATGCTATCACAGAAAAAATGCTTTTGCTTCAGGCTTGATCAAAAATAAAACTTGAAAATATCGATAAAGTCCAAAATAAACAAACTTCAAAGTCATTTAAACTTATTACTCATTTACATTCATTATACTCAAAAGCTAAAACAAATCCAATTGAAACCTTTTTAGACTGATATGTACCCCGGGGTATTTTCTAGCTATAAGGGCAAAAATTAGGAAAGTTTTGCTGTCATTTTGATATGGATACCAACTTTCTGAATCATATTATTTAAAAAAGGGGTACCCACCCCCTATTTTGGTATCAATACCAACTGAGGATAACTCTTTTTTCTAAAAAAAGGGGGACCCACCCCCATCAATACCAACTTGACTTTTCAGACTTTTAAAGGAAAAAAAGACACCACCACCCGGCTATGGGTCTGGTATCTGGATGTTGACCCCCCCCTGGTTTTTTTGGTCTTTGTTCATTAGTTTTTCCTAATTTTTTGTACAAAGATGGAGAATTACAGTGTGCTAAATATGAAAAAGTTCATTTTTCAAAAAAAGATTTTTGGCACCAACTTGCAAAATTTTAAATTATTGGGTTTTTGTTTTTCAAACTTTTATTATTCGTTTTATAAACAGGTAGGTCCAACAGTATCACTTGTTTGATTTTATAGAGGAAGAATCAACTTAAATCTTCTGTTAATTAGCGCTTAAACAGTCAAATAACCTGAAATAACTCTAAGATGATTGAATTTCTCAATCGGTAACTGTGAAATGGCTGGTTTAACCCTTCGAGCATCTTGGAGGTTTGGGGGGTCACCATACTGATACTTTAGTTCAGTTCAACACCTTATTGGACCTACCCGGAGATCCTATAAATTAACTGATGTTCGTCCGTTCGTCCGTTCGTTAGTTACCAACTTTTCTCGAGATTGGCTCATTAGTTTTTCCTGATTTTTGGCACAAAGATGTAAAATGGTAATGCCCAAAATTTGACGGATTTTCGAAAAAAATTCATTTCCGGCTGAAAATGCCGGAAATATGCCGGAAAACCAGTTTTTTGGCATTTTCTCAAGATTTCATCATAAGTTTTTTCTGATTTTTTGCACAAAGATGCGTATTAGTAATGCCCAAAACTTGGCCGAGTCCGATTTTTGAGAAAAAATCTTTTCCGGTCGAAAATGCCGGAAATATGCCGGAAATCGCCGTTTTTGCAGATTTTCATCGGACTTTTTCCTTATATTTCGTAATTTTTTCACACAAAAACATTATTAATAGCAATTTCCACGATCAAGCATGGTTCAATTGTCAATAAAACTGATTTTTGAAGCCGGAATTTTCTAAAAATCGCCAGAACAGCCGATTTTCGCCGGAAAAACGGTATTTCTTGAATTTCTTGAGCTGTACTTTATATTTTTTTATGAAATTTTGCACACTGATGCAAAATGTCAATACCTAAATTGTGACGGAGCCCGATTTTCGAAAAAAATTCATTTCCGGTCGAAAATGCCAGAAATATGCCCGAAAAACTGGTATTTTGGTCAAAGATGCGTATTAACAATGCCCAAAACATGGCTGAGTCCGATTTTTGAGAAAAAATTTTTTCCAGTGGAAAATGCCTGAAATATGCCGGAAATCGCCGTTTTTCTAGATTTTCAATGGACTTTTCCCTTTTAATTGGTTGTTTTTTCATTCAAAAACATTTTTAATAGCAATGCCCACCATCAAGCATGTTTAAATTTTCAATAAAATTGATTTTTGAAGCCGGAACTATTTTAAAAGTCGCCGGAACAACCTATTTTCGCCGGAAAGACAGATTTTTGAGAACAATTTTTTTCCAGTTGAAAATGCCGGAAGTCGCCGTTTTTGCAGATTTTCATTGGATTTTTTCCTTATATTTCTATGTTTTTCACACAAAGACATTATTGGTAACAATGCTCACCATCAAGCATGATTAAATTGTCAATAAAACCTATTTTTGCGACCAGAACTTTCTATTTATTTTTTCCCTACAACCCTTCCCTCTCCCCCCATCATCAATCAATGATGAATTTTTTGCGTTATGCATTTTTGCTAAACGCTATAGTTTTCTGACTGATTTTTTTCATTTTTCTCCTCGCATTGCTATTTAACTTTCATCATCAGGTAGGTCCATTCAGCATCTAGCTTGTTTGGATCGTTTTCAAACAAAATGGTATTTTTATGATCGCCAAAAACATAATATCAATATTTCACCCATATAAGTGAAATCCTATCCACCAGAAGATTTTTCAGAAACTCTTGGAGTATGACATCCCCCCCCCCAATTTGATTAATTTTTGTACCACGGTAATCTCCATTGGGAATTTTCAATCGAAGTAATGAAATCGTGTGATTTTGATGGCTTCAAAACTGGTATTTTCATGAATATCTGGGTGCTTGCTGTCTTCTTAATTCATTTCATTTGTTATTCTTTTCGCGAAGCCTAGTAACATCATGAGGAAATATTGTACATTGTATCTGCACCCTGTATAAAGAAACATCGCATCAAATTCACTGTTATATCTTGTTACATGTTTTTTTATAAGCATATAAAAATCTGAAAACAGGCTCAGAGATGCTTAGGTCGAAAGCTTAATAAGGCTGAAAAATGCTTGAGGGATGCTTATATCCTAATACTTAATACTGCTTATATACTGCCATACTACTATAATACTGCTTATATCTATACTACAAAGTAGTTGCTTAGTATATGCTTGAGTTTTCTTCATATCTGAGCCTAGATATGCTTACAAGTGCAATGCTTATAAAAAAACACGTATCTCATTTTTCAGATGCATCGGTGGTCAGTCCTGAACTCATGGAAGCTATTATTACACTTTTGATTTATCATTACAACTGCAAAATTGACGGCAAGAATCACAAATGTAACGTTTCCATTGTTCCGGTGTTTCTACCTGAGGATATGAATAAGGAAGACATGTCTCTGCTCATTTCTCATCCTTCAATTGCCATTACTGACGATGAAGAGGAGAGAAAAAGTATTCTCGAAAAAGCACTCACTCAAATTCAAATCGTTATCAAAACAGTAAAATCGATTCAAAACGTTTGTAAGCTGCGCTTATCAGCTGAGGAGGTTTTGTCCAATAGTTCACCAGGAGAACTGCCAGATCACGAGGATAGCCATGATGCTCAAGTGCTTTTCAACTTGAGTGCTTTTGGCTTACAATCAGATTCCTTGGAAGAGCATTGTGCTTTCAAAGTTGTACTTTTGCAGTTGTATCAGTTCGTCAATTTTGGAACAGAAGGCGTTTTGGTGGAACATTTCAAAAATATTGGTTTGGCTGGTGAGGTGGAGCAGGATTCAACTTATTTAAGGTAAATTTCTCATTGCATTTCTTATTGTCTTTTTTAGTATGTTTATCAACTAGAAAAATGTTATGATCATTTCACGGTGTCTGTTTTGTAGATCTTTCCCCCGTTTCGGAACCAAAAGATTCCAACAGAGAGATGCAAATATCCCTTTGTAGGCAGAATACAATTTATTTTTAGCATAAAATGTGAATCTCCGCCTTGTCAGTTACCCCCCCCGCTAATTGATTCCCGAAAATTTTTCAGCCAGGCTATTCTTATCCTCCTTCAAATTAGTTGTTATAAAATATTTGTGTAAAAACCGCCTTTTGTCTTCATACTTTTTGGAGCTACCTTAGCCTATACTAGACGTCACCCGCGCTTTTTTACGCAATTAAAAATCCCGTTTTTTAGTGAGGTGCTCGCTAGAGCTACCTCGGAGGTTCTTTAAATTAACCTGTGTTCTTCCGTCCGTCCGTCGGATGCAAGCTTTTCTCAGTATTGGCTCATTTGAATTTCTGCACAATGGTAATCCCCAAAATGTGACGAGAAAAAAACGATTATATTAGAGTCATATCACCAGTGCACGAACGAGCGTCTTTGAACTTGAAAAAAACAACCAAAAACAAACTTCTATAGAACTTCCTTTGTGCAGCAGAATCCTCAAACTATTCCTTGCAATCTCTCCAAAAATTAAAATAAACGGAGCACTAGAACAACACCAAACCGATTTTGAACGAGGCCAAGTAAAAAAATCACGAAATTCGGGATTTTTGTAAATATGGCTGATCGCGAGAGAAAATGTTCTTTATAAGAAAATTTGCGCAAGAAGAGTTCTGAAAATGACTTTCCTCTTTTAAAAACCTGTTATCTTCCATCACACAAAATTTCATTGAAACATGTTAGCTCATTAATTCAAAATCAATAGAAACATATCACCAGTAGTTGATATAAAAAAGGTTCCAGTCTGCGAACGACGGTTAAAGATGGCGGACGGTCATGCTGCGGAGAAGAAAAGAATCCGGTGAGAACAGATAACCAAGAAGAGTTAAAAATCTGGGATATCGGAAAGAAATCTTCAAGAAAGCATCGTGATACAACCAAAGTCTTTCGTGTCACAAGCAGAACTTACTTTCTTCTTCGCACTTATACAAATTTATTCCGTCTCACAGTCTGAAGTGGTGCTAGACAAGGTCGAAAAATCCTGAAGAAAAGACTACCGCAGTCAAGGTAGCGTGAGAGTGAGGGCGAACGTGTACCTCGAAGAAAAGACGCCCGCAGTCAAGGGTGCAGAGGGTCAGTTGGACTGACAGGCTCGAATATTAAGCCCGAAGAAAAATCCTCTGCGGCCAGGAGGTAGACGCGTCTCGCCGAACGAGTGAAGAGTCTAGAATACACCACACTTTACCCTGTCTTGCCTCAGAAATGGCGACAGGATGTGAAAAAGACGAGGTCCGTGACCAATCGACACCTGGTCCAGGCCTGAAGATAAGCGAAAATACGAAGAATCTTGCTTGTTCCTCGACAAAGACGATACAACCAGCGAAATCGTTCTTTCAGCTATTTTCCGAAGCAATAGCGAAACCTCGACTGCAGGAACAAGAGGTATCACCAAACAACAAGAACCTCCCCTTATCCCAACCAAGACAAAATCATTCAGAAACCTACTCATGTGATGTATGTGGGAAAGTATTTCAAAACAAGGGTGGAAGGACGAGACATAGAAACAAATGTGTCAAAAAGCAAGAAGACATTCCAGCACCAACGACAATTTCACCATCAGAAAAAGTGACGTCAGAAAACTCAACCAACAATGACGTAAACGAGAATGTAAAAGCTACCCATGATGCAGAACTCAACCCATCCAACATGAATGAACTTAACAACGAACCACAACTATGGGGTCCACACACAATCGAAGATCTATCACAAATTCTCAGCGCAACATACAACGAAACAACCAAATGGAAGAAAAATTTGTTCAACCTCCCCAGTGGTGCTGCCGGGCAAGCGCTTTGTAGAAAGAATGCACCCGCTTGATCAATGAATGGAACAACAAATCTACTCTATCAAACATCGCTCTCAAAGCTCTGTTTATCATGCCCTGTCTCTTGCTACAAAAACCTTCCAAGTCTTCGAAATCCAAAGATCACATCAAATTTTTGGACCGACGACTGAATCTTTGGGAGCAGGGTGATTTTGACGAGCTGACAAGAGAAAGCAGAGCTATCCAAAATCGAATTCTCAGCTCCACCACCAAGAAGATATCCACGATCAAAAAAAACGATTTAGTGATCTGATGTTCCTTGGTAAAGTCAACGCTGCATTAAAACTCTTGTCAAATGAAAAGCTCGACTGGTCTGGTTCCGATCAATGACCAGATCATCAACACACTTCAAGAGAAGCACCCACAAGCACAACCCAAATTTGACGATCTTCTTCTTGAAGGTCCAGTGGTCGATGTTCATCCCCTAACATTTCATGTGATTGACGCAGAACTGATTCAGAAGATGGCGGCTAAAACAAAAGGGTCATCGGGGCCCTCCCAACTTGACTCAAGCATGTGGCATCGATTGTTGCTTTCAAAAAGTTTTGGTGACCGCTCAAACGATCTGGCGAAAGCTATCGCCAAAATGGCCATCATGATGTGCACCGAAAAATGTGATAAAGAGAATGGCCGTGACATGGAGGCTTTTCTTTCGTGCACTCTTGTACCACTCAACAAGAATCCAGGTGTACGTCCCATTGGCATCGGTGAAGTACTTAGAAGGATTGTTGGGAAATCAATAACAACAATTTTAAAGAAAGACATACAAGATGCTGCTGGAAACCTACAACTATGTGCAGGACAACTCGGAGGTTGCGAGACTGCTGTTCATGCAATGGCTGATATCTACAACGACGTTGAAACTGAAGCTGTTCTTCTGGTGGATGCAAGCAACGCGTTCAACAGCATTAATCGTGCCGTCATGATCCAGAACATAAAGATAATTTGTCCACATTTAGCATTGTTTGTTGAAAACTACTATCGCCATGAAATTCGATTGTTTGTAATTGGTGGTGTCGAGCTGAAATCCACTGAAGGTACCACACAAGGTGATCCCATTGCAATGGCTTTATACGGTCTAAGTTTGTTACCACTAACAACTCATCTCAAGAAGAAATCAGCTCGAATCAAACAAGTAGCATATGCAGATGATCTTACAGGAGCTGGCAAGATTAATGCACTGAAAGCTTGGTGGGATGTTCTATCTGAGGTCGGTCCAAATATCGGATATTACCCGAAATCTTCCAAGTCGTGGTTGATAGTCAAACCAGAATATGAAGAGTATGCTAGAAGCGTCTTCGCAACAACTTCTATAAGAGTGACTGTCAAAGGACGAAAACATCTCGGCGCCCTGATCGGGAATGCAGCTTTCCGCAAGAATTACATCGAAGCTAAAGTTGCAGAATGGGTCAAAGAGCTCACTCTTTTGGCGACGATAGCATGTTCACAACCACAAGCTGCGTATGTTTCATTCGTAGTTGGATATCGCCAAAAATTCAACTACATATTCCGTACGGTCAAAGACCTCGACGAATACCTGATACCACTCGAAAACGTCATCAGATTCCACTTGATTCCCGCCTTCTGCGATGGAAGACAATGCAATGATACTGAACGTCGCTTGATGGCTTTGCCGACGAAATTCGGGGGACTTGGTATCATAAATGTAATAGAAGAAGCGAAATTCCAATACGAAACGAGCCTAAGTGCGACGGCCGAATTACGAGATCGTGTCGTAAAACAATGTGAAGAGCCCGTTGATTATACAAGCTCGATTTCGATAATCAAATCGAGAAAAAACCAACGACTAAAGGAATATGAGGAAACCCTTCGGGAAATTGAGCCTTCTTTACCATCCATTGAGCGCAAAGCACTGGAAATTGCTCAATGTCCGGGTGCTTCATCGTGGTTGACGACTCTTCCTTTGAGGGAAGAAAATTTCATATTGAACAAGCAAGAATTCTTTGATGCGATTTTCATGCGGTACGGTTGGCAGATGAGGAGACTACCGGTCAAATGTGCATGTCAAGCATCCTTCTCCATCGAACATGCACTTTCTTGTCACCTCGGTGGTTACGTCATTCATCGTCACAACAACATCCGTGATGCGTTAGCGATGATGTTGAAAGAAGTTGCACATGATGTGAAAATTGAACCCGTATTATTGGAACTCACAAGAACTGATAGTGCTGATTTTAAAAAATCAGCTATTTGTGGTAACGAGGCAAGGGCCGATGTTAGTGGTAACGGTTTTTGGACACGGTTTCAGAGAGCATTCTTTGATGTTAAGGTTTCAAACCTTCTAGCTCCGAGTTATCGTGAAAAATCCGTTTCAACTACATTAGCAAGCTTTGAGAAGCAGAAGAAACGAGCTTATAACCAACGAATCCAGGAAATTGAGAGAGGGACTTTCACACCATTGATTTTTGGTGCTACTGGCGGAACTTCCCGTGAATGTTCGATATTTTTAAATAGACTTTCTGAGAAAATCTCAGAGAAGCAAAATTGCATGAAGAGTGTCGTGATCGCCGGGATTCGACGCAAGATTTCCTTCATCTTGATCCGATCAGTTGTTGCTTGTCTGAGAGGTGAACGTGCGAGTCGCACATTTACCCCAGACCAAGTAGCACTGAAAGATCAAAAGCTGAACGAAGTCTTGTCGTCGTTCCGTGAGTGAGGTTGTGATATTTTCATTTTTATTTATTTATTTAAAGACAATTAACTTTTGTAACACAAAAGACCCGTGCCGGGACTGGCTCCGGTAATAGTATATACCAGTTTAAGAAAAATTTGACATAATCTAAAAAAAAAGTCTGCGAACGATCCGAACACCATATTCAAAATGAAGACATTGCAACGTCAAAACATTCGAAAGCGCTGGCGATCTCAATTAAAAAAGAAGACACTGCATTGCCGCGCTTTTCGATGAGCAAAACTTGAAAAAGAAAACAAAAAAATGGACGACAAAAAAATATTTTTTTATAAAAAAGACGCTATTTTGGTGAAAAAGCGCGTGGTTTTGAAAAGTTCAAATACCCCTGTATCATCTCGGAGAGAGTTATATCGGATCACCCAAAGTTACCTTCATTTTTTTATTTTTCATTTTTTTATTTTTTTATCCACGGATCGCTGATAGTCACCTTTCCGGGGGTTTTGTTGTTTGGAATTGATTAACTAACAGTTAGGTAGGGTCAGGGTTGCTAGTAACGGCTTGTCACTGTGCCGGGTGCATACTCGGCGCCTTGGGCCCCGCAGGGTTGCTAGTAACGGCTCGAATTTCAGTCAGGTTTAAAAAAGGGGTACTTTTACCCATATTATAATAACATTACCCCCGTCTTTTGCCAGTTCGGTATAATATGTTATGAATTGTGTGAATTTGATGTGCGGCGATGGCTCAATGGATAGAGCGCTGGCTTCCGAATCTGAAGGTCTTTCTTTAGTGGTGGATCGAATCCCGCTCGGGTCGAAAATTAGGTTGGTCGAAAATGATGGACAAATGATTGACAGGTATGAAAACTCAGTCAGAAATGAGAAACTAAGTCTCAGAAACTCAGAAACTCAGACAGTCAGAAAAGAGAAAGACAGGATCAGAGATAAGAAAATAAAAAAAAAACATGAAGGTACTTTGGGTGATCCGATGTAACTCTTTCCCATCTCGGAAGAGAGTAAAGTATTACCTGCGAGCGGAGCTCTAATTTTTGGACCTACCCCGGTGGGGTGGAGGTCCTATAAATTAACCCGTGTTCGTTAGTTCGTTCGTTCGTTAGTTACCAACTTTTCTCGAGATTAGCTCATTCAATTTTTCTGATTTTTTGCACAAAGGTGCATTACTATAAACCCTCGAATGTGACGGAGCCCGATTTTCGAAAAAAAAATTTTTCCGGCCGGTAGAACCGGGAATGTCCCGAAAAAAGCGGTTTTTTGAGATTTTCTCGAGATTTTATCATTAGTTTTTTGCGATTTTTTGCACATAGATGCACATTAGTACTGCCGAAAAGGTGTTTCTTAATTGCTTTCTCCGTTCCAATAGATATATAAATCGAAATTTAAAATTATACATTACTTCCATTAAATTCTAATTATTCGTTTTATAAATAGGTAGGTCCATTAAAGTATTACTTGTTTCTTTCAAAAGATCGTTCGCGCACTGGTTCCTCGTTCGCGGACTGGGTCCGAATTGCGCGCGCTTTTAACGACTTATTATTCCAAGAAGAAGCCTTCAAATAAAGTGAAAACAAACTGAAAGAAGGACTTCAATCTTGTTTACGAGATGGTCAAAAAGGATTTATGTAGAAACCAAAAGTAAGTCAGAAAAGAGAAAAATAAGTTTGCCGTTCGTGCACTGGGTACCCCCCTCTAAATATGCTGGAAAAAAAGGATATTCCATTTCTTATTTTACTTCATTTTCTATTCCCATTCTATATTTAATATTAGGTAAGTCCAATATGCATTTTTCTTGTTGAATTATCCTTCTTTCAAAATTATCGGGTCAGGGCATTCTTAATCCGACCCCCCCCTCTTCCCCCAATTTGTTCAGTTTTGAGATTTATTTCCTCCTAAACTGTTTATCCCATGCCCCCTCCGAGTAGCTAAACGAGTTTTTTTTCCCCCTCAGATTCAAAAAAGCTGACTTGACAGTTTTATTCAGATAAAGGAGCTTCGTTCTTTTTCTCTCAGGACACTGTGTAGTGAGAGCTCAGATGACGATGGCACCAGAATAGACGAAACATCTCTTAATGATAGTCTCATCATCAACGCGTGTAGTAACATCCTCCGAATCCCTATTCTAATTATTCAACCTTTCCAACGATTGTCCTTTCACACTTTACTACCGAAAGATCAGTTGACAGAGACGCCCATCGTTTTAACATACCATTCCGCTTCCAAACGTATGTTGGGAACTAAACCTATGGACACACTGGTGGTTGAAACGAAAAAGACGAGCAAAGACAAAAGCCTCGATATTGGGCAAGAAAGTGATGATGAGAGTACCCCTGGTGAGATTTTTTTTCCAACGCTTCACAATTTTAAGCCTCTTTACTAAATCAGTTCTTACTTACTTACCAGGTCGAGCTTGCTCGGCTCTAAGTCAGATCGATAACATTAAAACTTCTTTCTCTCAAATGTAATGAAATTTTTACTTGAATCTATTCCTCATCCAGGGGTCGGTAGTAAAATCTCAGACATAATGACGTTTACTACGGTGGTGATGTGACGAAAAATCTAAAAAAGTTTTACTACCCAGGGTAGTTAAATATTAAATGGGTGATATCTATGTGTTAAATGTTGAAAACATTTTACTACCTGAGTAGTTAGAACTGATAAAATTAGCAAATTTTAGCTATTTTTGTAATTCTTTTAATTTTTTGGATGACTTTTCTGAAAAAATCTGAAAATTTTTATAATTTGAAAAAAATTTTCTATTGGAAAGCTGTTTGCTGCAAACAAAAAATTCTCGAAATTTTTTGTCAATTTAAAAAAGACTTTAATTCTAAGGGCAAAACATTAATTTTTGCACTAAGTGAAAAATGTGTCACAGAAATAATGATTTTTTAGCTTTTTTTGTAAAATCAGTCCGAAAAGCAACCAAAAAGTAGGTGGTCTCCATGACAAATTGTCCCAAAAACTTTTACTACCAGAGTAGTAAAATACCTCTTCCAATGTCCGTTCGTTCGTTCGTTCGTTCGTCCGTCCGTCTGTTACCAGCTTTTCTCAGGATTGACTCATTAGTTTTTTCTGATTTTTGGCACAATGATGCGTATTAACAATGTTCAAAACATGGCCGAGTCCGATTTTTGAGAAATATTTTTTCCCGGCTGAAAATGCTGGAAATATGCCGGAAATCGCTGTTTTTCTGGATTTTCATTGGACTCTTTCCTTATAATTGGTTGTTTTTTTCATTCAAAAACATTATTAATAGCAATGCCCACCATCAAGCATGCTTCAGTTTCAATTTTCAATAAAATTGACTTTTGAAGCCGGAACTATTTAAAAATCGCCGGAACAACCTATTTTCGCCGCAAAGACTGTATTTCTTGAATTTCTCGAGCTGTACTTTATATTTTTTTATGAAACACTTATGCACACTGATGCAAAATGACAATACCTAAAATGTGACGGAGCCCGATTTTCGAAAAACATATTTTTCCGGCCGAAAATGCCGGAAATATGCCGGAAAAAAACGGTTTTTTGACATTTTCTCGAATTTTCATCCTTAGTTTTTTCTGAGTTTTTGCAGAAAGCATGCGTATTCGCAGTGCTCAAAACATGACCGAGTTCGATTTTTGAAAAAAACTGTCCGTTTTTGCTGATTTTCATTGGATTTTTTTTTCAAACAAAAACATTATTTATAAGAATGTCCACAATTAAGCATGGTTTAATTTTCAATGAAACTGATTTTGATACAGGAACCTTCTAAAAATCGCCAGAATAGCCGAGAATCGCCGGATTTCTTGAATTTCTCGAGTTGTTCTTGTATTATTCTGCATTTTCATACTATTGTTGTCATTTTTCAATTGTCTTAGGGTATTGCGTCAATCTTCAGGTAGGTCCATTCAGCGTGTAGCTGGTTAACATTTCAAGTGTCAATGTCTAGAATTTTTCTACAGTACTTGAATTTTGGCAATTTAGAGATTTCATTCCGATTTTTGTTTATTCCTGAAATTGCCTACGGCTGAGCTTCTCCAATCCTGCTAAGTATCTATCGATCTGGGTGTACAATTGAGCCTTCTCTTTTCTGAACGATCGTCAAGTAGGCTTATCAACCAAAGTTTACAATTTAGCCCTGCCTCATTCAAAGTAACCATCACTTTTGGTTCACAATTTTAAGCCTTCCCTAGTCCTGATTACTCATCACCCTATGGGTTTACTATTTAGCCTTCTCTTATTCCGAGCGTCCCTCAGAAAATATTTAGGGAAAATATATTTCGACCATTAAGTCAAAATAAATTTTCTTGGTCTCCTTTTAAAATTCGAGAATCACTTAAGAATATCTTGAGGCTGAAATACACTCTTCTCGGGATGCATAAAAGCATTGCAGGCCTCGTTTTCAAATATCGTTGCTAGGGTAACTCAACATCATTTGACATGTAATTATCATTTGACATGTAATTATCATTTGTGAACGTTTGCGCTTTTTTATTTTTTTATTAAATTCTCTTTAACCACCAAAAACAAATTGGTATATATCAGTATATATAACTAAACAATATCCTCTACTTTAGGCTATATAACAAAATTTGCACTTTCGTTTTTGATTAAAAATAAAAGCAACAGTAATATGTGAAATGATATTGGGCACTGAAATTTAGGAAGAACGGGATATCCGCTATGCCCTATGAAGGAGAGACCGATCTTGCCAGCGGGGCCTATCCGATGTTCGAGAGCGGTCTTGCCTCCAAATGCCTAAGTGCGGACCCCACAATAGCGGAGTTGATATTTTGTTCGGACCTAGACGGACAGAAGACGAGGATTGAGGATTGAGGATTTTAAGATTGATAACTGCCTCTTGAGAATACATTTACGTCAATGTAGATTTAATGTCAATATTGATTTCGTTTGAAAACGAGGCCTACAAATGCTTTTTATACATCTCGAGAAGAGTGTTTTGAAAATTTTTAAGAATAACGAGGCTTATTTCGTACAAATTTTTCAGTCAATGAAAGATCTCAATTTGATCATTTTCTGTTTCAGTACCTTGCCATTGCAAGAAAGGATGCACCAGAGATGGCAAGTGGAAAAAGTGTCCATGTGCCTCGGCCGAAAGAAGTTGCACCAAAAAATGTTTTTGCCGCAACTGTAGCAACAACAAACCTGTGTGTGAGCCTCATGGAAATGGTTGTCGTTGCGAAAAGGGGTGCATCAATATCGATGGTCATCCTAGATCTCGATGTCCATGCTTGCTGTCCGGGGTGAGTTGCAGTAATTGCAAATGCAAAACTTGTAAAAACCCATTCGGGCAAAGAGAAGAACGCGAACGACGTCAAGACAAAAGCCTCGATATTGGGCAAGAAAGTGATGATGAGAGTACCCTTGGTGAGAATTTTTCTAACGTTTTACAATTTTAATAAACCTCTTTCTACTAAATCTGTTCGATAACAGTAAAACTTCTTTCTCTCAAATGTAATGAAATTTTTATATGAATCTATTCCTCATCACGTCTTAAATTACTCGCTTAATTTTAACCCTCCAAAAATGACTGCATCTTGAGGTCTAAGAAATTTACTCACAAATTTTTTTTTCGTGGAAGAAACAAGAGCTGATTTCCCAAAAACAGTTTTGGAAAGTATCGGGATCGTCAACCATTTATTCGAAAGATATTAAATTTTTAGGTGACCCCCGCCAAGCTCAAAAATTTAGATTTTAAACAACTGAACGAACTTAAAAATGTCCCCTGTAGTGACCGAATAAGACTTGTTTGGCCCGTATACCACATTGATTCATTAATACTACATTTCTGTCTCATCATGAATCAATAAGATAATCTTCTTAGCGATAGGTGGTGGTTTGAGTCATCGCCTTGTCAGTTTTATTGAATATTCTGGACAGAGAGTAACCGGCTAACTTTACTTTTGTTTTAGCGAAATGTCATTGTAAACAACGGTGCAATAAAGAGAACCTAGGCAAGGGTAAACGACAATGTCCATGTGTATTAAAAGGCTTAGATTGCAGTGATAAATGTCTTTGTAGAGAATGCCAAAACAACAAGAAAATCAAACGGAATCCTGATGGATGTCGTTGTCGTACGGGTTGTCACAGTGGTGATAGTGGCGATGAGAGAAAACGCAAGTCTAAATGTCCTTGCTTGAAGTTGGCAATAAGTTGTGAAAACTGTTCGTGTACGAATTGTAAGAATCCTCACGGCGCACGCGTCGTAGTATTAGACTCAGGTAATAAAAAACGACAAATACGAAATCGAAATTCACATACAACTTATAAGAAAGTAAGAACCGAAGATTATCTTGCTACTTTGTCAAACATAACACCTTGTGCATCGTTAGGTCAAGGTTCGTGGGATTTGGAAGAGATTGCTTGTTTGTATGTAAGCACGATGTGGATACTTCAAATACACTCCTTGTATGACACTGAAAAGATACACGAACTTTATCATTTCTTCTTGAATGAAGAATCGATAGGAAAGGTGATCAGTTTGAAAACGAAAACATTGAAGCAAGTGACCGAAAAATTATTCACGATGAGATTTGTCAATGATGAATTTTTTATCCCTAATCATGACTCTCAATAAAGAACATCAGCTTTTTTTAATTTCGCCTTAGCGAAAGTATTACGATAGGCATGGTGTGATATCGGACGAAAATTTAGAAAACGAAAGTACTTGATACGGTGGACAAACTCACTAAAATCAATTTACAAATTACACGCTCGTATAACCACGGAAGATCTTCGCAGGTTTTCTTTGGATTACGTCATTATATCTTTGCGTCTCTTTAGCTTCACAGTTTTGATTTTTCTTTATTTTCTTATAAGCATATACTTTATAAGAATCAAATCAATAACTCTTGATAGACCGTGATATACCTTTCGGTAATTAGTTCTTACAAAGTAAACAAGGGATAGGGCACAATATGAGCATATTTATTTTTCTTATAAGCATATACTTTATAAGAATCAAATCAATAACTCTTGATAGACGGTGATATACCTTTCGGTAATTAGTTCTTAGAAAGTAAACAAGGGATGGGGCACAATATGAGCATATTTATTTTTCTTATAAGCATATACTTTATAAGAATCAAATCAATAACTCTTGATAGACGGTGACATACCTTTCGGTAATTAGTTCTTACAAAGTAAACAAGGGATGACGCAAAATAAGAGCATATTTATTTTTCTTATAAGCATATACTTTATAAGAATCAAATCAATAACTCTTGATAGACGGTGATATACCTTTCGGTAATTAGTTCTTACAAAGTAAACAAGGGATGGGGCACAAAATGAGCATATTTATTTTTCTTATAAGCATTTACTTTATAAGAATCAAATCAATAACTCTTGATAGACGCTGATATACCTTCCGGTATTTAGTTCTTACAAAGTAAAAAAGGGTTGGTGTACAATATGAGCATATCTTTTTTTCTTATGAGCATATACTTTATAAGAATCAAATCAATAACTCTTGATATACGGTGACAAACGTTTCGGAAATTAGTTCTTACAAAGTAAACAAGGGACGGCGCACAATATGAGCATATTTATTTTTCTTATAAGCATATACTTTATAAGAATCAAATCAATAACTCTTGATAGACGGTGATATACCTTTCGGTAATTAGTTCTTACAAAGTAAACAAGGGATGGGGCACAAAATGAGCATATTTATTTTTCTTATAAGCATATACTTTATAAGAATCAAATCAATAACTCTTGATAGACGGTGATATACCTTTCGGTAATTAGTTCTTACAAAGTAAACAAGGGATGGGGCACAAAATGAGCATATTTATTTTTCTTATAAGCATATTTACTTTATAAGAATCAAATCAATAACTCTTAATAGACGGTAATATACCTTTCGGTAATTAGTTCTTACAAAGTAAACAAGGGACGGCGCACAATATGGGAATATTTATTTTTCTTATAAGCATATACTTTATAAGAAAACTCTTGATAGACGGTGATATACCTTCCGGTAATTAGTTCTTACAAAGTAAACAAGGGTTGATGTACAATATGAGCATTTTTATTTTTCTTATAAGCATTTACTTTATAAGAATCAAATCAATAACTCTTGATAGATGGTGATAAACCTTTCGGTAATTAGTTCTTACAAAGAAAACAAGAGATGGCGTGTAATAAGAGCATATCTATTTTTTATAAGCATATACTTTATGAGAGCTTTTAAAAATTAAACGACAATTGTTCTTAAATTGGTCTTATTTTTTTAGCGATTTTAAGCCTCGTTGTTCTTGTTGTAAAATTGTTTCATCAAGGCTCGATGTAAAGTAGATTTCAGATTAGCTTCATCTACTTCTTGTTTTCCCATGTAGTTCAAATTCTAGGCGAAATTTTCGACTTCAAGTCGTCTTGTCTTTAGTTGTTTTTATTTATTTGCTCACATTTGTTCATATTTTAGATGTACATAGGACATAGGTAGCCAATATTCTTTATTAACGGTCTCGAACGACCAAGAAAATGCGAAAAATGAGGATAAAAAAATCTATTCAATGATCAAGTTTATTTGAGTTGAGATATTTTTTGATGAACCAATCTGCAAGGACTTTGGGTGTAAACCAAAACCATTGACTTTGTGCCGATTAGCCAACAAATTGATTTTAATCTTGCTCTCTGTCCCACTCTGGTTTCATCTCAAATTCGCCTCGTAGAATTTTATCGATTTTTCTAACTTCAAGAGACTCGTATTACACCAGTTTCGTTTAAAATATCTATATTCATTTTGCGACTTTTTGGAATGTTTTGAGCTCAGGTTATTGAATTCTAAACATCTTCAATTTAAAAAAAGACCATTTAAAATGTTTGCTTGCAAAAGATTGAACAAAAGAGGCAATACATTGACTTTAGACAGCCACTCTCTGTCCACTTCAATTCACAATTAGTAGACAGGGCAAAAAGTGGACCGTCTAAACAAGAGTAACCTCACCAAGAAATATAATTAATAAAATAATACGATCTTCGGTAAATTTCGAAAATTTTGAAGCCTTCGGATGTTCTTAACTTTTTAAGCTTTAAGCCTAAAAAATTTTCTTATTCTTATTTTCGGTATTGACCTTTTTTTGCGTCGGTATTTCGGCTGCAATTTTTACCCTTGACCTTAAAAATAAAAACAGCGAAAATTCCATTTTTCGACCTTAAAAGGTCAATTACAATCGTCCTAAATAATGTTTAGCCTGGGCTGCTAGCATCCACTAACGGATTCGTGCTCCTTATACTCACAGATATCTGTAAAGCCCGAAGGGCTAGATTTGCGGCTTTTATCAAAAAGTGAAGCTCATCTTTGGAAGGATTTCCTACCAGAGTCACGTGACTAAAATATGCAATTTCACCGGTTTGAGAGATGTGAAATAGCGTTTGTCGCCTACGTTTTTTGATCTCGCGCTCCGAAAAAAATTAAAATGCTAGATCCTATCCATCGGCACGAAATTTAAAAAGTCAAATTTTGGCTTCACTTTTTTTTGCTGGAGAAAGCTTAAAGTTGCAAATCTAGCCCTTCGGGCTTAGATATCTGTGCTTATACTACCTGGGGTTTTGTAGAGGTCTGCGATTCAGACTAGTGATCCTGCAGCAAAACTCCCTCTGTTCTCCTCTGAGATTTTTCTAGCTGTTGGTCGCTTTATTTTGTTTGAAATAAATCTCCTGGTCACCGCCCTAGAAAAACGATCTGTTGTTCTAGCATGACGTCATTACCTAGAAAACCCAATCTGCTGTTCGCGCACAAACCACAACATACCCTATCCGGGAAAAAAATGTCAGGGAAAAGTGACGAAAATTTTGAGGGGCTGACGAAATTTCCCCCTGACGATTTTTTTCCCCGATATTTTATCACCCGACCAAAACTTTTACCCGATTTTTTTATTCCCGATCGAAACTTTTACCCGATTTTTTAAGCCCCAACCAAAATTAAAATCTAAATTTTTCACACCTTTATTAAGCGAAGTTAGTGCTTTAAACGTCGAATTACAAGATCTTTTTTCGAGCCAGTGAAGGAAACCATTTCATTTGGACAATTTAGTTGTGACCACGGAGGTAATAAGAAATAGATGGAGAATAAATGACTCGGTAATGGCCTAAGTTATCGTTAAGTTCTTTTATATTTTCATTCAAATCGGTTTTCTTTGATTTACTATCATTGGAAGCAAAAAAATCCGAAATGTAAATTTATAAGAACAGAAGTGAGAATGTTATCCTGATTGAAATAAACATTTTATGCAAAAAGTTCTTTGTTCAAACGCGATACAAAAATAATTTTCTCATAGTAAGGTTACAATAGTTCTATGATTTTATATCGATGTATTTTTGGGCAAACATATTGCTAATTTTGAGAGTTTCAGCACATTTTCCTTGAAAATTTCTTCATTAGAAATCTTTACGTCTAAAAGGAAGGGGGCTTTCAAATTCTGATGGATGATTAATTTAAAGGTTACCTAATCGTAACATAGATTTTTTTTAAAATCTATCGATGATTTTATGAGAGGGGGCCCTTAAAAATATAGGATTTTGTGCTTGTTCCGGCAAGCTTTTCCTCATTTTGATCAACAAAGCTATTATCTCACAATAGAGCTGTTAAAAATCCAACACCTTTTTATTCAGTTTTTTATGAAATTAAATATTCCCATGAGTGCACACAAAATTAATCACTTTTTCCCATTGCAACCAAGGAGCCGTTTGCTTCCGATGATTAGGTACAATGAAACAAAAGTCATTTATTATTCTCCATCTATTTCTTATTACCTCCATGTTGTGACTAAATAGTAAATTTGGTCGCGGAAAAGTGACGAATTTGAAATTTTGGTCGGGGGAAAGTGACGAAAATGCCTTCCCTTCGAAATTTTTCCCCGATGAAAAAAAAAACCGACTAAATAAAACTACGACATTTTTTCCCCCGATAAGGTAACCTTGGAAATCCTATCTGTTGTTCACACATGATGTGATTACCTAGAAAATCCTATCTGTTGTTCACCCATGACGTTATCTACCTTATCAGGGAAAACTTCGTCGGGGAAAAATATTCGTCACTTATGCTGGTTTTTGCTAAACGCAATAAGGCCGGGGAAAATTTTCGTCGGGGAAAAGTATTCGTCACTTGGCCGAAATTTCGTCACTTTTCCCCGACGAAGTTTTCCCCGATAAGGTGTAACCGACCAGCAGATGTTTTCAAAGGGATGACCTTTAGATAAAATGGTAGAAAAGAAGCGGGAAAGTCGAGCAAACGACAAGAAAGTTTGAAGCTTCTTCTGGTCTGGTGTGAAAACTGAAAGAATCTATGTTGCCTGTATACCTTTTATTAGATACCGAGATATTGTAAGCTCTTTAAATTTCATTTCTTTAAAAGATATGGGCTAAAACGGACACTTTTTTTGGTGATAATAGGATTTTACTTAGAAACTTTTTTTTAAGATAGAAAGGAAAGAAAGGGTACCGTAACTTTTACAAGTCAGAAAATCTGCCGTATACTATCTTCGCTTTCTGATTTGAATGATGGCAAATGATACTTTTTCCCCCATCAGAATTAGTAAAGGTAAAAAGTAGTTGAGCTCCAGACCAGCTCCTGGACTAACGTAACTTGATCTAATAGACCTTTTTTCAAAGATAAGAGGACGTCCTGTTGAATAATTTTGTAGTCCAGCAGAAAAACAATGATAAAACCATGCATAATTATTACAATATGCATGATACAGTAATTATGCATGGCTCTATCATTGTTTTTATGGCTGGACTACATAAATATTCAACAGGACGTCCTCTTTGAAAAAAGGTCTATGTCGACACACCCCTCCTCTTCTCTAATTCCGACTCCTTTTTATATGGCGGTCATCGAAAAAATGCTCTGTTCGCGAGGACCCTGCCGACGCACCGGACTGTCCGGTGTATTTGTCCGGCAGTTAGTCACACTAGCGTCCGGCCAAAATGCGCATCAAAGATTAATGCTACGAAAGGGCTATATCATTTACTTGACTCTCAAGCAAAAAAATGCGCCGCAAAACTTCTAAAGGGATTCATGAAAAAATAACCCAGCGCTTTTTAATGAAATTAACATTTTCGAAAACTTTGAGAAATTGCCTAAAATTTGAGCCATAGATGAAAAAATTTGAGCCAAGCCAACCTTGAAAACTAATTTGAAGATCAACTTCCCAAGAAAAAGATCTACAGGGGAGGCGGAACCCACCTAGATCCGGGTACCACCGGATACTGTTTCCCGGAAATTTTGCCGGACCTCAAACAATGACCCATTTACATGTGCGGAATTATTTTTACTTTAGCGTATAAACAAGGCCTTAAAAATCGAAGCGCTGTCTCGGGAATTGAATGACAAATTTTGGTTGGTTGATTTTGGCTGCTGCACGTTTTATTTTGTTTCAAACTTTCAAGTTTTAATTAATTGTCTTGGGAACTTGATTCAGGTAACTCTCATCCTTGTTGTGCAAATACATCCTGTAGATGACTGATGTTGTTTTTTCTGAAAGCTAGATTTCCTAGTGTGACTAACTGTCCGGTGGCAAAAAGTATCCTTTCGCTACACCGGACGCAATAAGTCCGGTGTCAGTCTGTTGTTGCATACAGAGGGAATTTTGGACGCCGGACATTTATGAAACAAAAAATCAAGAAACACCGGACGCACCGGACTGGTCATGTCCGTTGTTTTGATTACGCACGGAGCAAGCGTAAGCGAGCGGAGTGCGACTCATTTGGCAAACGCATGCGCGTAAGCAAAATTTACAAAATTTCAATGATATGCGGGCCCTAAAAATGGAAATTCAGTCGTTTTTTTTCACGATTTTTTTCGTCTAGCCGCTATTCGTACATGTTTAGCCTCTGGAATGGTTCAACTTTGAAAATTTCGTGAAAATTAGCGTTTTTAAGAGAAGTCGTTGCAATGTCAATCTTTCGCAAATTTAAATACCCACTTTCCCGTAGAAATAATTGACGTTTTTTGTTTGTTTGAGACCCTCGGGGCAAAAGGTACAGTACCTGTTGACCGCAAAAATTTCAAATTCGCGAATTGACCGTTGATAACATTAGGGGTGAAGGGACCCACTGACGTCACGGGTTTGGGAAAAACTTCAAATTGGAATTTTATGGGGAATGAGATGGGAGGATTTATGAGACTTGAAAAGGGCTTTCAAATTTGGCTGAATTTTTAGCCATTTTCAGTTGATGACGTCATCAAAACAAAAAAATGCAATAACGTGAGATTGGAAGGGAGTTGGAAGGTTGTTGACCCCTCATTCTATCGGGAATTTTATGGGGAATGAGATTGAAGAGTTTATAACGCTTGAGTACGATTTTCAAATTTGGCTGAATCTTTAGCCATTTTCAGTTGATGACGTCATCAAAACAAATAAATGCGATAACTTGAGATTGGAAAGGAGTTTGGAAATGGCTAACCCCTCTTTGGATCGGAAAATTTATCAAGAATGCAATGAGAGAGGGGTGTTGTGAGGCCTTATGACGACTTTAAATAAAAATTGGTTAACATTTGGGTAAGCAGCGTGAGAAAATCAAAACAAAACAGCCGAAAAGAACTGAACTCTCGGAATAAATAATGGAAAAACGTAAAAAAAAACTATTTTTTGATGAGCTCTTACTCCATTCTTTCCAAAAAATGAGTGAAATTAAATCTGATGAAATATATAGAAATTATTACAAAATTACTCGACACACACGTGACACAACCCAAACAAAGCAAATAAATTCAGCTTTCGGCACTTCGTTCGTGAAAACCAAACAGTTTTTTTATGCATGCATAAAAACTTGAAATTCTTTTTAAAATACTTGTCAAGAATATTTTCCATAACTAAACGAGGGAATTTCAATGTCTTTGATTAAACCAGGTAACGAGGGGTTTTGTAAAAAGTCTCTTGTGTTTCTCCCAATCCTCCACAAAACTGTGTCTTTGACTTTTCAGCATCAATTCTTCAACAATCAACACTTCTTACTTCGAAAATTCGACACGTTTACAGCTTGACGATAGTTGAAAGTTGAGAAGTTCGCCCCAATTAGTTTTAGTTGAAAAAATGTTGTTTCAGACCATTCATACCTTAAACCAGTATGCATTTTCTCATCTATGCATCAAAACAAAAACATCGAAAAGTGTTATCAATCTGTTAGAGAAACGCAATAATGAAGAATTTCTTCTCAATCGAAAAAATACAATACATCTTCTTTTTCTGTGTATATTGTAATGTATAATAATTTCACATCTCTGAAAAAGCTGCTGCATTTATTTTGAAGCTTCTGGATCGGCAAAATCTTTCTTTATTTTGATGTGCATAATTTCGGCGGGAACTTGGGTCGAAGGTTTTTGTTTGAATTTAAAATTCGAATCTAACAAGATTTTCGAACAAAAATTTGGTAATCATCGATAGAATCTATCGGATCATCAATTAGAAATCTATTTCATTTCAGTAAAGTTAAAAATTTATTACCCTTTCGGTGACGACATTCAGGGCCAAAATGACGTCCTCGTCACAAGATTCACAGTATTTTGAGTTTTGATCCGTTTTAAGTTGTAATTTTTAGATTTATGGAATTTTGGATTTTCAGAATTTCTTTGGCATTTGGGGTTTGGGATTTTCGGAAAAAGAGTACGATATTCTTTTGAGCAGTGGATTGATAGCCTTCACCTCTTCTTACATAACTAGTGTGGGCTTGAGGCGTCTATAGAATCCCTTTCGCTTTGCGAACACGTTCTCCGTGCTTAACCCCTTTTACGATTGATTTCCGGTGGGAAAAAAATTCTTATTTTACACCGGACTTTCACGTGTCCGGTGTTCGTTAAGTCCGGTGCGTGGCAGGGTCACATGACCCAATTCAGCAATTGACCCCCTGCCCTCATGGTAACAACCGCTATTCCTAGGGTGAAATCCTAAGGTCACGGCTCAAAACCACATGTTTTCCCTTGGAAATAAAGATTAAGCATTTCAATGTTAGCGAAGAAAAAGAACGCAAAAGAACATGTAGGGGAATGGTAATTTCAGGCCTTTAAAAGTTTATTTCTTTCCAAGAATTTTTTGGCCATTATTAAGAGCAAGGGGGAGGGGGTCAGAGTCTTAACGGCCTGAGGTCGTTACAAAAAAGGATTTCCTTTTATAGATGGCCCCTAACTGGATTTTGTTGAATGCATCGATAGCCTGGGAATCCTAACCTGAGATCAGATTATGATTGTTTTCTACCCACCACGCTGAAGCTCTAAAGGGATGGGTGAAAACAAAACAATCTGATGAATAAGCTATCTTGAATTTGTGAGGACCGCGTTCGTCTTATAGGATTGGGAATGGCAACAAAGTTGCATGATTGTGTTTAAAAATAGGGCCCTGTATCATCAGGAAAATTTAGTTTTTGCTTTTCTGGCCCACAACAAGATTCTTGTTGTAGAATTCTCTGCGGGAGGACTATTTTCCTCAGATGGTTAATTTTCAAGCACCTTTAGAGGTTTACCGTGCACGTAAAAAAATTATCACAAGCTGCTATCAGGTTAGGAAATCCAAGCTCTTCAAAATTTTAGAAAAAACAAAAATTACCTCACCTCCCAAATTCATAAAATTATACTTGGTGCAAGTAGATCAATCTGATACAGATTGTTTGAAACAGTTTGTGTGCAAACCCTTCCCTTGTTGTAAAACAGAGGTACTTACAAAAGTACTTCTTTAAACTTCTGTTGAAAATATATTGAATTGAAATATAAAGGATGCAACCCTGGATGAGAGCTGTGAGCAGATTAGAAAGGATCCCAAAGCTTGTTATTGATTTTTCCTACAGTAGGAATTGTATACTGACAGATTACTGAAAATCAGATGTTTATTCAACCCCAGTCAACCCCAAAATCTTCATTTGGCCATCTAAAGGCACTAAGGCCAAAAATCTACAAAATGTTGATTTCAGAACAACATTTTAGCTACCAAGGAAACAGATACTGGTTTTTTAGACTTAGAGATCTTGAGTAATGTTGGTAAGGTTCCTGAGAAGATCATTTCCAGCTATTCATTTTGTCTAAAAATCTGATTAAAGTACCCAAGAACTTGCAATATTGACAGTATACCCCTAAAATTCTGTAAAATCCGGTCATTTTACAAGGGATTTTCAATGACTGCAAACAATTTCAGGCTTGCACAATGATGGAAAATTGGGATTCTTTTTCATTTTTGGGGTGGAAAACAGTGCTTCTCAATGATTTTCAAAACGTTGCAACCTTTTCTGGTGTAGGTAGGGCCTTATTTTTGCCTCGTCAGCCCAGAAAAATTGCACTTAAGAAATTTTTTGACCTAATTTTTTTCAAAAATGCTTATAGATCACATGGGTTTTAATTTTGTTCCTGAATCTAGTCAACATTGTCTACCAGAGACAGTTAACAGTTTTCCCCAACTTTAGTTGCAACTCTGTTTGTTAGTAGGTGAACAGCATTTGGCAAAAATAAAATTCCTAAAATGCTCAAAGGCTGAGTAATTGAGGCTTAGATTTGTCAAAACGTGAGTTTTGTGCCATATCTAGGCTGCCCTTATGGAAAGTGCAATCAAGGTCACATAGATTTATAGAGCCCAAAGGGCTAGATGTCTCGCTTTGGCTGAAAAGTGTACCGAGGTTAGGTAGGAAATCCTACCTAGCTATGTCACTTGACATTGCAATAAAATTTCAGTGCTTCACTAAAAAGAAGCTTCACAGGTTTTTGTTAACAATAGCAGAAATATTTTCTGCAATATTTTATTCTTTTTGCTTGGAAGTGCTTATAAAG
Source organism: Clytia hemisphaerica (assembly GCF_902728285.1). NCBI lineage: Eukaryota > Metazoa > Cnidaria > Hydrozoa > Leptothecata > Clytiidae > Clytia > Clytia hemisphaerica. Next base: position 199,599 of record NW_027103834.1, on the reverse strand, counting down.
CACAACATCTTACAATGAATGAGATTAATCAAGAATCAGTGAAAATAATACTTATATGAAAATGGATTAAAGATTTTGTGCAAAATAAGATGATGAGGTAGACTAGAGATGGAAAAATCTCATTGTAACAAATAGACATCGATCTTCTATTTTCTCTTTGAACTGAGCTTCGTTGCCGCCTGTATGTCACATTTCGTTTAAAAAATTTGACAGCATTCTGTCACAAAATTATTTCTTTGAATTACTTAGCGAAAATGATTAAGAGCATTATTACTATTCATATGAGAAATGTCTTCTTTTTTCTTGATTTGAATTTTTCAGTCTTCATGAGGTGGCTCTAATTGGCATGTCAATTATTATTTCTATTATTATTTCCAAAGGTTTAACTTTTTAAATCAAACTCCTTCCTTATTTTAAACCCTTATTACATTCTTCTCAGAGAAGAAAAAAGATAAGATTGTTAGTAAAAACAAATAAGGAAAAAATAATGGTAGAAAAAATGGATGAGGATGATTTGCAAAATGATTCTCAGATCACAGATGCTCAATCCAAATCTAAGAAAACAGCAAGAGGTAAAAGAAGAACTGCTGATAATGAGAGGAATGTTAGTACTGTAAACAAAAGAGCAAAAAATGATTCAACTGTGACAACTGCATTGCCACCACATGGATATCCTTTAGAACATCCATACAACAAAGATGGATATGGTTACATCCTGGCAGAACCTGATCCTCATGCAGATACAAAAGATTTTGAAATGGATTCATTCGCTGGTAAACCAATCCCTGGAGAGATCTACAGGCATTGTTTACAGCCTGAAGTTTGTTTATCCTTACATGATAGAGCTCCTCAGTTGAAGGTCTCTGATGATCGTTTATCTGTTACTGGTGAAAAAGGTTATTCAAGCATAAGAGCTAATTACAGTGTCACTAAGGGTGAGTGGTATTTTGAAATCAAAGCCACTAGCATGCCAGAAGGTTCAGCATTAAGATTGGGCTGGTGTCAACCCTATGGCAATCTTCAAGCACCCCTTGGGTATGACAAATTTAGTTATTCTTGGCGTTCTATCAAAGGAACAAAATTTCATCAAAGCAAAGGAAAACACTATAGTAATGGCTACAAAGAAGGTGATGTATTAGGATTTCACATTAGCCTTGTGGAGCCAGAGGCTTATGACAGCAATTATCTCCCAAAAACATACAAAGATAAAGCACTTATCAAGTTCAAAAGTCATTTGCATTATGAAGAAAAAGATGTCTCAGAGCAGATGGATAAAGTTATACAACCAAAGAAAGGATGCAAAATTACCTTTTTTAAAAATGGGCGCTCTCAAGGTACTGCTTTTGAAGATATTTATGGTGGTCCTTATTTTCCTGCTGCATCTATCTACAAAAATGCAACTGTAACCTTTAACTTTGGACCAAAATTTCGATTTAAACCGAGAGGTATATCTTACAAGCCAATGAGTGATCGAGTTGAGGAAATGGCAGTTGAACAGTCTTTGTCAGATGTATTATTTTTATCTAATTTTGAATTTGATAAATGGAACTCTGTGAGAAAATCTAGCAGAAGGAAGTAAAGTAAACTGATTTTTTATTGTCACCAAAACACCTCTTTGTATTTTTTTCTTTGTATTATTGTTTTTAAATTTTGGTATTTAAAGTTATAAATTATTCATCATTTAATCATTAAAAATCATGCTTGGTGCTTATATTTTTTCCTTGTTATTTTATTGGGCTAATAACTTAATTAAAAATGTTTTTTTTTGAGAAAAAAAATCTGAAATCATATTTAGCAGCAGTTCTTTTTATAAGCAATCCATTTTCTAATTTCGTGATTGCCTACAGTAAAACCTTATAATCTCATCTTTTTCTTGTTTATTTTAGTGAACATGAAAGAATCTTGTGCAAAAATAATAATAGTATTGTCTGGAAAACGTAAATCTGGGAAAGATTATGTTGCAGATAACATAGTGAAGAAGATCTCCCCAGAGAGATGCCATATCATGAGAGTAGCTTTACCTATCAAAAAACATTTCTGTGAGAAATACAACATGGACTATAAAGAAATGATGACCTCATCAGAATATAAAGAATTAAGACGAGCGGAGATGATCCAATGGGGTGAAGAACAAAGGAATAAAGATACAGGAGTATTTTGCCGTACTGAGAAAAATTCAGCAATTGATTCTGGGAAACCAGTTTGGATTCTAAGTGATGCACGCAGACCTAGTGATGTTAATTATTTTAGGGAATATGCCAGAAGCCTTGGTGTAACATTTTATGCTATTCGTGTATCTGCAGATATAGAAACAAGAGAGGAGCGTGGTTGGAAGTTTACAAAGAATGTTGATGATGTAGATTCTGAATGTGCCCTTGATTCTTATGACAAATGGGACTTTTGCTTTGAAAATTCACAAAATGATAGTGTTATTGAAAAGGTTGAGGAACTCACTACCAATATGAAACAAATTCTCTCTAGATAACTGAGACCACACTTTTATACATAGTTCGCACCCCCCCTTTATAAAGGGGGGGTAGCGATGTTCAGAAAATCTCAGAAAGGGGGGGGTAAGAGAATTTTTTCTAGAAAGGGGAAGTTTTCAGAAAGGGGGGGGGTGGGGGGGTAAGAAAAAAGAAAGTTATTTTCAATTTAGTGTATATATACCAGTTCTGGTTACACAGTCTGAAAGAAGTTCACTTTTACCTTTGATCAAAGCGTACACCACCAAATTCAGATTTCCTAATTATTTGCTTATTTACACTGAATGTTCTTGCTTTTTCACCGGTAGAATTATGGTAGGATTTTAAAATTTTGAGGGGGGTAGCATCAAATTTTAAAAGGGGGAAGAACCTAGGGTAGGGGGGGTAGCTCTAGGGTAGGGGGGGTAGTGACCCCCTTCCGAACTATGAATTATACCTTTATATATTTTGATATATACATCACTGTTTTAGTTTCTCGCTCCTTTCCCAATTTGATGGAGATTTAGTTCAATATAATGCAGTCCAATTAATTTTGATAAATTGCACAAGACTGCTCAAAATATTTATATCATAATATTATACTGTAGCATATTTTTAATGATTTTGTATCTATTTTAAAACACTTAAATAATATAAAGATAATAGATTTTGCTTGATTTTAATTTTCTTATAACACACAATTTATAATATCTAATCTCTATTTTTAGGATATAAAGCAGCAAAATGGTAAAATTTGAAAATTTTGAAATCTTTGAGAGCGAATCGAAAGGAAAGGGTCTACGTGCAATAACACATATTGATGCTGGAGAGGAGATTTTACATGAAGAACCTCTAGTGTACACTTTGATGAATGCGAAATGTAGAGGAGGAAGATGTGATTATTGTTTTAGTGAAGATAGGAAATTATTCAAATGCTCAAAATGTAAATTTGTTTCATACTGTGGGCGTGAATGTCAATCTGGGGATTGGAAAATCCATAAACATGAATGTAAATGCTTGGTCAAGGTTGCACCAAAACAACCACCTGATATCTGTCGTTTAGTATCACATCTATTGTTCAAATATTATACCTCAAACAAAAAGACTTCTGCCAATCCTTCAGAGATTGAAGCCTTAACAGACAATCGTGGGAGAGTAACTAATTCACGTAAAGAAGCATTTTTCACCTTTAGTGGTGTTTTGTTTGATTACCTCAAAGGATGCACTTTCACTGATGATGCTGATATCTATGGATTGCTTTGTAGAATCTCAAGCAACAGTTTCACAATCACTAATTCAGAGCTAAACTCCCTAGGTTTGTTTTAATCATTTTTTTCTATGAAAAATTTTCAGCACCCCAAGCTTGTAGCTAAGACCATATTTTTACAGTTCATATGTTCTAAAAAATTCTCTTATAACTTGCACTGGGCTTAAGGCACAAAACGGAAAGTTTATATGCTGAGTTATATAATGTTTTCAATTTGTTTTATTATTTTCTTTCTTAGGGACAGGATTATACAAGACATCTTCTTTTCTTAACCATTCATGTGATCCCAACGTTGTTGCAATCTTCAATGGCACCAAAATACACATCCGAACGATCAAGGAAGTGCAAGAAGGAGAAGAGCTTTTTCTAAGCTACATCAACCTCTTAGCCACCACAAAACATCGACAGTCTGAACTAATGGATGGGTACATGTTTACATGTAGTTGCTCCAAATGTAATGGTAATGGATTTTCAGACTTGATGATGTTGAGTATGAAATGCCCACAATGCACCTGTCTGCAATCGCTTGATACACAATCAGGTAATGAATCTTTACGTTCTTTCTAATTTCATGAAGTAGTTCCAAAACTAAGGGATATTGTTCAATTTGTTTTTTTTTAAATAGTCAGTTTCCGTTGGCAATATTTTTCAAGCTTCATGAAGGCTTTCGACTTTGGTGCCAATCATCATTTTTCAATTTTCGTCATAGAAAGATCGTGTGGATGTGACAAGAAGTGTGAAAGAAACAAATCAGCCATGTTGAAAGCTCTCGATTGTATGGATTCTTTAGAAGCACTTTATAACTCAATTAACGTCATCCCTACTCCAGACCAACACAAAAAGTTGGAACTGAAAATCTGTAAAGGAAGACAGCTCTTGGGACATTGTAATATTGCATTACTACATGCTTATGAAGTGGGTATGGACGGTTGTCTTGATTATTCGGACTGGAAAGGGGCTTTGGAGTATGGCAAAAAGTTGGAGAAACTTTATCTCGTTTATCTTACGAAGAACCACCCGAGTATCGGTCTTCATTATTTTAAACAAGGTATTATATTGAGCTTTCCTATTTTTATACAGTGTCTGGGAGATTACCAAAGTAGAGTCAATAATCACCTTTATTCGAATTTCTATTATTCGAATTTTTCTAGTGTAATTCGAACTAATATATTGATTAATGATTAAGTCCCATGAAGATCGAATTAGAGAGAAAGTCAACTGTAGTCTGTTTTCTATGTTAAGTAATATGAAAAGTGATGTAACTTTGACACGTGCCTTTCTTTTCATTAACTCGTACAGATAAGCGTTTGTTTTACTACAAATTATTTAATCTTTATTCTTAGGAAAACTTGAGCTTCAGATGGAAAATCTTCGTGAAGGGATCAGTTATTTTGAAAAAGCCATGAAGATACTTTGTATTTCACACGGAGAGAAACATGAGCTTGTGGTGTTATTACAAGAAACTTTACAATCAGCTTTAATTGAGATAAACTGTGAACAGTTTGGTCACGTGGAAAATATGATGAAGATGGAAGAACAATAATTTGCTGCATGAAATTCTGTTCCGTTTAATGATCTTGTGGAATTTTTATTATTGATTGCTGCATGTTATGGTTCAAGATTATCACAGGAAAGATGGTAAAAAGCAGCGAGTTCCTTTATTCTTTTGTTCATGTTTGGGAACTGGTTTCTTTTAGTTAAAAAAACAACCAGTGCTAGGAAGTGGCTATGGTTCCATCCTCACACTCTGGCCTGCACTTTGAACATTTGCTGCTCGTCATCTCTTTGTATTGGGAACCAAAGACAGTCAACAGTCAACCTTTTTTTTGAAATCTTTTTATGACACACCTTACCTCATCATGCCGATTTATCAGATTTAGTTTTCATCATCATGCGGGACAAACAGTTAGCGGCGGACATGTGTACAGCCCTGCTGAAAATGCAAATGTTAAGCAAGCACGGCTCTGACAGTGATGATTGTCCGATACCAACTGCTTGATGCCTCTTTTGTTTGCATTATTACTTTTGTTTTTATTTTATACTCTTTGTACTTATGTTGATATTTTACTGATCGAGCAAAATAAAGAACTGTTACATACTTCTATGAAATTTCAGCGAGCTTACAAAAGTGACTTGATTAAAGCTTTCTCTGTCATGTGAAATCTGTTTACTCTGATAACCTTCTTTATTTGTCTACTTTAGATGAAACTAAAAATGTACATTCAATGTCGTCATTAATGCAAGAAAAAACACGAAATTTGAAACAACTGGTCAGTGAGAAGGAACTAGAATGGAAGACGTTATTACAAAACCAAATCGATTCCCTACTCAAGGAGTTGGCTGACACAGACGAAAACCTCAACTTGGAGAAAATACGTTTCCAAAAACTGAAGAAAGATTTTAAATATAATCTTCAATTATTATCTGAACGTGATAAAGATTTACAAAATTATGAACAAATTTTTCAGCAGTTGAAAGCGAATGATTTGTTGTTATCAAGTCAACTCAGTGAAATGAAAATCAAAATGGACGACGTCAATAAGCAAAAAGAGGTTGTACAACGTGAAAAAGAGGACCTTCAGCACCACTACCAATCTGTAAGGACAAATTTTCATCAAATTAAAAATTTTTCACCACTACGTAGAAAAGTTTTGGTCTTTCGTAAACATTCAGAATTACATCTAATCGAAACTTTATTGTTTTATTTGACCTGAGAATTAAGTTGATCACTGTGTCTTGATAATGGTTTGGCAAATAAATCAAAATATAGACGTTTAAGATCATTCGTGTTATTTTTCTTGTAATAAATCCTAAGTTAAAGAAGATGCATCTTTTAGGAATTTTTTTTATTGCTTTATATTTTGAGAATTAAGATCAGCAAACTTTCTTCTCATTTCAGCGCTTGAAAGGGTATCAAGATGAAGTCAACAATTTCTACTTTCGTAAAGATCACGAAGTTGAAAAAGAAAAGATCGCTTACGAAAATCTCAAGAAAGAGCTAGAAAATAAGATAAGGTCAGTGAAAGACTTCTACCATTGTCTGTTTCAGAAGATTTTGTATGATAGATTGTAAACCGAAAGCTGGACTCTATAGGCCTCTTTTGTCAATGATCAAATCATTTTAAAATTGAGTATTGCAGGTTATAATTCATTATGAGAATGAATAGGAACTGTTTGAAATTTTTCGCCAGCTTCTTTATGACAAATAAAAAAAATCATTTTCTATACAGTAATATTCAAGAGAACCTCACTGGCTTTACTCTTGCATCGTTGTACTGAAATAACAACATAAAACCTCGATATTCCATTTATCACCCAATAAACCCTATCCAACAACAGGTCAATTGAAGAAGACAGTGCATTCCAACACCAGAAGGTTTTACATGAATTCGAAGAGACGTCAAAAGTGAAAGAAAATGAACAGAAACGAATCATCGAGGAAAAAGACTCACAAATCTATTCCTACCAACTCAAGGTTAGTTACCAGACTTCTCCAGTCCTCCAAGCTAGTTTTACACTTTTTATCATCCTATCTAAATTACCCCTTTTCAGAACGAGTTTTTTATCTGAGTGATCTCGCATCGTTACCTTTTTCATCCTTTCAATAGTGTGCTACAATACATGCTTTTCTTTAGGAAAATTTTTACATCGGGTTAAAATTCGGCCAAAACCTGAGAACCGATTAAAAAATTAACTGATCTTATGGTTTTCATAAATTTTTTGAAATTGCTGATTTTAAAGATATTTGAATTAAGCCGCGTATTAAAACATATGCAATTTTTTAAGATTAGATTTTAAGGCTGGAAATATCAGACTGGACAATTATCAGACAATTACTTCGCATCAATTTTTGGACCTACCCCGGTGGGGTGGAGGTCCTATAAATTAACCTTTGTCCGTTCGTTCGTTCGTTAGTTACCAGCTTTTCTCGAGATAGGAATATTTTGATTTTTGGTACAAAGGTGCAAAATGGTAGTTGTTAATGTTAAAAATTTTTGGGCAAATTTCGGCCAAAAAACGGCTAAAGAACGGGTTTTTTAGACTTTGTGAAAAATTAGATCATTAATTTTTTCGGATTTTTTGCATGAAAGTAGGGTACCATCATAGGTAAAGGATGGCTCAAGCAGATTTTTGCAAAAAAAATTATTTGGCTTAAAAAACGCATGTTTATCTATAAGAATCACTATTAATAAGCATACATCAATGTTCTTAGTCAAACAAGATTCGCAATAATGCGACTAAATATTTCCCGTAACATTTGTTACAAAAAGTAACATTTCGTGAAACAACGCATAAGAGATCCACAAATATCACATATAATTAATAAGATTTCAATATTTAGATTTTATGATGATACGCGCACAATTTTTTTAACTTATAGAAGTGGACTTTTTTCGTGGCACTCTGTTACTTATAAAGTGGCATATGCTCTTAGGCTGGATTATAGCTTAAAGGGAACTGTTGAGGAGTAGAAATATCTGAAAAAAAGGTCATAGTATATCCTTTACTTTCTATCTCATAAAGAATTTCAATCAAGATTCATAAAAAGATCAAAATCCCGAAAAATTCTCTTTTTAAAAGGGTAGAAAATGCTTTACTAGATGGAAATATGTTATTTTACAATTGGCGTCAAATAAAAAACACTGGCATCCCCTACAGTAGGACAAGTTTATCTCTGCACCACTTGTGCCTTCTTACTTTTGTTTATGTCAACTTCTCTCTATGAAAGGGTTTACTTCTTATACACCTTTTTTCATAAGAACGAACTATAAAAATATTAGGCTAGTGCCCAAAATATTAAGAACAAGTCAAGAACATTTTAAGGCTTCAAAAACTCTAAAACACCATATTTCTTGGGAAAACAGAGGAAAATAGACAAAATTTAGAACTACTCAAAACTATTGACTTGCTTGTAAAAAAGTTATTTGGACCTTTTACACTAATTTTTTCTAGCCAGAAAAGATTGAGTAAATCACTTGGGTGGGAAAAGTTTCACATCTTAGAATGTGCAGGAAATTTACCTTGGTTGGAAGATCATTCACTTAACACGATGTGAAATGTACTTTTCCCACCCAGGTGATTTACTAAATTTTTCCTGCGAGGTTGATCTTACATTCTACTGAACAAAATTTTGATAAATTCTTTACACCTGGGTGAATGTAATACAACAAGTGTAATACCGTACTTACCCATAACAATCCAAATGTTTGCTCACCAATCAAACGCGCCAAGATGACAAAAAACTTTAGTTAAAAAGAAAAAAAGGCAAAGCCAGGCTTGCACTTTATCCATGAAAGACTTCTTTCAGGAGTCTTTTTAGCCGGCTAACTTGATTTGTCTCTCATATTATTCAGAAATTTTAATTTTCAGTACCTAAGATTTTCATTTGATTTTTGTGCAAACTTTTGGATTGGATTATAAGCACATTACTGCAATTCTGAAATTTGATTGTGGTCTGAATGAGATTCCAATTGATTGGACTGTGTTCGATTGAGATTCGATTGTGTTCAACCTTTGGCTAGATGCATTGTCATTCTGGATAATTAAAAACTCCAGCATAAATCAAGATGACTCCATGTTTTATTGGGTGCGAGGGAAACGACAACAGTAAGTTTCCCTTCCTGTAACTTATGGTCTTTATGATGCAGTTTCTGATTCCCCAATATGACATATCGTGTCCAGCAAAAGGTCTTTCGAGATTTAATTATATTTAACACTACAGCAACATTTTCATTGGAGAAATCTCCCCACGCCACACATCCAAATTTCTGAAAAAAGAAATCTCCAGACGGTGTCAATTGAAAGAATTAAGATTAAAAATAATCAATTAATTGGATGCAATGGAATGCATTCCAAGAGTGCTTTTCGATTAAGATTCAATCATGTTGGACATTGACCTTTCAATCGTTCACGTTGGATTTGGTGGATCATCTGGATATAATGGAGCTTTTATATTAATAAACATGACATTGATTAGGAAAAGGTCTATTCATTTCGTTCAATAACGTCTCTTCTAAAAATACTGTGGTAAAACTGACTGTTTGGCACAAATCATCTTAATATCAACACTTATGACTACTTATTTACAACGAATCATACCTGTCCTGTGTAGTTAAGGGTTGTGTTGTTGTTGTGGTGAGTGCGGTATTGAACAAAAAAGTCGACACTTTAATTGTATATACTACAGAGCACTAACAATGTATTGGCGCATCATTAAACTACACGAACATAAAATACTATGTAGTAAACAAATAATAAACCTTTTTAAATACTCAACAAATCACCAGAAAACAAGATAAGATAGCAGCAATTAAAGTTTCACATCACAATCATGTGCCTTCTAAAATAATTTTGAAAGCCATTAAAAGCTCTCACGCCGAATGTTTAAAAACGCATGGTTTCATTCACCTTTCACTTACGTATTTGAATTATTTAAGAAAGCGCTGATTTTTATCTTTGTGAGTGAGTCCATCTCATTATTAGCTTTCTATCAACGCACGCTTTCAGATCGCGCGACCGAACACGCGACCGCTTCTGATTTTGCATCTATCCTGAAAAAGCCGTTTTAACAAATATTCCCCTATAAGATAGGGAAATATTTAATTACTCAACTTTTTTATGAGATAGATGTTTTTTTTTTGCTCAAGAGGGCTTACTTTTGAAGCATATGTGTGTTTAGACATGAAATTTTGGTTGCTTGGTGTGTTTTTATAGAAAAACTGGCCAAATTCGATATTTTTTTATAAGCACATTATCAATTACTTAGGTATTAGCTTTTCTCGAGATTGGCTCTTTCATTCTTTATGATTTTTTGCACAAAGATGCATAACTATAAACCCTCGAATATGACGGAACCTGACTTTCGAAAAAAATGTTTATGGGCAAATTTGGACCAAAAAGCGGCTAAAGAAGGATTTTTTTGCATGAAAGTAGGTAAAAGATGGGTCAAGCAGATTTTTGTAAAAAAAGATCTTTTCAGCTCAAAAGCGCATGTTTATCTATAAGAATCACTATTAATAAACGTACATCGATGTTCTTAGCCAAATTACTCAATTTTTTGATGAGATAGATGTTATTTCTTGAATATGAAAGAATATTTCAAGAGCATGAAATTTTGGTTTCTAAACGTTTTTTTATAAGAAACAAACGACTAATTTTAATAAATCGTCACTATTTGTGTTCTGAATGATTGTTTAACGGTCATGCTCACGTAGATATCAATTATATATGTGTTAAATGCATAACCAGGTAGGTCCATAAAAGTATCACTTGTTTGTTGAACCTACCCCGGTGGGGTGGAGGTCCTATAAATTCACCTCTGTCCGTCCCTCCGTTCGTTACCAGCTTTTCTCGAGATTGAATCATAGGAATCATCTGATTTTTAGTACAAAGGTGCAAAATGGTGGTGGCCAAAATGTGACGGAGCCCGATTTTCGAAAAAAAATTTTTTTGGGCCAATTTGGGCCAAAAAACGGCTAAAAAACGGGTTTTTTGGACTTTGTGAAAAATTGGATCGTTAATTTTTTCTGATTTTTTACATGAAAGTAGGGTACCATCATAGGTAAAAGACGGCTCAAGCAGATTTTTGCAAAAAAATTTATTTGGCTTAAAAAACGCATGTTTATCTATAAGAATCACTATTAATAAGCATACATCAATGTTCTTATTCAAATTACTCAATTTTTTTTATGAGATGTAGGTTTTTTTTGCTCATGAGGGCTTACTTTTAAAGAATATGTGTGTTAGCCACAGTGGGCCCAGAGGTGGAAATAGGGAAAAAACGAAAGTTAAAATTTTGCTTTAATAATATGATTTATGGAATCTTGAATAAATTTCTGATAAGATGCCAAAGTTTCAAGTCTGTATCTGATCTGTAACTCAAGTTATGTGGCTCCAAAGTTGACTGAAAACCACATTTTGATGAAAAATCAAAAAAAGTGAAAAATTCATATTTTTGAAGATTCTGATCTAAATTCAGCTTGTAAATCAGTTCTTTTGTGTGATAACCTTTAGAGACATTATATTCTAAAGGGAAATTGCTTAAAAGTAAGTATAAATATCCAAGAACGAGAAAAAATTCAAATTTTCAGTCAAAATTCTCATCACGAAAATGCTTAAGGTAACCACAAATGTCCAAATATCTCAAAAACCGCTAAGTGTCACATATCAAACCATATATGTTTTGAAAACTACAGACACTAACCTTTCCAAAAATGCTGGAGTTTCGATGTGACACTTAGCGGTTTAAAAGTTCAAATTTTGCCTGCATTTTCCAAGCTACAAATCTCAATTTTCATGAAAAATCTCAAAAGAAAGTCAAAATTTGAAGTTTACTATTTTCTAACTCATGTAATGTGACCCTAGAGCTCTACTAATGCCTTTATAATACAAAAAATGTAAGAAATACTATCTTGTTGTTCTCCCACTCCCTATTTCCAAACTTTTGTCCTCTGGGCCCAGTGTGTTAGCCATGAAATTTTGGTTGCTTTGCGTGTTTTTATAGAAAAACTGGCCAAATTCGATATTTTTTTGTAAGCACATTATCAATTACTTAGGTACGTTAGCTTTTCTCGAGATTGGCTCTTTCATTCTTTATGACTTTTTGCACAAAGATGCATAATTATAAACCCTCGAATGTGACGGAGCCCAATTTTTGAAAAAAAATGTTTTAGGGCAAATTTGGGCCAAAAAACGGCTAAATAACGGGTTTTTTGGACTTTGTCAAGGATTGGATCATTGATTTTTTCTGATTTTTTGCAAGTAGGTAAAAGATGTGTCAAGCAGATTTTGTAAAAAAAGAACTTTTCAGCTCAAAAAACGCATCTTTATCTATAAGAATCACCATTGATAAGCATACATCAATGTACTTAGCCAAATTACTCAATTTTTTGATGAGATCGATGTTTTTTGCTAACGAAGTCTTGAATATGAAAGAATATTTCAAGAGCATGAAATTTTGGTTTCTAAACGTTTTTTTTTATAAGAAACAAACGACTAATTTTAATAAATCGTCACTATTTGTGTTCTGAATGATTGTTTAACGTTCATATGCTCACGTAGATATCAATTATATATGTGTTAAATGCATAACCAGGTAGGTCCATAAAAGTATCACTTGTTTCAGTTGAAGATGATTGGTCGAGAGATGGACATGTTGCGCTCCTCCACAATCAAAATCGAAGGCTCAATGGAGGAGAACAAGACAAAAACCAGCCAATTAGAACGTTCCTTGAAGCACAAACAATGGGAACTGGAGGATTGTCTTAACATGAAAAACCTTCAAATTCAAGAACTTGAGAATACTAAGACGCAATTTGAAAAGAACTTGTTCGATACAGAAAAACGTTTATCAGAAACGTAAGAATTTATTTTTTAAATTAACTTGTATCATAGTCATTATAAAAAACACTGGTCTGGCAATGTATTGTTTTAGCTTTATTGTCAAATTTTCTTTTGTTATAAATAAAAGGCAAGATGCGATTTGCAAACTTTTTGATCACGTTACCAAATTCTCCTCTTGGGATTGGTCTAGTTTTCAATCACATGATCAAAAAGTATGCAAAACAAGTCGATTAGCGAACGCAAGCTCTAACTGTTAACAATAGAAATAAACAAAAGCCTTCCAGACCGGGGTTTTTTATAATGACTATGCTTGTACCACATAATTCAAACAAAAAAAACAGATATAAACAGGGTTGCTACGTCTGCCAGAAATGTCTGGAATTAAGTTGAGTCTGGAAATGTCTGGAAAGTCTGGAAAAAGTCTTGAATTGGCATACTTATCCAAAAAAGTCTGGAATTAGTATACCTGTCTGGAAAAAATATGGAATTTGAAGGAAATGGTCCTGAATAAAGCCTAGTAAACTTTCCGGTAATGGGAAACTTTCAGCCTGGCATTTGAACTTCCCTAAAATTTCTGCTCGCTTCACTCGCAACCAATTCTGTAAATCATTCATTCTGAGATTTGTCATTCGGATGTAATCATCAACCTGGCATTTCAAATGACCGCTAAGGAAAAACTAAAAACCTTCCGAATGGATAAAAATGTCTGGAAAAATTGCGTATTTGGTTAAAAAATCTGGCAAATTTTCGACATTTTCATGTAAAAAATCTGGAAAAATATGGCTTTTGAGACTGAAAGTCTGGAATTTTCAATTTGGCAAACCTGTAGCAACCCTGTACTAATGAACGTAAAATATAAAACCTGTTAAGCTAGCTGTTAACTTGTGTTTTCTCTCTCAGAACTCACGACAAGGAGAAGATGCTGAACGAAAAGAATGAAATGATTTCCAAACTGAAACATGCGATGGAAGAGATGGAGAGTGTCATGCGAAACGAACATACTGAGAAAGATAAACTTTTCCAAGAAATGGAAATGAAATTCCAGCATTTTCAATGGAATAAAAATGACCTTGTCAAGGACAAAGATATGACAATAAAAAGGTAAATTTTCACGTCCATAGTCTCGAAACTTTCTATATTATCTATATTACAATCATAATTCAAAACTATCTACATAACAATCATAATGTTAGGGTGACAGACAATGCGACAGCTCTTCCGATGCTAAAAAATCTACTTATTTATCAAACGGTTACTCGTTGCTTATTCCTTCGGTAGGCTGCAGAAACAAGCTCCTCGCCCTGATTTATTGACCCATGCGTACCCTACTTATATTTTATGTCGATTTTAGCTTGGAAAATCGCAATGAAGAATTATATTCCAAACTAAACGCGGAATCAGAATTGAGGAGTAAAGAAAGCGTTTCCACTAAACTACAATTAGAAGAATTGAGATCCTCAGAAGGCGCCTTGCAACAGGAAAAAGATCATCTACGAGATCAAGTCAATAGGTTTCATGAACTTTATAATTTTTTTTAATTAAACAAAAAGAGAAGCTCCCTGAGAATTGGTAATGAGATATGATGCGGTAAAATTATTACCGTAAAGTCAAAAGTTGCTTCACATAAAATAATAAGTCAAAAATTTCTGACATCCTAATTATAAGGTATTAGCAAATAACCCCATTCATAAATCATCACAATTCTTTTTTACATAGGTTGACTAAGGATTTGGAGGTCTCCATTGAACGAGAAAACATTCTGCAGAAATCGAAAGTAGACATGGAAGTGGAATGGCGTAAACGACTGGAAACTCGCGAAAATCAAATTTACCACCAACACGAAGAACTTATTCGAAATCTCAAAACCTCCAAAGATGAGGTCAGATTTTTTATTATTTTCCGAAAATCTTTTTGGGCTTAATGATATAGTCCTAAAACAAACATAATATGGTTTACTTCTCAAATTCGTCTTAAATTAGCGTTTTTAGTGCACTGTTAATATTACAATTCTCTCTATTGTAAGTGAAATGATGGTCAAGGATAGTAATTGAGTGGTGTTGTTCGTCTTTGGAATTATAATGGACACTGTTGATGATTCTATAGTATTCATTGTTTTTATCGTACCTTTCTTTTCTTGCAGGTTTCCAATGAATTAAAAGTCCAAAAAGAAGAGAATCTACAACAAGAACAATTATTGAGAATTCTGCAATCTGATAAGAACAAGGCATTGAAAGTATTACAGAACAATGGAATCGATGCAAACAAAGTGTTTTCTGGTGATTCACCTACTCATGAAGAAGGTAATGAATTGTCTCTACCTTAACAGCTTTCTTTTTATTGTGGTTGCTTTTTCACAAATCACGACATTGAAATGAAGTGGTCTCTTGTTTTTTTTAACCTCAATTTTTTTTTATCCATGTTACATTCATATAATATTCGATTTTCATGGTCATTCTTATACGATTAAATTCAAACAACATTTCGACCATCTTATAGCAGGTCTGCCTCAGGTCTGAGCAGAAAAAAAATGGCTGTAGGCATTTCATTAGATTTACTTGATGACAGCCAAGACAAAGTATGTTTACACAACGGACTTTCTGACAATCTGAGAACTGGCTTTTAACAATGCTCTACATGATTACCCAGCAATGCCCTCTAGCATCAGCTTCGTTCATTTCGTTTTCATTATTTCGTGTTCCATTCTTTCAACAGAGGCCAGTGAAAGGGATTTACTCCAACAAAATGAACAACTACGTGACGTCATCAAAGAAATGCGACTTGAAATGGAACAATTGATACAGCATGATGAACCAACACGTGGAAATCAAGATGATGGTAATATAAAAATCTTAAAATTACATTACCACGATAAGGATCTTTTTGGCTGATTTACGAATAATTAATTACTTAGACACAAATCCTTCAAGTCTTTTTAAGTGATTTAGCTCATTATAAGATAAACATGGATTTTTAAATTACTTTATTGGTTATTTTTTTGTCCATAAAAATCAAATTTTTGCGGGAATAAATTCCGGTTGTAAAATAGAACAATACTGACGATACAAAATTCAATCAAAACACGCCAAATTTGGAAAATCACCTAAATCAATACTCGGTGCGAAATTTCTGACATTAAGTATGAAAGCCTATGGTTTAGATTTTAATAATTGATCTACAAATTAATTTGTAGATAACCACCAGGCTTTGAGAGAAAAAATCACAGAACTGGAAAAGGAAAATGAGAAACTCGTCCTGAAACTTGAAGAAGCAAACAAATCAAAGAAGCCTCCTTCTGGATCACCGAAATCCGTACCGGTCGACTTTTCAAACCAAAGGGAACTTCGAGAACACCTTAAAGAACTCAATGAAACCATCTGTAAGAACTTCCCATGAAATGTGAAAATTGTGAAAAAATTACTGACATTTTTCGTGCCAGCTTTGATGGCTGATTATTGATACTAGAAAAAATCATATAAAACCTTTCTGATCAGTAATAATCTACACTTTTTCTCAGGTGAAGTTTATATGAATTTTTTAATGGTTATAACATTTTTCTGCAGGTTATCTACGGAACGAAAAAGTTCAACTGAGTGCTTTCTTGACATCCAAAGACGCAAAGATCAGACATCTCCACAAAACTATATTACAAAGTGAGCAAGAGAAACAAGATTTGTTGCTACAACTAGAAAACATGAAATACAATCAACGCTCGCATGACCAGCTAGATCACCAAGCGATTAAAACCATGAAGGATCGTATTTCTGAACTTGAATTGCAACTTGAAGAATCGCAATCACAAGCACAAGCTTACTTTAAAGGTGCTCTCGAAAGAAATTTAGATGCTACACAAATTAGTAAAAAGGTACAAAACATTTATTTCTCTTATAAAATATTCAAATGTAACTCATATCACATAATGCTTAATAATTTGCATAATTTCCCTTATACTTTCTTTAAAAACCCTAAAGTATCAGTTGAGCTCGTTTTCCGAAATAGAAATCAATCAAATCACGTGACTTCTTCAAGCGTACTGAAATAATTTGCTAACAAACTTGGAAATTTTACTCAAAAACATAAAATAATCTGTGTGTGTTTTACACTGTTACATTGTTCCTTCTATCAGTTTGACCGTCTTATGAAGCCTATTAATCAACACCGTTACTATAATTGGAGATAAGAACGATCTCAACGGTACTTTCAAATGTACGTAGTCGTACTTCGTGTCCCAGTTAAATATGATGTAACATCATTAACTGTGATGATCTGAAGTATCTTGAGAGTATGTTGAGAACGAGAATTTCATTGTGTTTGCAAATAGTCACATTTCTCCTCCATATAATTTCACGACGTTGATTCCTTGTCCGGTAAAGGGCTCAGAATGATCCTGCCTCTGGCTCTCTCCTTTTCCTTCTTTTCTTTCTCCAGTCGATGCCATTTCTCGAACATGGTTTCTATATTCGACGCCACGTCCATGTGTTTGACAACCTCGTCCTCATTCTCCTCTGATGACGTCAATCTCGGTGCCGGTATTTCGTACGGAAGCTTTTTACTCAATTTTGCTAAGTCTCTGTTTTCTTGATCTTTATCGTAATTTCGGGCGTTGGCTGCGCGATAGATGACCTCTGGTTTCACTTTCCCGATGTACTGATATTAAAATCGAAAAGAGTTTTTAAAGAATTTAATGACATCAAGGGTAGAAAATTCAAAGAGAAGAAAATATGCTGCTAGATGATACAAAATAATGGAAAATGACGGAATAGATTCAAAAATAGTTTTCCAAAATTAATATGATGGCCTTTCGAAATTAGAATGTTCTGCGTGGAAAGTTTGCGTCGGGATGCTAAGTAGTTGATTTGTTTCGATCGAATGATAGTAGCATCGAGTAGAAAATTGAAAAAATGAATTGTGTTCTTACCGTGGAGACGAGAATTTCAACGGATGATTTCATTACTTGATCAGGAATCAATTTGACTTGTTTACGGAACTCTTCGGTCATTATAATCTTCTCTTCTGGTGAATTCAAATTCAACACTTTGATCACTTCATAATGGTTGCCAAGGGAACAAAAAGTCGGCACTTTATTGCCGATTACGATACCGACTCCTGGCCCACCGTGCAATGTGATTCGTAGATGCAATTTTCTGTTTCGTATATGTCGCCATGGGAACAGGTCGCGTGCATTTGCAATCTTGATTGCAACTGAAAGAAGATCTTGAGATGTAGATTCTGTTGTGAAGCCTTGGACACCGGAACAAAACATTATCTCCTCACGGAAGGTATACAGGCGGTACACATTACGGAAGTTCACCAGCACCTTCTCCACCAGTTTGTGGAAATCGTTCAAAATATCGATACATTGAGCTGCTGGATATCCAAGTCTGGTGAACTCGTGCACTGTAACCATCAAAAGACCTTGATCTGGAATATCATAATGCTCCACAGCTTGCCCTCCTTCTTTCAAAATGGCGTCACCAATAGGTTTTGGAAGTGTCTTATATAAGAACTCGTTATTTTTATTGCGTTCTTTGTGCAACACATCTGTACCCTCTTTGACAGATTTTTCCAAACCTCTCGTATATTTTTCCATCATACTGATCATGTTATCAATAATCTCCACCTTGTTGCCACGAATTTGTTTTGTGATTGGTCTTACTTGTCGGAAGGTCGGTCGTAGGTCGGGATTCTCGCTCCAACAACTCTTCATCAATTCCACTAATTTCTCGTTTAATCCAATCTTGAGGGTGACATGTGGGCGGAAGGGTGGAATACATCTTTTCCGTATATAATGAATGATTTCATGAGGTTGCATTTCTTCGCGTTCAGTATAAGGTGGTTGTTGGTTGATAATTTCTGATACAATGATTCCAAAACTGAACACGTCACCAGCCCTGCTCATCTTCTCTGGTAGTGTCAGATTCTCAGGTGCAGTCCATAACAAATCCACACACCTCTTATGTTCATATTCCGAATCGGTTTCAGTCTTTCGCTCAAAATCATCCGGTTTCCGAAAATTTGTTAACCCGAAATCCCCGATTTCGATCACCCAGCGATGGTTGACCAAGCAATTCTTTGACGTCAAATGACCGTGCGATTTAATGGGGCTGTCGTGAATGGCAAGCATCCCTGTTGCAATATCATTTATGAACGTATGTTTGAAATCCCAGTCCAGCTGCACGTCTTCTTTGCTAAGAATATCATAAAGGCTTCCTTTGGCACAGAAATCATGTAGGAAACAGATGTTAGGTTGCATGTTCGTCACACCACGAAATTTGTTGATGTTCGGTGCATTCAAATCGCGCAGATGTTTCAGCTCCATCAAAATATTTCGATCCATGAACAAGCCTGTTTTGGGTAATTTCTTCAACATTAGCCTATTACCGTTGTAAAAGACATCTAACCTGTAAACATTGGTGATCGGATTCATCTCGCCTTTCTTTTCAATAATATCGACCAGCGTGGCATGCGGGAGAACAATGTTCGTCGTCAGGTCTTTGAAGCGCACGATAGAATCCTTGCTGTGGATGTCATTTTCATATTTTTGCATTTTGTACGCGCGGTAGGCCATGAAGCAAACGAAGAGAACGCCTACAATACAACCCATAATAATGGTCAAAGTCCAATCACTCCCTTCGCATATTTCACTGAAGCCACACTTTGGAATATCCTTTGGCTCCTTCAGATATCCACCATACCAAATCATCCCAACCGCTGTCGTCGATTCTTCATTGAATTCGATAGACGTTGTCGTTACGTTCCCCACAATATTTTCCATGATGAATTCAGATGTACGGAATCCCCAAGTATCGAAATCGATCTTCCCTGAGAGACCTAAGGCGAGAAATTCATTAAAAGAATGATGGGAGTATAGTTTGCAAAAACAAGCACTAAACAATCCTTCAGGATAAGACTTTTATGAAAGAGAAGTTTTTTGGTACCTGTAAAGTTTGATATTTTCATTTCTTTGATAATCTGGCTGGTGTTTTTCAATAGCTCTTCATAACTGATGTTTGACAGAACTCCTATAATATCAATGTCCGGTAATGTGTTATTATTCAAATACCATTCTGGTGTGTCCGGAGTTTCAGTCTCATTGATGAATGGTGTCCAAGTTTCGTTGAATCTCCATTGGTGTTGTAACCAGCGCATGTATTTTGGTGTTGTGGTCTGTGTAGTGGTTGTAGGAGTCGAATTTGTCGGCAAAGTTGAATTCGTGACAGCTGTTGGTGAAGTGCGTCCTGTTGTAATGTTGCTTGTTGTAGTGTTGTTTAGTGGTGCTGTTAAGTTTCCATTAGTTGTTATGTTGAGTAGTGAGCTGTTTCCATTTGATGGCAAAGGAGTAGTCGAAGTAGTGCCTGGACTCTCTGTTTCGTGTAGGTGTACGCTTTCTTCCTCGTCAAATCTACTCACATTCCATTCTATGAACTCTTGGTATTCCTCTAGCGTGATATTATTGAGGTCGAAGAATTCTTCGAATTTGTTCTCCCTTAAATAGTGTTGGATGGCTATTTCTTTTTTTTGTTCTATCAAAGAATCCAAAGCATTCTTATAAATCCAAAAACTGTCATACATGTAGGATGCATCAGAAAAATAATCATCCCATTTTGACTGAAATAAAACAAAATGAAGTTTTGAGAACCAACGATAATTCTTCATATTCAATCCATCCAATTAAACACGAAATATTATATTGTTGCTGAACACAAAAACAAAGACCGAAAGCATTCAACGCTAACCTTTCATCAGCTGGCGGTACACTTCAAAGGAGAACTTCGAATAGAGATAGGCATTGAAGTGAAAGTTAAAGGTTTTTTTCTCTAATAGGAACCCCTTAAGTTCAAAATCTCATCTAATTCGAACAAATTCTTCGGTCCTGTCAGAAAATACCTTAAAACAAGAGTCTACTTACACTTTTTTTGGTTCCATAACTATCCTTGGCCCGCTGGTTGATGTCGTGATATTTCTGTCTGTTCTTATAATCTTTGGATTCTTTAGCTCGGATATTGAGCACTCCATCCATGGCACGTTTGACGTCCACTATCAACGGAGGTGGTTGAGAGATCTCTTCCAGGTGATAATCCAAAGTGAAGATGGCCCACTGGGCTTCGTCCATTTCCGATGACCCTTTGTCACTTGAATGAGTGATTTGTTTTTGAAAGTAATCCAAGATTCTGATCAACTCTCTCGATGAACACAGAAATAACAACACTAGAGAAAGCAGGAAAATTTTAACTTAACTCACAAGATTACAGAAGCCGTAAAGTAGGTTTTTAAAATAACGATTTATAGTTTTTAACCGCCATTTAAACCCCTGTAGACCTAGAGTTGTTTTCAAAAGAGTAAAATAATGCCTTTTTAACTGTACAAAAACTAACTTTTCAACTCCAAGCCAATTGGAAGGAGCTACGAATGGTGCTCTGAATCTAGAGACCTAGTAAGTGTGAAGTGAAGAAAACCAAATCATGTGATATTATAGAAACACTTCATTACCTCTGGCATTTTCTTTGACATCATCGAACAGACTTGCATAGTTGATACCATAAGTCTCAATGGAGAATGAGGAGACAGAAATCCCACTTTGGGTTAGACCCGTTGCAGTCGTGTTATGAGCCACCCTGTTCTCTCTGGAGTATAGAATGCCAAGATATTTCCATGTGTACACATCCATGATGGCTTTGAAAACTTTCACCACATCTTGTGGATGTTTCTTTGTTTCTGGGAACACGCTCAAGTAATGTTCAATCCCCAAGAAAGACGCATCGTCGCAATGGTAAGTAATGGTCGCGCGACCGTGATAATCGGCCGCCTCCATCACACGACGACACGGGTCGGATGAACAGTGAGGCCCAAATATCATATCAACTTCATCAACATATATCATGCGCGATGTCTCTTCGGATAGCTCAGTTTCTCGGCATGTTGTTTTTCGTTGAATCAACTCCACACTGTAGTTTTGGGCGTTTGAAAACAATACGCTTCCTTGCTGGACGAACCTTTGATAAATAAATTCTTCCTCGTTGCTTCCCTTTGGCATTAACGCACCGATCTTTAATTTCACTTTTCTATCTTCTATCTCTTTCAATCTCATTTTCAAACTGTAAGGTGTTTCATGGTCTGTCAGTATACAACCAAGAAGTGAGTGTAAAAATAGTATCTGAAACATTTTTACTTTAAACATTTTTGCTAGACTTTTCTTGTATTTTCATTCGACTTCAAAAATGTTTATGTTTGCAGAACCTCATTTCTAAATCCTAGGAAAGTTTTCATTTTCTAACCCCTTCTTTCCTACTTCTCTCTGAAAAAAATGGCAATTTTCACCTATTTTTTTTGTCTGTTTAGTTGCCATGAAAATATCCAAATATAACGAAAAATTCGCTTGTTCGATTGATAAATTTTTAAGAATTTATGAATCAGATACTTTTGGCGTCTGTCAAATTGTTTTTGCTTTTCGCTTCATAGTTGATCAATATACCTCCTGTAAACTTGTTTAAAACCTCTTTTTCACCCTTCATTTTCTATTCATAGCTATCGCAATCAAAGTTCAAAGGACTGGGCGCGAATAGTGAAGATCAGAATGCTGTGATTGGTTAGTTTATTGCCATGCTGTCTGGAAAATCGTAATTTGATAATGATGAGTGCTTAAAAATGCAGCCCGAAATTCGGCAATTTTTAGGTCCTAGCTGACGGGCTATTCTTTTAACAAATAAAAACATCCCTTGAGAATCTTAAAGTTTTTCTCTTACACTCTTTTTTAGAAGAGCAATTTTATAAGTACAATTAGTTTAGAAAATGCCAAAAAAAATCAGAGCAATTATGAACCTGACATGTCAGAATTTCAGGCAACTTGAGGCTCAAAGTAGCAAAAACTGGGCACAAACCCTAAAATTTAATACCTCAATATCACCCTAAAAATGAGAGCAGGATAAGAACTATTTGAGGCCAAATTGCTACCTAGTTATTAATGCTTGTTAACCCTATTGGCCCCAAGCTTTTTTGACTTTGGTATCCCCAGGGGGGGGTAGAATCTACCACCCTCGATTATTTTTGACCTAGAAGAGCTATGGTCATGAAATTTGGTACAGATGTTCTTCATCATTAAACAAATTTCCAGGAAGAAAAAAAAAATTGATTACGTCATTCAAAAACCGATGACGTCATCACAAAATTTCCACCTGTCGGAAAAAAGCCCAAATATATGGTTTACAAAAATGGCTATTACAATCGAACCAAAAAAGATAATTAGATTCTGTTTAAAGATTCAGAAAGATAAGAGGTTGTTCTTTAACATAATTGCCGGTTTTGAAATTTCAATAAAGACTTTCTCTTAAAATCTATGCTGAAGATGAGTAAAATTTTCAAAATTTGATGACGTCATAAATGATGACGTCATCATTTTCAATTTTTTTTTTCAGTTTTTCAAATTTATATTGTCAATGCCTATCACGTGTGAAAATTTGAAAATGATTGAATAAATAGTTCAGAAGTTATCAGCACTTTTAAATTTTGAGTTTTAAGCGATTTTAGCTGGGTTTTATGTCATGTTTCACAATAAAGTCATAAAACCTGATTTGAACAACCTATGACCCTAAAATTTTGCACAAGTACTCTTAATTAGATTTTGTCAAAAGTCAGAAAGTTTCAAGTCGTTTGAAAAATTTTTCTCAGAGATATTCACAAAAGAACTCCAGCGTGGTAGATTCTACCCCCCCCCTGGGGCTAATAGGGTTAATCATCGTTCCTTTTGCAGACACCCTGCGAAAAGAGATGAAAAATCTGAAAGAGAAGTTACGGTCTGCAGTGGAGCGCATCAAATCGTTGGGTATTGAACGACAGAAATTGATCGATGTCGGTAATCGATTGCGTGCACAAATCCAACAAGGTTAGAAATTCGTAATGTGTTGACGTTAAATGTTTGAATAAAGCTTTCTGAATGCCGAATCGAAAGCTCTCTATATATCTCTTATGTCGGATAGTTGAGTCTCTATAACTTATCAAGGGGAATGTAAATTTGGTCGAGCTGTGTGTGGAGGATTCCAATAGTAAAGAGGTTAGGCTAAAAAGACTTGTTCATTAGGATTTATTAACTGAAGTGACCAAATAAGGAGTTTTCACTATTTTTCTATGTCTGATAATTCTTGCTCCTTTCTCTTCTGCATTGACCAGCAAAGACCACTCATCAAGAAGAGGAAGTTCCCGCAAACAACAAACTGGCCACACACGAAAACAACGAATACACATCCACCCTACAGCAACTTCGTCATCAAGGTGTAACCAGGGAGAATGTACACGTGCATATTAACAACCAATCAGCTTTGAGCTCACTCGACGGAACTAGAACACCCCGTGAGTTATACGAAATTTCATGTGTTATTTTTCTAAGCTCGTGTATACAAAAAAATACAATTTAATACCAGCCAAGAACAACTAAGATTATACTTTTGTTTTCCGTTTTTAGCTGTAAGAGATACTGACAGAGGAATGACGTCACCTCCTTTGAACATTACATCATCAGAGAACTCGTCCCTCAGAGAGGTCTGGAAACTACTGGAAGAAGGTTCCCATATTTCCATACCAAGCTCTATAGAAGTGGAAAAGGATGAGCTAATGATTGCAGGTAAACCTTTAGAGAGACAACAAAAATCGACTCTATCAGTACGAAATGTCGCAATCAAATTACCTGCGTCAAAGAAAAAACAACAAAGAAACATACGCAATTATAACGAGCGTAGTTGAAACATCTCAATTTCACATCATAATTGTTGAAGGGAATTCAATATGCAAACTATTATAACTTTGTATGGAATCCGTCTGGACAGATTCGCATGCTATTGATTGCAAGCATGGCTGCTTCTCAGACCTTCGACACTGAGGATAAACCACTAAAAAGAGGCGACACTCCGTCTTTTTCTTTGAGACAAAGACCTCAGAAGAAAATCCTTTCTATGGAGGAAGAGTTTGAACAAATACGGAAATGTCGATACATCCGAAAAACACCATTACAGCGAGTTGATTCTGAAAATAACGACCTTGATATTTCGTTCCTCAGTGCGAAAACTATTGATCAGAATGCTAATCTATCGGCTAAAACTGGTTTATCGAGTATATCGGAGAGTGTCGATGAAGATGAAGAATCAAAAGCAATCGAACATAAAACTCAAGAGATTCCACAAATTACAAAGGCGAATACAGGTCGAATTGTGGTCAGACCTCGATCGCCTATTCAACCATTTATTGTACACGATACACAGTTGAAAAGAGATAAACTGGAACCGACGCTCATAACTGAATTTAATAACAAGTGTTCTGTTGAAACTAAGAAGAAATCCAAGAGTATTCTCAAGCGAGCGACTAAACCTGTTGGTAAACTTGACTTGTTGTATAAAGAGGTTTCCCGTGCGGCACGTCAGGCGGACGTCGATCTAAACGCGGCCGTTCAAAGCATACGAGACGATCAAGAACAAGATAAAAGGTTTGAGAGACTTCAAAGGTCTGATCAGAGTGTGAGAAGATGGAATTATATCGGCCGTCTTGTTCGTTCTGGTTGGTTGTTCGGAAGAAGAGGTAGATCACTCAAACTGTTTGAAGATCGAAAACGAAAGCGTAGGATGAATGCAATGAATTTGGAGCACCTCCCGATATCTTACAAAGCGTCTGTTGGCACGCTACGTGAACAACAATCCTCACAAATCACCACCATACAACAACGATTGACCAACAGTCGATCCTTGCCACCTGTACAACACAACCGTTCGAAATCCGTCAAAGGGAACTCTTCGCCACGAACTTTACCTTCTCTCAGTAAACAAATGCACAGAAATGTTGACAGGAGTCGATCGCTCCCGGCTATTCATAAACCAAACTTTTTATAGATTTTAAATTGATTTTTTAAAGTTGTTAATGTTTATTTTATTCTTCTAAGCTTTGTCTAGGGCTACCTACGCTAGGGACTTTCGCTCCTCCAATAATTTGGCTAGTTTTAGACGAATAATTTAATCTTCTCCAAGGGACGAACCATGCGCAGTTTTCTTTGGTAAACCAAGAAACTTTCTTGGGTAATCTCAATATCAAAAAGTTCCTTTTGTAATTCTTTGCTATTTTCATATGTTAAAGTTTATGCTTTTCCATGTTCAGACCGCTAAACGAGCGGGAAGCAAATCTATGAAGAAACCTAGCAAAGCAAAGGAATAGCTCAAGCCCGGGGGGCACTGGGTTTGCGGACTGACGGTATGTGCGGGCCAAAAATTGGCTTTTAAAATTGCACCCTTACAGTGCAGCAAAAATCAGTGAAAATCGTACCCTTAGAGTGCATTTCCCCCAAAATTTTCGATCCCTTTCGTGCAAAAAATGGTCAAAATTCTAGCATTTTTGGTCAAAATATCTAGATTTTTCAAGAATTTTCTGAAATTTCTACCCTTAAAGTGCATGTCTAGTTTTTCCGACCCTTACAGTGCATTTTAAACATATTGGAAAAGGTATTGTATATAGGTAATTTATTTATTCATTAAAATATCATTTATGTACATTTTTACAGTATGGAAAGACGATCTCATTCTGTCATCAGTTTTTATTTGCCATAATATGAGATTTGATAGTGCTGATGATATCCGGTGCTTGACTCAAAAGACGTTCTCCTTCATTTTCCAAAACCCGCATAATTGCATGACACACCTGAAAGAGATAAATAAAACTCCAAATCAATTGAATCCTTTATTGACAAATCTGGAACAAGCAAATTTATGATTTTGACCTAAGGCAAGACCAAATTAATTTATTCTTCAACGGGCCCGACCAACCCTGTTTTTTTTTGTTTTTTTTTCTTTTGCAAAGCTTGAGAATATGAAAGTTTTCTGCAGATATTTTTAACTAAACAACTTGAAAAAATGTAAATTCACCCCAGAACCCAGAACTTAAGAATTCAAATGGAAATAGCACAAAAGCCGCTCATCAATAAAGAGGAAAAAGTCTAAAGCTTCAAAACGCCATTCAATTTCAGACCTTCCGATCCTAGATTTTGAAAAATATATTTTTTAACCCGACCACCGATAGTTCTCTGAAGGTCTTCTCGTAAAACAGTCTTATGTCTTGCATAACTCTTCGGAAGGCTTTTGTTGTTGCGAGAAGTTTGACCTTTAATTGACTATCCCCAGCGCTAAGATAAATTCTCGATATAGCTTACATGCTTCCCTAACTTCAGCTCTTAATAGCTCCCATCAAAATTTTAAGCATTGAAATTATTACCTCGTCTGCTACCATCTTCTTCAAATCGCCTGCGATTTTATCAGAAAAGATATTGTACAACCAACTGAAATTAAGTAAAAATGTCCTCAAAATTTCATGAAAAAAAGGAATGAATTGTCTGGGTAGAGGTTTGAGCTATGGCGCAGATTTTCCTTACTATCTTTAATGTTACAGATTCCTAAACCTTGTTTTCAAAGGGGTAACAAAATTTCTTAGGTGGGGTTTAAGGTTCCGAATTTGATAGGTGGGTGTTAGGGTTACAAAATTGATAGGTGGGGTTAGGGTTACAAAATTGATAGGTGGGGGTTAGGGTTACAAAATTGATAGGTGGGTGCTAGGGTAACAAAATTGATAGGTGGGGATTAGGGTTACAAAATTGATAGGTTGGGGTTAGGGTTACAAAATTGATAGGTGGGTGCTAGGGTAACACAATTGATAGGTGGGGGTTAGGGTTAAAAAATAGGTGGGGTTAGGGTTACAAAATTGATACAAAATTGATAGGTGGGGGTTAGGGTTACAAAATGGGGTTAGAAAATTGATAGGTGGGGGCTCTAAGGTAACAAAATTGATACACGCTTTTTTTTTTTATAAGAATAGTGTACTTTGGTTGAGGGTGAGCATTATTCTTATTTTTCTATTGTTCTAAACAATAGGCCAATTGTTTTAAACTCGAAATCTCACCCTGATATTCTTATAGAAGTTATTCTTATAAAAGAAAAAGCGTGTAGGTGGGGGTTAGGGTTACAAAATTGATAGGTGGGGGTTAGGGTTACAAAATTGATAGGTGGGGGTTAGGGTTACGAATTTCTTTGGTGGGGGTTAGGGTTAAAAAATTTTTTTAGGTGGGGGTTAGGGTAACAAAATTGATAGGTGGGGGATAGGATTACGAAATTGATAGGTGGGGGTTAGGGTAACAAAATTGATAGGTGGGGGTTAGGGTTACAAAATTGATAGGTGGGGGTTAGGGTTACAAAATTGATAGGTGGGGTTAGGGTTACAAAATTGATAGTTGGTGGTTAGGATTACGAATTGAAAGGTGGGAGTTAGGGTTAAAAATTTTTTTAGATGGGGGTTAGGGTAACAAAATTGATAGATGGGGGTTAGGGTTACGAATTGAAAGGTGGGGGTTAGGGTAACAAAATTGATAGGTGGTGGTTAGGATTACGAATTGATATGGGTTAGGTGCTGTAGGTGGTGGTTAGGGTTACAAAATTGATAAATGGGGGTTAGGGTTACAAAATTGATAGGTGGGTGCTAGGGTAACAAAATTGATAGATGGGTGCTAGGGTAACAAAATGGATAGGTGGGGGTTAGGGTTACAAAATTGATAGGTGGGGGTTAGGGTAACAAAATTGATAGGTGGTGGTTAGGATTACGAATTGATAGGTGCCGGTTCGAGTTACAAAATTGATAGATGGGGGTAAGGGTTACGAATTTCTTAGGTGGGGGTTAGAGTTACAAAATTGATAGGTGGTGGTTAGGATTACGAAGTGATATGGGTTAGGTGCTGTAGGTGGTGGTTAGGGTTACAAAATTGATAAATGGGGGTTAGGGTTACAAAATTGATAGGTGGGTGCTAGGGTAACAAAATTGATAGGTGGGGGTTAGGGTTACAAAATTGATAGGTGGGGGTTAGGGTTACGAACTTCTTAGGTGGGGGTTTAGGGTTACAAAATTGATAGGTGGTGGTTAGGATTACGAATTGATAGGTGCCGGTTAGAGTTACAAAATTGATAGATGGGTGCTAGGGTAACAAAATGGATAGGTGGGGGTTAGGGTTACAAAATTGATAGGTGGGGGTTAGGGTTACAAAATTGATAGGTGGGGGTTAGGGTAACAAAATTGATAGGTGGTGGTTAGGATTACGAATTGATAGGTGCCGGTTAGAGTTACAAAATTGATAGATGGGGGTAAGGGTTACGAATTTCTTAGGTGGGGGTTAGAGTTACAAAATTGATAGGTGGTGGTTAGGATTACGAAGTGATATGGGTTAGGTGCTGTTGGTGGTGGTTAGAGTTACAAAATTGATAGGTGGGGTTACGGTTACGAATTTCTTATGTGGGGATTAGGGTTACAAAATTGATAGGTGGGGGTTAGGGTTACAAAATTGATAGGTGGGGGTTAGGGTAACCTTTTTTTAAATTTTTGAAAAATGAAAAAATCTCCCCCAGATATTCACCCAATGAACAAGTGAGCCAAATTTCAGCCAAATCCAACAATTTTTAACGTCTCCAGGCTGCCCCAAAGCTTTAGCCTCGTTTTGGCGAAAAACTCATCCCCAAGCCTCAAAAATCAAAATTTCTAAGAAATGGAGAAAATACCCCCAGATATTCACCTAAGAAACAAGTGTGTCAAATTTCAGATCCGACCTTAAAAAAATGAAAAAAACGTCCCCAGATATTCACCCAAGGAACAAGGGTGCCAAATTTCAGCCAAATCCAAGCATTTTTCAAGTCTCCAGGCTGCCCTAAAGTTTTTGTGACAGACAGACAGACACACACACACACACAGAGATTGTCAGATCGTAGCTCAACTAAAGTTGAGAAAAATTCATAACCCTAACCCCCACCTATCAATTTTGTAACCCTAACCCACACCCAAAATATTCAAAATCTTAAACCTCATCTAAGAAATTTGTAACCCTAGTCATCAACTTAGAAATTTTTTACTCTAACCACTACCTATAAAATTCATAACCCTCACCTTCACCCATGAAATCAATAACCCTAACTCCCACCTAAAAAATTCGTAGCCCTAACCAAACTGATATCAATCATCTTATATAATTCAATCCATAAGATCAGGTGTTTTACCTTGCACCTCCATGAAAGTTCAGTTTCAAAGAGCCAATGGTCAGAGCACATTGTTTTGTATGGACCTTCGGGTGTTTTTCATTGTGCACGTCTGATTAAATATGAAAATAATTCCTTTGTAATCATTTTGATTCTGATATGATGGATGAAAAATAAACACCGAGAAACTAATTGAGAATATTTTCACTAAGTCAAAAGGAAGGGTCTAAAATCTAACTATTTATTCCTTTGTTAAGTTAACTTTTTAAATCTCGCCGTTAAAATTCTTATTGATCGGCCTTTATGTGAAAATCACGCAATTTATGTACGAAAACTGGCTAAGCATTGTGTAATTCTTTTCTAGCGCTTTGGGCTAGATAATTCATTATTTGAACCCCAAATATGACAAAGAAATTTACCTAAAGAAACGACCATCTGCAGACTAGCATCTTTAGCATTTATGTTTACATCACCGCTGTCTTTCACGTGCGGCCTGGAAAAGAAGGTCTCGATTCTTGAGTTGAAGTATGGGCTAATAGGTTTTGCACTGAAGTGAGATTTTAAGCAGTGTTTTTCAGCTATTTCATTATTTAGACAACAGCTACCCCTCCTGAGAAAAAGCTATATTCTATACATTTGCTTCACACAAAAATTGCGAGTCTTTCCTTGTGAAGAACGGTCCTGTGGCACAGGATTGTAAAATTATCTATATTTCATAGCAAAATGAAAATGGATTAAACAAATAAAACAATTTAGTCACCAGTTTCGCTCTCTGTAATGCCATTTGGAAGAAGCATGAAAGTCACATTTTTGAAAGGAGAGTGATAATCCTGTTTGCTGATCAATGGTAAGATTTGACGTTCGAATGTTCAATCCGATTATTTTAATGCTGAAAGAGGGAGAGGGAGGAAGATTGTACAATAGGGTCATTATCGAGGGAAAATTGTTTTTTATGATAGAAAATTGTGTTATTTAGCAGTACCCAATAGACCTTTTCATAAATAACGTCACGAACATCACTTGCCTCGTATTCAAACAATCTCCATAGTGATCATATCCCTTGAGACATTAAATGATTTTTTATGAATAGAAAGTAGTTGCAATAAAACCCGCTGGGAGTTAATCACCATGGCAATAATTTCAAAACGAGGCAAGTGATGTTCTTGACGTAATTTATGAAAAGGTCTATCAGCAAAGTTATCAGAGAAAAAAACGTTATATCAATGGACGAGATTTCTACTTTCAGCAATCATACCTTGATAACTCGTAGCTGAAATCACTGAGCGGTGTTTTGGTCGAACCAGAGATAGTTGGGATGCTGATTTTCTGTAGTTCGCTCTCAAGGAAAGGAATTCCTATTTGACGCACTGCGAAAAAGAGGAGGAATTGAAATGGTGAAATCTTCAAGGTGTGTATAATCTGCAACTGCAACAAAGTAAGTAGCCTTAAAAGCCTCGGTGAAATTCGAATTATTAAATTGGTTTATTAGAGTTCGTTGAAAAGACAGTTACGAGTTATTATCAAATAGAAAAATTCAAAGTAGTTTCAGGATGAAAATGCTTTACCATAATCCAATCCACGTTGAGTTGCTTGTTGAAAATAATCTTCGCACATAATATTATGGCATATCGTAAGAAACAATGTCAAAAGAAACTTCTTCAACATATCAAGCCATAAGGCAACTACATGAAGCTTCCAAAATCTCAAAATCTGTCGAAATAACATACAAGCATTACTTTGTCAAACAAAAGAAACAATCTAGGCGAACAAAGAAATAAAATTTAAAAAAAGTTCAAAAAGGTTTCGAAAAGTTTGAAATCTGTTTTAATGTGCATTCAAGCGGAACTTACTATTTTCGGTAACAAAATCTTTCTGGAAAAAATCAAATTGATAACATTCCGCAAAAAAATCAAATTTAACCACTTTTAGCACATATTTTTGAATCTACTTTCAATATCTTCGAGAAGATCTATAGGTAATATTCTCATACATCGAAACCTACCAGTATTGGAGTACGAAGACATCAGGAAACATGAAAACGTTTAAAATTCACGTGATCAATTTACATTTGGATGTATTGATTTTTCTACAAAGAAAATAAAAAAACTACAAAACAATCAACACTTTTAATGCATAGATTATAAATCTAATGATATAACAATTATTATTTTAAATTATCTATTTCTTTATTAAATATCCCTTTAATAAAAGACACTTGTCACGGGGACCAGTTCGAGGGTGTATCTAGTGCATGAAACGTGCAATTAGTTTCAAGAGAAGAGGTTTTGTATCAAATTCGAATTCGAGCACAATTTATGTGAAATAACACTTTTCAATATTTCATTATTAACACTTTTCAATATTCCATTATTAACACAAACAACAAAACAAACCTCTATGTGATTCTGAATATGGAAAATGCGTGTAAATCGATCGCTTACTAATGTTACTAAGACCAAAAGTATTTCAAATGAATTCATACATCATAATCTATTTCTAAAATCATAAGCATAAGATAAGGGTAAAAACCGAAAATAACGGATATCAATTTTGTTATTATCGAGTGTCGACTGAACTGACATCGTAAGGAAGAGTCTCTTCAATCTGACAGTTTGACCTCTTAAAGAGTTCCACCAAAAAGACATGTTTCTAGCGTCTCAGTGCAAGAAATAAACTGTGAAATGCTTTAGCCAGCATTACTGGGTCTCATTAAATCCATGTATGTTCCATTAGAAGACTTGTCACGAGCTGACTGAACAAGGATCTTATTTTGTGCTGCAATCATCATAAAGAGACATTATAAGACATTTAAAAACAATTTCTAGCAACACCTAGAACTTCCACTATCTTCACGTTGGTGTTTATTTAAATCCACTTGTTTTGTATAGCCTGGTGATGGCTTCATTTGTCCATCTAACTTCGATTCTGACTCTATCCAGCGTTCAACAGAAGCAGTAAAAGCTTGTATAACGTTTATGGAGTCTTTGGCACTTGTCTTAAAGTGCTTTATATTTCCGTTGGCTTGGCACCAGTTCTTTACGTCATCCTCTTTGACTTCATACCGGCCTTCACCAATATCACTTTTGTTTCCCAACAAGACAAATGGGAAACTGTTAGGGTCTTTTATGTCAGCATAATACAAAAATTCTCTCTTCCAAATATCCAAATTATAAAAACTTTGCTCGTCATCTAATGCGTATACCAATAAACAAATATCTGAGCCCCTGAAAATAAAAAACAATATTTGTTAGATTTGAAATAACTATCCTCAGACACGTGTTTCGTACAGTCCGGGTAAGCAACTGCTGTTATCACAAGGGTGCTCAAAACATTAAGTTTTGACTGAGTCTTAAAGTAGCTTGTGATGAGCCTTTTAGCAGAGCTTGCACGTAAACATAGTCTATAGAATACTGAAAGAACCAAAGTTCAGTACATAAATTTTGTAAAACCTTTTTTCTTTGAAGCCCTCTCTTCTGAGAATAGTTACAATCAACAAAGTATCTACTTGCTGACTTGCTTTACATTTTGAAAATAAAAAGAACTCTTCTGATGTAAGACCTACCTATAAAAAGGAGTTCTTAAACTTTTGAATCGCTCCTGTCCAGCAGTATCCCATATTTGAAGTGTATAATTTTCTTTCGATATCGTGATTTCTTTGTTCAAAAATTCAACACCGATTGTGTGAAAAGACTGACTATCGAATTTGTTGTTGACAAATCTGTTCATCAACGCACTCTTGCCAACCGCACCATCCCCAAGAATGATGACTTTCAGAAAATTGGGTTTTGTTGCCATTTTCAAAGGTATTAAATTTGGTGCATATTAGATTTTACTAAACCTTGATAAAAAAAAGATATTATACACAAAAAGTGAAAATGTTTGATAATACAATATTCCCTCATTGTCATTTTCATTCAATTTCAGTTGCATGGTGAGGGCACTAATTGTCTAATTGGAAATATATTTTAAATATAAATGTAGGCACATAAATCAACTTTTATTGAAGAACATTCTTTTTTACGAAAACACGGACCCCCCTCAAATTTCTAAATTTCCATTATTTCTTTACTCCCTTATGTTCCGTACTCCTCAATGTTCCCAAACTCCCCTATGATCCATACTTCGACAGCATCAAAAGATGATCGAAATGTGTATAATTACATTAAAATACATAAGATCTTCATCAAAGGTATTCAGTTTCTAAATTTACATATTAAGCAACTCTAGCTGAGAGGAGTGCTTCGAAAAAATTAGCTACAGCTATGTGCAAGGAAAAAAACAAACTTTCCTCCCTCAAAACGTCATAATTTCTAAAATTCTTATTTAGAAAAGAATTGCACCAAATAGCTCAAAAGTTGCAGGCAGTTTAAGAGTGTACTATTGTCACAAATTTTTATTAATCATCCTAGGGGAGGAGGAATGGGATGTTCCACTGGAAAGAGTAGCCTTTTTCACCTTTACACAACAGCTCCTTGTTGTGTGTCTTTTTGAAAAAACTTAGGAAAAAGGGAGCTTTTGAGAAACTTTTTAAATTCCAGCCCCCTAAAAGGGGAGGAGGATATATTTGAACATACACTTTTTTTTATAAGGAACACGTTTATAAGGAACTCGAGGCTGAAAATGGTCCAAAAAATAAGGAATTGTTAAGGAACTGCTAAGGCTGAGAATAAGAAAACAAATTTTAAGGAACAGTAAGAGATGGTTATCCAAACTTAGCAGCTATGTAAATAAGGAACTCGATAAGGAACTATGAGGCTGAAATTCTCTGTAAAAATAAGGAACTCAGAGGAAAGTTAAGGTTCCTTATAAAAAAAAACACGTGTATAAACATAATTTGGAAATTTTAGGGCGGTCCCTGTTTTTGCATAAAAATTTGAAGAGATCTGTTTTTTACGAGAGGTCTGAGTTTTTTCAGCATCCACAAAAACAAATCTATTGGAAAATTCTGACAATTTTGCAACTTTGCAAACTTAAAATATAATTGGAAAATCAAGAAAAATTATCAGTCGGTTGGACGAGGCAAACACAAGTTATTTGTGATTGTGGCCTAATATTTGATTATAATTCAAACGCGTTTGACAATCGAATCACAATTATTTGAGTGCGTTCAATTGTGTTCAATTGATTTGGCGTTTGACTTGTTCGATTGACAATGTCTGGGAAAGTCAGACAAGTCAAGGAAAACCCTCGGTTGTAGTAGTAGTTTTAGTTTTTTACTGTAATTGCGTTATAAACATTGCTTTTACTTTTTTCATATACCACAATTACAGTATATACAAGAAACAGAATTCAAGATTCAAGGAGAAAACAGGCAATATTTGTACATCATTGATCATATCGTTTAATGCACAGACAAAATATTTTCTTTGTAGATCTCAGCTTATCTTTTAATAATAAAAGACAAGCTTTCTTCTTGTATGATTTTTAACAGTCAATGCTTGTTTATCTTTGTTGACCAATTGACCAATTGCATTAGGCTATTATTCCAAAAAAAAATTATACCCCCTATTGACAAACCTTTTTCACCAAACCTACTAGAAATTTTGAATGCAACAAATTATCCCCTGGAAATCTGGGGAAAATAATTATTGGTGTCATTTTATAAGGAGAGATCCCTCTGAAAACTCTGAGAAAATTCAATGAACCCCCCCGGAAAATCTGAAATCTGAACAAAATCCTCCTGGAAAATATAAAGAGATAGCCCACCCATTTGCTCTACATTAATATATCGCTATAGCTAGTCTTGTGCGGTACTTACACACTCG
The DNA here is from genome assembly GCF_902728285.1 of Clytia hemisphaerica. Taxonomy (NCBI): domain Eukaryota; kingdom Metazoa; phylum Cnidaria; class Hydrozoa; order Leptothecata; family Clytiidae; genus Clytia; species Clytia hemisphaerica. Next base: position 163,736 of record NW_027103834.1, on the reverse strand, counting down.
CTTTTATCTGATTTTCAAATGGCAAGCTCTAAAGCTCTAGAGGAGTGTGCTAATTTAATTACAATCAATCTAAATTGAACATTACAGTATGGTAATTGAACTAATCAATCGAACATAATCGAATCTCAATTAATGGGGAACACAATCAAATATTTATTACCCAGAAATCAGCCGTTTGATTGAGATTTGATTGCGTTTGAAAATCGAATTGCAATTATTCCATCACCTTGGATTACATTCAATTGGTTCAATCGCAATTTTCGTTTGAACTTGTTCGATTGTGAATGACGATTATACCCGATTATACCCTAAATAAGAGATATACTCTATTTAAGTGAAGGTCTCTTAAGTAGGAGATTTCTTTCTCTGAACTTCATAGATTGACTGAGCTTGTTTTTTCTCCCTTCGAGCAAAATTTGGTTGAGTTCTGCTTATGATCGTGGACCTAGGATGGTTAGGGTCTATCAATCTAAAGGCCGATCTACATCATGAGAATTTCGTGAAAAGTAATAATATAGATCCGGCCATATTTAAGAAACACGTTCAAGCGCGGTCAAAACGCGGGTCAAACAGAAAGTGAGTCGCTCTTGTCTCTCCTAAATAAGGGGGTTGAGAAAAAACGTGTTTTGAAGGTCGAGAGTGTTTCTTCATTATTTTAAAAATTATGTCAACACGGTGAAGGCTTCTTCATAAAGACGAAAGACATGTATCTATTTTTCGGATCCGGTATGCGGGAATAGTGTCAGGACCTGCAGGCAGCCTGGTAGGGTTGAGTATGGGTGTGGTTTGGGTGTGGTTACGTATCAGATTGGCTAGGAATTGGGTTATTATCAGTTAGGGTTAGGGTTGGAGCTCGAAACAAGCACTCTTTTTTTTTTTCTTCTTATTACAGTCTCAGTTAAGTCAAGTTTGAAGATATTCTTTATTAGAAAAACAGTTAAAAGCAGTGGAAACGCAATTTACTTTACCTCCTGAGTTTGTCTTTGTTATGCTAAAATATAACAAACCTTTGTCATGCTGTCTAATTACAAAAACCTCCAATCACTACTTCTTCGCCATCAGGTTTTTTCAATCCCGGGATTAAACTAAGAGGGCGGTTCCGCCCGCTTATTTTTCTTTCGGCGTTGAGCGCCCCGGGGATACTTAAAAATAAAGAAGATTTTAAGATTAATGTTGAAAAGCCATCAGGTTTTTTCAATCCCGGGATTAAACTAAGAGCAGTATTATTTTTTTCGATAAATTTAGGCGATACTCAACAAAAAATAAGGTGGTTTTAAACAAATCTTTGACAAATTGGCGTTTCTTTCTGTCCAAATATATGCAAATCACGTCGAAAAAAGAATATATTTCCGCCTTTACTTTCACTTTCGCTTTCGTGTTACGCGATTCCAATTGGATGAATACTGCTCGCTAACAAATTCTGATTGGCTGTTAAGTCTTTAGCTTCGGGATTCTGATTGGATCATTTCCCGCGTCACGGTTGAATTTTTATTGGTTGAAAGTTTCTGAGGGTGAATTCTGATTGGATGAATACCTGAAAAGTAAACAATAGTATGTAAGTATTTTGCTTATCAAAACCTAAAGATTTCCAGGGGGTTTTATTTACTTTGCATGACGATAATTAAGCCTACAAAACACCGAGAAAAAAACCCAACATAGAACAGGTGTATTTTGTAATGTAGAATATGATACAGTAGCGTGAATCTTTTTGAAATTCTATGTCAGGATTTTTTCTCAATGCCCCGTAACTATACCCGGGGTACCCGTTGCTAAGACCTTATGTTAAAAACGAAAGCGATTACGGCAAAAAGCAGCGATTTTCGTAATATCTCAAATATTGACAGTTAGGGGAACCATCCAGGATCCTGCCATTCTATAAAGCTAGCAAAAGCTAAATGACTTTTAAACTTAAGTTTCTTACCATTTTCCATCTAAAACAACCAAAAACATTGCTACTTCCCAAAGCCGGAGACCAAAACAAATTATCTTCCAAGATTATGGCGCACTTTTGGATCTATTGTTAAGGCCATCTAAAATGGTGGACAGAGTTGCGGAAAGACAGAGGCGCCCACTGCTTCGAGGGTGGTAACGCCAAAATGCCCAAAATGATCTTCCAACAGAAGGCAAGTTAGTTGCCGCGCGAGTTACGTCATGCACTCCACCGCAGCAGGCAACGAACGGTGTTTCAGTGAATATCAATAATTATAAGAATATCTTATGTGCTTAACTTCAGTAAACTTTGAATGCTTCATTGAAGATGAAAAAGGTAGAAGATAAAAAATGCGCTGGATAATTTTCATCGTAACAGTTTGGTCGATCATTGCTGAAAGTTTAAAAAAGTTTTTCCGACGCAAAAAAATTTTTCAGCCAATTAAAAGCACAGTGTGCTTATATTTACTATGTTTGCTACATTCTCTAGGCTAAAAAAAAGTGCAAAAAGACACAAACGTCATTTTTTAATGAGTGTTGTTATGATTTTTTTGATTGCGGCCACGTACAGGCAGCCTAGACTAATGTTAAATTTCGTTTCCGCGCAAATTCGTCACATTTTGTCTCGATAACCTCATAACTACGGAACTTATCCTTAGAGGCAATCGAGCAAGAACAATAGAAAAAATCTTTATTTGGCTCTGTAGAAAAATTGCAAAATAGAAACTCGCTTAAATTCACAATACTGATTCTTTACCCCAAAACAAAACTTTTCTATTTTGTAAATCTTTCTTACACTTCCCCATACGTAAAATATAGAGTACTTTCGTTTTCCCCCCTAACTTACGAGGGAAAAAAGTTAAGACCGCGTGTTGTCCTCGCGGACTTTCCCAGCGTAATTTATTTGTGTGATGTCATAATGTTATTGTTCTCTTTCTCAGATTATTACTGACGGCATTTCAATCGCTTACGGGATTGGGCAATGGTTGACAATAGATCGTGACGTAAACAATCCAATGACGCGCGACGAATGAAAGTTCATTTTGGGTGGCTTGATAAAACTCGTAATTTCTTTATTTCTCTAGTGTATTTTGTTTTTTTCGTTTTGGAAGAAGAACTATATGGTAGAAAATAGGGTTTTATACTAGTATTTTTAACTTTGAGATATTTTAAATGCCTATTTTGAAGAAAATTTCGTAAGTGGGCGGAAAATGAAAACGCCTTTATTTTGAACGCCCGACTGCCAAAAATTTCGGGATTCTTGGACTTCGTTTGAGACGGGGGTTAGACATGAAAACAAAGAACTAAGTAGAATCGACTTTTTCAAACTTAAAATACAATGTTAAATATTTTTGTAATCAAAAATTATATTTAACAATTATATTGAAAAGTAATAATTCGTTATATAAGGAAAGATAACTTGTGCGGAAAAGAAAGTCTTCATTTATTGAACCCCGGATTTTTCACGGGAAATCGAAAGTAATTTCATTTGGCTTGTGATGTTTGAGAGCTTGGATGTTGGGAAGCTGCAAGGATAAAGGTAAACAAATTATAGTCTTTTTTCTGAAAGAAAATTTAACATTAGTCTAGGCTGACAGGAACTCGCCAAATGTTCCTAACTGATTGATACTTGACTGTACTGAGTCTGGTCTGCAGTTTGTACAATTATAAATAGCCGCCAGAAGCGCTATTCTGGCATGAATCCGTGGCACAGTGGATAAGGCATTGGGTTGCAAAATAACTTTGCATTTATTAGGTTCGATTCCCACCGGTGGCGATCTGTCGGTAAGTCATTCAGTAAGTTAGAAAACATAGAAAATAACTCACAAAGAACCAGAGAGTCAGAAAAACTACGAACAAGAGACTGGAAAGTACGATGAAATAATAGATTTGTCTTTCGTCTTTGTGAAGAAGCCACGACCCATCAACACATGCAAATGAGGCTATTTATGGTTTTTCGAAGTTTGAAAAAGAATGAAAAGATATTTTATTTTGGTTTTTGGGTCATCATCGGAATCACAGAAACGTGATCTTTCACGTGATCTTATTTTCATATTGTGCAAATAGTGTGCTCTGAAGTAAATTGGTGAAACATACAGAATTCTCCTTGTTTAGATAAAGTTCTATTAAATAAGAGACTGAAAATCTCCTAAATAAGGTAATCCTCTAACTTGGGTATTCTGACCCGCACCATTATCTGGTCTGGTGTAGTAGATAGTATCTCCATCTGACTATAAACCAAAGCGAGAAAAACTTAAGAAAAATTCCTTATTAACTACACAAATATTTATTCAGGAAAAACACTAACCATTTCCACCAAGCTTGAAAAAAAAGACCAAAAATATTTTCGAGCGAATCAATTTTTTTTGTTTGTTCCTGCAGCTAATGGTACCATTTTTATGGTCAGATGACTGAAAAAAGATTACATCATAAGTAAATTCTTACCTAAAAAGAGATAACTCCCACTAGTAGTAAATATCGGTTCGAAAAATGCTTTCAAGAAAGAGACAAATTTCTCTAAAGGAACACGCCGCGGTCAGTAGCTTATGTAATGGAAGCTTCGGAAAAATTTCTCAAAAAACTGGCTCCAAAATTCCAGCATGTTTTCCATTCGTTCCATGTGCTCCTGCGAATTCGTCAGTTCCTGGCAGGTTTGTCTGCTCTTCAATTTTTTATCAGCCAAATAGAAAGGTATATAGTCTTTCTCCTTACAACACTTTCTTACATTCTGGATATAATCGAAAATATTATTAATACCGTCAACTGCTTGGGACGATTTAGTTTCTGAACAGTCTAAACTTAACTCCTGTATCAGGATTATAAACTAGGCTAGTTTTACCTCTTTTATTTTTTCCTTTACAACAATACAATACTGACAAGTTGACACACCACATGTGTACATGTACATTGACAAGTAATCCCTGAGAGAAGTTTTTATAGAAACCTACCTGCAACAAAAACGAAAGTGGTTTCTTCTACACTGATGCTTCCCAGCAGGCGTACCCAATCGATGAAATCGATACGGGAAATCAATCGATATTAATCGATAATAATCGATAGTGATCAATAACTAACAGTGTAGACCTAAAGCTCCAAAACAGCATCTAATAACATGAAAACCAGAATATGATTCTTCAATGGGAATCAAAACTATAAAGTGCACTTACAAACATCAATTTGTTAGATCTAACAAAATTAATAACCACACTGTCATCATTGACAATAAAACAAACAATTTTCAGTCAAGAGCCTTGTAAACATTCCAACAACTTCCATCGAAATGATCTATCACAGCTCAGTCTACCATTTTTAGCGCGGTCCGAGGATTGAGCCAAGAACGCTCCGCGAACTCCTGCGCGGATGAAAAACTTCAATCTGTCAATCATTTTCTCAAGCGAAGAGTAGGCGAAGCGATTCTAGCTTCACGATAGTGCCGCGGGTCATCAATGGATAGCATTCAATTATCATTATCCCTTTATTTTCATTCCTAGAACTTTTGCAAAAAAAGGAAAAATAGAAAAGTTGTATTTTTTACTGCTCTATTCACATACTGAATTTGAAAGATCTTCTATGTGGCGTTTTTTTGCAAACTTCAAAAAACTGATTTTTGTCCTGCCTTTGCGGGACTTTGGCTTAAGTGTTTGAGTGCAGCATAGGGTACAAAGTCCAAACATGCGTTTCCCGTAATTTTTGTGTGAAGAGTTAGGTCTATACTGACTAATCGATAAACAATCGATAGCCAATCGATACTAAGACTTTACGTTCTTATCGATTGGATTCGATTGTATCGATTGCTATCGATTAATCGCTGATTGCTTTCGATTGTTATCGATTAATATCGATTTCTTTATATTCGCTAAAAACGCAACCCTACCATGGTTTTTCTAATTTAACGTGTGGCAATAAATAATTATTTTTGACGCTACGCACGTGTGAAAAACTAGAGAACAATTAATTACGATATTCAAGTGTTTTAAGGGGGGGTTTCAGGGGGTACCCAATTCCGCAATTCCGCCAAATTTTTCTCAAATTTCCGTCAAACCGTCTTAAATTGAACCAAAATTGTGTCACTGAAAATTCCTTAGAAATTCAATATTTTTGTTGAAAATTCCGCAAATTTTGAATATCTTTTACTAATTCCAAAATTCCGCAAATTGTTTTGCTAAATTCCGTTTTTCCGCACTAAAATTGTCTATTTTCTGTCTCCGTCAGAGAACCCAATTTCCGTAATTCCGTCTAAATTTTCGCCAAATTCCGCCACTCCGTCCGAAAAAAGGGCCGATTCCGCTCCTCCGCCAACCATGAAACCTTTTAAGTACGCGTTAAAGGCTTGTGTAATATATATTACATATAGATCGTATTTTAATGTATTAACAAGCATTAGCTGATTTGGAGGAGCTAGAGGAGGATGACGAAGATCCCTTTAATTTGTGTTTTTGAAAGAAAGAAGTTTATCAAAAATAAAACTTTCCTGTCTAATTTTTCTTGTCCAAGGCTTGATCACGCGTAATAATTAGAGTGAAATTAATTATGCAGAATTTTGGCTACGCGTTAATAATTAGAGTAAGATTAATTACGATTTTTCGCCAAAAACAGGGTACGCGTTAAATTAAAATTAGAAAAACCACGGTACATGGTTTTTGGCCATTCCTATTCCCCTGTGCATTAATCCGATTAATACAGTGATTTGTTTGTGTGATTCTATCCAAGCCCTGGTCACCAAGAGGGTTAGAATTGCGGGAAATTCGGCCATCGAGATAGTTATTCGGTCGGTGGATAGTCGTCCACCGACAGGTGGAAAATTGGTCGTCAGAATAGTCATTCGGCCGTCAAAATACTTTATTGCATGAAAATTTCACGGTTTCGCGGTCGAGTTCAGAAAACCGCGAAATTAAAATGCCGCGAAAAACGATTTTGGAGCTCAACCGTGAAATTAAAATGCCGGGAAATGTGATTTTTTGGGTCAACTGAAAAAAAATCCTAAAAGTAGAGTCCTTTTTGCAAAAAAATGCAATAATCAAGACAAAATTCTCTTGGACCGCGAAATTAAGACATACACTCTGGTACACAGAGTAGCGATCATACATACAGAAAATTAGCACAATCGATCACAATCGATCTTAATCGATAACAATCGAATTCAATGGATGGCTAATCGATAATAATCGAATTTAATCGATGAAAATCGATACCAATCGATAATAAAATTTTACGTTCCTATCGATTGGCCATCGATTAGTAATCGATCGATCATCGATTACGAACGACTTTTATCGATTGACATCGATTAAATCGACAATCAATGTTATCGATTGGGTACGCCTGGTTCCCAGCGCTTCTTCACAGCTGTTTATCAAATTTCCACCAATGTGGCTGCCGCATTTCAAACGGCCCTTTTTTGGCACCAATGGCCTTTCAGTGCCTTGCATGACGGGTGGTGGGTGGCTGTAAAATCCCACCCTTCATATATTTGTTTCATATTATTTGTTTTCTGTGATGCGTGGCTTATGTTTTATCTCATCTTCAATTTTACTGCAGAAAGCAGGAATTTGATATGATGCGAGAGTTAGATTGTCAACAAAGTGCTGTGAAAAATCATTGAATAAAAGAAGAACTTAAAATATTTTCATTTGAAGAATATGTGCGAAAAAGTGAAACATAAAAAAGTTTCATTTTTCATTGCATTAATCGAAATGGGGGATTTGGAAAATTCTCTATGTTTAGTTTTTAGCACAAACCCCTGTAACTATGGGCGAGCTAAGATGTTGGCTTGAAATAAAAAATAAAACCACTCAGGGTCCGAATTATGAATTTTAGGAGCTTCGCAATTATTCTGAGCGAAGCCAGGTAAATCAAACGAGCGCCGCAGGTAAAATTTTTTTCACTGTTTGCGAAGCATTTTTAGTATTTTGTGATGTTGTTTGGAAGAAAATGCGAAAATATCTTCAATGCATTTCTCTAGAAGAGCGAAGTGAGACTGTTGTGCAAGATTGTAGACAAAGCGAAGTAGCGAGTTCACAAAGCAATAGATAAATGAATGAATGAATCTGCGAGGTAGAGAGTACCGTGGGTGGTACTAAATCCGACAGCCCTGCCTAAATCCGACACCCCAAATAACTGTTATGAAAAAAAATTCTATGTTTACAAACATTACCTCTCCAAGTTGAACAATAAACTATTGCAAGAACTCTTGAAACAAAACATCTAACAATATGACTATAATGTCAAGATGTCAATTAATGAGATCAAAAACGTGTGAGTTGTAAAAATAATTATATACCTCTCTATTACTCTGAATCCGTTGCTTGTGTTTAACGTTAACAATTCGGACAATTTTGTATAAAAGCAATTATTGTTATTTGGGTTCAATTGGTTCAGTGTATCAAATTTCTCAGTTTAGTTGACACTTTGGTATCTTCGTTGCATCACAGCGAAAGGTTTGTTTTTATTTTAGTTTGTATCTTTGAAAGACCCCATCAGATTTAGGCAGGGCTGTCGGATTTAGGACCACTCACGGTATATAAAGCAATGGATAAACGAACGAATAAAGTAAAAAATACGAGTTGATAAAGCAATAGAGTAAATAAACCAGCTGCGCTGGAAGCTCCGGCTTAAGAGATTAAAAGATGTGAAAGATGAGTTTGCTGAGTTAGTTGTGTTAGAACGTTGCCCACAAACTAGTAATCAGAACAGATCAGAAAGCAAAGTAATAATTCTATTGCAGAGCGAGTATGAGAAATAATCTTAACGAATAAATAAACCAGCTGGAAGTTTAGCTCTTCTAAGTGATTACACATGTACTTTCTTGCCTCAAGAACCAACCCCACCCCTCGCCCACTCATCCTCCACTAAAAAATTGGAGCTAAAGGAGATAAACATTTAGAAGTCAATATTTCCAAGTTCTTATAAATTTATTTTTTTCTAAACTTGCCAATAGCGAAGCTATGATGCGCCGTTGATTTGATTGTCCGGATAAAATTTTGGGGAGAAAAATAGCCTAAATTAGAGGCCACAGCTTTTAGCTAAGCGTTATTTTTTCTGTTGGGATAATACTTGGTGGAGGAGAGTAGGACAATCCAAATAAAATGGTACAATAGTGTGTATGTAATAATAGTGATATTTGGAAAAAAACCTGTTTCGGGTTTGAAAAATCTTCAAAGGAACGGTCGCCCCAACCAATGAAATTATGACAAAGTTCCAAAAAATATCATTTTCAGTTATAAACTGTGAAAATTTCTCGATCTTGTTAAATTTACACAGGAATTGTGTTTAGTATCCTTTACTGAATTCTCATAGTGATATAATTTTAAAAAAATGTTGTCGGGTTTGAAAAAAAAAGGAACGGTCGCCAGCTGCCGACTTACGACCAAAAGTCCAAAAACGATCATTTTCCGCCTGTGAAAATTCTCCAATCTGTTCAAATTTACACAGGAATGTGTTTCAGTATCCTTTACTGAATTCTCATAGTGATATGTTTGTAAAAAATCTGTGTTGGGTTTGAAAAATCAAAAGGAACGGTCGCCAGCCGCGATGAAATTACGACAAAGTCCAAATACAATCATTTTCAGCCATAACACTTCAAATTTCTCCAATCTTGTTCAAATTCACACAGGAATTGTGTTTTAGTATCCTTTACTGAATTCTCATAGTGATATGTTTGTAAAAAATCTGTGTCGGGTTTGAAAAATCAAAAGGAACGGGTCGCCAGTCAACAATAATGATGAATACACAAAACAGTATGGCGCGCCAAAAGGCTTTTTAATACTAACTTTTTTTTATAATACCAACTTTTTTTTATAATACCAACTTTTTTTTATAATATCAACTTTTTTTTATAATATCAACTTTTTTTTTATAATACCAACTTTTTTTTAATAGTACCAACTTTTTTTTAGTTTATAACACCAATTTTTGTCTCGCTTACTATGCGTGTATAATCGATCAAGTGTAGAAAGAGTCTTAGCGTGATTACAGCTAGCCTGGAGACCACTTAAGGTTTTTTGATAGACTGGATGATGCCATTTTACAGTCGCAAAGCGTAATGGGTAATCAGGGCCACTGCGCGCTGATAACGACTTATTATTGGTCCAAAGTTTTGAAAAAATTTAAAGATTTTTGCGTCTAGCCAACCGGAAGTCGTTACTAGAGCGCAACCAGTCCTGATTACCCATGATTCATTTCGAGTGTGAAATGGCCTATTTGTTGCCAACCAAAATCCATCAACCGATCCAGCCAGACCCTTTTCAGCAGAAATTCAAAGTTTCCATGGAGACGACAAAAAGTTGCGCTTGAAATCGAAAGTGCCTTCTCGTCTACTTTACTCAACTCAGCGTTACCCTTTACCCAAGCCAACAGCCAAGTCAAGGACAAGTCATGACATTGCCCTCATGTAGATTTTCCAGTGAAGAGCTGTAAAGGCCCGTCCATGGTGAAAAAAGAAAATGGACTAAAAAAAAAAAGTTATAAAAAAAGTTGATTTATAAAAAAAGTGCTATAAAAAAAAGTTGATATTATAACAAAAAATCTATTTAAAAAAAAAATCTGATATAAAAAAGTTGTTTTATTATAATAAAAGTTGGTATATAAAAAAAAGTTGTATACTATAAAAATGAAAGTGGTATTATAAAAGTGAAAGTTTAGATTATTATTTGATAAAAAAAGTTAGTATTAAAAAGCCTTTTGGCGCGCCATAAAACAGGATCATTTTACATCATTCAGCTTGGCAAAACCCGTGTGTTTTCATTATGTAAACGAAAGTACTTACACATAGTTGTGACGTCGAGAAAGTCAAAACGGTAGAGAACATCGTAAATTCCTTGTCAATTAAGTAGTATAAAAAACGAATCAATCGTAGCCGGCATAACAGGTTTCGTTTTCCCAAAGGAGAATTAAAAACGGCACATTACATTTAATGCGTGAGTGACTTTTTAAGCTATAAAAGTTGAATACCAGGCGGCTGTTTTCGAAAAACTTAATGTCAAAATGACTTATGGAATGAATTTGGCATACATTTGCATCTATTTTAGATAGACTATTTTTGGCAGTCAGGCAAATCCTTAATGGGTTACCCCCCGGGGGAGGATACTAGGGTTGCGATCTGGCGAGGGGGGGGGGTGCCGCCCGATATTCGACCCTCAAACCCTTAACGGGACTAAAAAGGAGAAAACAAAGGAAAATTTTGTGAATTTTCCGACCCTTACCGGGACTTTACCCAAAAAAGGTACCTTTAAGGGTGGCACATATCCCAAGGGGTTTTCCCGACCCTGTGCAAATGAGCTAGAACGTGTCAGGCAAATACGCCAATTTCAAATTTAAAGTGAAAACGGAGGGAATGAAGATGAACGAGGCTTTCATTTTTTTTACAAGATTTTCATTCTTTAAAGTAATCAAAGTCTTGATTTAATAAGGATTGTGCCCATTGAAAGAAATTCCCCCATTAAATCTTTTTTATATCATAGAAACTATTCAGTGATACCTAACAATCCTAATACACCCCTGCATCAAATTCATATCCGTCTTCTCTTCCCAAAGATTGACTTACTTGCTTCACTGCTAACAAAAGCGACTGACAATCCGTTGATTTCAATACTTTGAAAGTTCAAGTT
>NW_027103834.1:144338-149375 GCF_902728285.1 Clytia hemisphaerica | reverse complement strand
CGAAATAAACTCATTTCAATTACACTTGGAGGTTTCTGGGGAATTCGTAAATAGTAAACTGCATACTGATACAGTCTGCTAGACATTAATATGGTAATATTTGCTCTTCATCTTTGATTTTTTTCTACAGTGATTAGATTGACACATGCGCGATAAAATTTCTATTATTTGTCTTCAGAGGTTACTATTTTCTTTGAAAACTTAACATCTGATACTCAGGGTACAAAATCTAGCTATCCAAGACCTGATTTAGCTATCCAAGACCTTCCTGTTTTGCTGCGCGGAAGCATTTAGCCATCCAAGACCTGATTTAACGATCAAAGACCTTTAAGACTTAGAAATCTATCATATTTTAGCTATCCAAGACCTTCAACTCAATTTGCGTCGAAAATTCTCTCCAAATTGGCTGTTAATCAGGAATGAGAAACACACACGCGTCTCATCAACACATTTGCAGCTTGATTCTTTTATATTGCGATTTCCGTTGTTTACTTTTACAAGATTTTTTTGTGAAAAACTAAAAATAAGCTCTCAAAAATTGAATTTTATAGTAATGTTATGTTGATGCAAAAAACTTAGCATTCGTTCCGTTTCGTCCTCCGAAAAGATCCACCGCCTATTTTGCATACAAGAAGTTGAAATCCCTTCTTCTTGGACACTTTTGACCTGTCTGCCTTATCTTTATGGATTAATTGCAGGTCGTCCTCTGATTTGTGGCGCAAATTTCTCATAAACTCACTGTACGCTTGAGAAGCTGTCAATCCAGACATAAAAAGGTTATTGATTTCTATCTTTACGTCCTCGGTTAGCGTCCTGAAACGAAGTGCTTTAAGTGAATTGATTGCGTGGTTGTGGCTATTCTCAATGGACACTGCAAGGGAAGTCGCTCACATGCTTTTTCAAAACTTTAAAAGTGATTTGAAACCTGCGGTTTGTGTTTTGAAACAGTTTAAAAGGGTTCTGCGATCGAACATTTTCAATTTATCTCGTTCTTTATTCATAGCGTGTATCATGACACCGATAAGTTGCCTTGATATTATAGATACTTCTTGGTTTCTCTTTCTTTTTGGACCTAACACGGAGGTCCTTTATAATTAACTGACGTTCGTTCGTTCGTTTGTTCTCGGGATTTTCAGGGAAAAAGAGCATTTCTCGAGATTTGCTTGGTATTTGTTTCTTATTTTTTGCATAGTGATATAAAATGGTAATATTTAATTTCTGATGGAGCCCGATTTTCGAAAAAATATTTTTTTGGGCATGCAAATTTCGCTCAAAAAGTGCCTAACATTGGTTTTTTGGACTTTGGGGGAAATCACCTTTTGTCGTCAATAGGGAAATCACGCTAAAATATATTTAACCCCAGTATCTACGACTTTTAAGTCATACGAGTTTAACTATACTTCACAGGTCGATATTAATTTGAGCTGTGATACGTATATGTAATCACATGATAACGAGTGCAATTCGAATATAATTGCAAGAGTGATTTTCTTGTTATTAATTTTCCGAGTCCGAAAGGACAAGGAAAATTCGAAACAAAAAAATCACGAGTGCAATTTTCGAATTGTACGAGTTATTATGTGATTACGAGCTAATCGCACAATGGCTTTCACTGCTTTTTCCCAGTTAGGAAAGTAAATTACAGAGATTACACTGAGAGTTTTATATTTTTCTCTTCTAATTACGTCTTTTTTTTATTGTTGTTTATTGATTTTCTTTCTCACAAAATAAATTTCGAATGCAATTAAAACATTCGATGCAAAAAAAAATAGAAAAAAACATTAAAATCAATTTTGTAAACATTTGCGTGGCATTGGAGAGTGTGATTAACGATTAATTGCTCTCTACAGGATGCAATTAACGATTAATTGCTCTCTTTGACGGCGTGCTAAATAAGAAAAAATAACCCATCGTGCGATTATCACGGTAATCTATTCAAGCTGCTCACTACAATTTTTTACTCTCTTGCTATTTGTCCTATTTTTATCTGATCCTCATCATCAGGTAGGCCCATTCAGCATGTTACTTGTACTTTCTAAATTTCGTTTGTTTCTCTTATGTAAAAATCAACAAATTTTGTCACGTCATCTTCCGAAGCAATACTAGTGTTAAACTTTATCTCAAAACTTTCGTCAAACTTTTCAAACAGCTCCAAAGCAGAATTTTCATGAAAATATTCAGATAAAAATGCTTTACAACTTTGTGCACAAAAAAAATTAGTTAGTATGAGTATGACGGCCAATTTAGAGAGAATTTTCAACGCAAATTGAGTTGAAGGTCTTGGATAGCTAAAACATGATACAATCGTGGTCAAAACTGATGTCCAATAACTTATTTCTACCGACAAGTCCCCCCTCTCCCCACAAAATCAAAGTTGGAGTTGAATTTTTGCACCTTCACAAGACTCAACATCAACACTGATATTGGGGGGAGGGGGGTGGACAAACAGTTCTGTCCAGGATTGTAGATTTCTAAGTCTTACAGGTCTTTGATCGTTAAATCAGGTCTTGGCTAAATGCTTCCGCGCGGCAAAACAGGTAGGTCTTGGATATCTAAATCAGGTCTTGGATAGCTAGATTTTGCGTTAAAAAAGTTTTGGAGGTTCTTGGCTCGCTATTGCAGGTCTTTGATCGCTTACGGAAAAAAAAATTGCCTCCCCGCCTCCGCCCCTCACCCCGCCCCTTGTACTTTAAGCTCAGCGTCGGTACAAAGCTAGACTGACCCATACTGAGAAACAAACAAAAATTCTCAGAAGGAAGTGCAGTTGATGTGAAATTGAACATATACCTACCAACCATCTGACCTCTCTGCAGCCATAAGAACCAAAAGAAGTCAAAAGGAGTGATTCGAAATTAAAACAGGTACCTTAAAGGAAGAAATTTTGGCGGAAAGAAAATTTGGCGGATTTGGCCAGAATCCGCCAAATTAAGTTCCCGCCAAAATTTCTTTTTTCCGCCATCAGCCAAGTTAAACTTTTTGAAAATATGATCTCTTTTAAGGTGTTTTTGGATTTTTTTTGCTGTTTTTACGCCATTTTAAGGATAAAATTTTCAGCAAACGCCAAATTAAATTCCCGCCAAATTTAGTTTTTTCGTCCATCCGCCAAATTAAATTCCATCTAAAAAACTTTTTCGGCCATCCGCCAAATTAAATTCCCGCCAAAATTTCTTCCTTTAAGGTAGCTATAGTTTACTCTTTATTCCTGTATCGTGAGCAACCAAAGCAAAGCCAGTAGTGGAAGTATATACTTCGATTTGCGATACGTCTTTATGTTGTCACACAAAACAAAAGAAAATAGCAAAAGAACAAAGGAATTACCCATAGCTACCATTTCGCAACCATGGGGAGTCGTGATTTTACAGAAATGGGAATCCTCATATCGAATGAAGCATTTTCTGAAAATTTCTTTCTTCCCCAAAAAATGCGAAAACGTTTTCTTAATTGTCTTTTTAATCTGCCATGAAGTGTTATAAAATTCCTTATTGAATGACGGTGACGTAGAAACAAGAAACTGTGAACATCGATTACAAAACCTACGTCACAACCACGGACAGTTAGTCACACTAGGAAATCAAGCTTTCAGAAAAAACAACATCAGTCATCTACAGGATATAATTGCAACAACAAGGATGAGAGTTACCTGAATCAAGTTTAAGTTCCCAAGACAATTAATTAAAACTTGAATACTTAAAATGAGACAAAGTGACTGATTGCAAACGTGCAACTAGCCAGAATATCAACCAACCAAATTTTGTCATTCAATCCCGAGACAGCGCTTCGATTTTTAAGGCCTTGTTCATACCCTAAAGTAAAAATAATTCCGCACATAAATGTGTCATAGACCTTTTTTCAAAGAGGCCACCCTGTTGAATAATTATGTAGTCCAGCAGAAAAACAATGATACACCCATGCATAATTATTACAATATGCATGAAACAGTAATTATGCATTGCTGTATCATTGTTTGTATGGCTGGACTACATAATTATTCAACAGGGTTGCCTCTTTGAAAAAAGGTCTATTGTTTGAGGTCCGGCAAAATTTCCGGGAAGTAGCCTATCCGACAGTGCGCGGATCTAGGTGGGTTCCATCTCCCCCGTAGATCTTTTTCTTGGGAAGTATTGATCTTGAAATTAGTTTTCAAGGTTGGCTTGGCTCAAATCTTTTCATCTATGGCTCAAATTTTAGGCAATTTCTCATAGTTTTTGAAAATGTTAATTTCATTAAAAAGCGCCGGGTTATTTTTTCATGAATTCCTTTAGAAGTTTTGAGGCGCATTTGTTTGCTTGCAAGTCAAGTAAACGATATAGCGCTTTCGCAGCATTAATCTTTGATACGTATTTCAGCGGGATGCTAGTGTGATTAACTGACATGTTCTCACTTGTTTGGTTTCCATAATAAAAAGAAAGTTTGTGAACTTTGAACATGCTTTATATGGAGGTATATATTTCCACTAACTGAAAGCGTCACTACTAATGTTTTTTATTTATCTACCGGGTGTGCCACAAAAAAGTTTCCCTCTTTAAAACTAATTTTTTAGAAGTCTAAAAATTTTAAAAGAACCATTCCTATTTCACTGGAAAGAAGAAAGATAAAATTAAATTTTGATGTGTCATTTATTAAATTTGATTCATTAGATCAATAGTTATGCTCAATTAAATAAAAAAGCTACTTTCTGAAAGTGCTCAAAAACATCGACCTATCAAATTTTTAAAAGGACGGGCTTACAAAAATAAAAAATATTACTAATCCATACTTTAACTTTGTGACTAAGCATGAAGCATGCTAAATAACTAATTAAAAAAGTGTTCAAATTTCTAGAAAAACTTCACTGAATGGATTGGAGAATAAAGAATAATGGTTGCTATAGAATTTGAAGATGTGTTCGGACCTTGTGTGGTCACTGCCCTTAGTGCCTATCAAATGGGTAAGCAATGTAATATTTCAGTTGGGAGATATAATTTTTTACTGGATGAAATCAAACACAATCTTATAAGGATGATTTCATAGATGACTGAAAATTTATTTTATATTTTT
>NW_027103834.1:135923-140076 GCF_902728285.1 Clytia hemisphaerica | reverse complement strand
CCTACCGGGAGGTCCTTTAATTTGACCGTTGTCCGTTCGCTGTTACAAGCTTTTCTCGGGATTGGCTCATAGTTTTTTTTTATTTTTTGCAAAATGATACAAAATGGCAATGCCGAAAAGTGACGGAGCCCGATTTTGAAAAAAAAATTTTTGGGGGGCAAATTTGGCCAAAAAACTACCTAAAAAAAGGTTTTTTTGGACTTTGTGCAAAATGCTTCTATTTTTCCTGATTTTGGCAAAAGATAGAGTGCAAGGTACCCTAAAATGTGGCTGAAGTAATTTTTTCTCGGAAAATTTTTTTTTCGTCGTCAAATACGGATTTCGCAAATTGGGGCAAAACTACCTAAAAAAAGGTTTTTGGACTTGGTGCAAAATTGCTTCATTAGTTTTTCCTGATTTTTGGCAGAAAGATGAGTGCAAGGTACCCTAAAAGTGGCTGAAGTAATTTTTTCGGAAATTTTTTTTCCGTTCAAATACGGATTTTCGCTTTTTTTGGGGAATTCCTTTTACCATTTTCCTGTTAGCAGCTTTTCTCGGGATTGGCTCATTAGTTTTTTTTAATTTTTTTGCACAATGATACAAAATAGCAATGCCTGAAAAGTGACGGAGCCCGATTTTTGAAAAAAAATTTTGGGGGGCAAATTTGGGCCAAAAACTACCTAAAAATAAGGTTTTTTGGACTTTGTGCAAAATTGCTTCATCAGTTTTTCCTGATTTTTGGCAGAAAGATAGAGTGTAAGGCACCCTAAAATGTGGCTGAAGTAATTTTTCTCGGAAAATTTTTTTTCGTCGTCAAATACGGATTTTCGCTTTTTTGGGGAAATTCCCTTTTACCATTTTCCTGTTAGCAGCTTTTCTCGGGATTGGCTCATTAGTTATTTTTTATTTTTTGCACAATGATACAAAATAGCAATGCCTGAAAAGTGACGGAGCCCGATTTTGAAAAAAAAATTTGGGGTAAATTTGGGCCAAAAACTACCTAAAAATAAGGTTTTTTGGACTTGGTGCAAAATTGCTTCATTAGTTTTTCCTGATTTTTGTCAGAAAGATAGAGTGCTAGGTACCTTAAGAGCAGATGCAGCTAAGAATCAGAAGAGCTCAATATAAAGTGGGATCATGGGGGTCTTCAAATCTTCCTGAAATTTTGACACAAGGTCACATATCTTGGGTGGATCACACACAAAAAATTTCAGCTCTCTAGCAACATCGATTGGTAAGTTATGCCCAATTTACGAAAATGTAATTTACAGACCAGTAATTTACTGACCAGAATCTAAAACTTTAATAACTAGGCCAATTTTGATCTGATTAAGCTGAAATTTTGGACACTGGTAGATTTTGGTGCTATCTTTCAGTTTTTAATGAAAAATTTTTTTTCGGGTCAACAGGAATTCTGCCATTTTGATTTTTCAATTTTCCAAAAAATCTTTACCGGATGACTCTAGGCTTGATTTCCCAAAAAAAGGGGTTATCAAATTTTCAACTTTTGTACCTTTTCGGAAAGCTCTAAGGCTGTACTTTCAGGATATAAAAAAATTTCCACGGAGATATTTTGTCAAATTGAGAAAATGACCGCCCAAGTTCAGCTTTTCACTGATTTTCATTTTTCCCTCGTTTTCAGGCCCCCGTATTTCAGAGTGAGAGGTCAAATAAAGATTGGAAATCCAATATTTGGATTCAGATTTTTTAGTTGTTTCAGGTTATAAGTACTTTAAAGCAATATCTGAAGAGCTATCAGGCTTAGAAAGTACAGGTAAAAACATGCGATTTAGGCAGATTTTAGGTTTTTTGCAGTTTCCCACCCCCTAAAGCCCCTTCTGGGTGAGAAAGGAGTGTCTGTAAGCTGCACCTTTTGGTCCATAGTTGATGTACTCCATACATAATAGCACAATATACTGAAAGGAACTTTCTCAGATAGCTCTACTTCAAGCAAAATCAAGCTAAAGTTTAAGAAATAATGGTAGATGACCACCTTTTACCAGATTACCAGATTTTAATGGTCTAAGTAGGGTTTTGGTGTCCCTCTATATTGATTTTGATAAAAACTGGTGATATTTTTTCTTAGTTTTCTCAGAGATACTTGGGCTGTTGGATAGAAACATCTGAAAGAAAGTTCTCAAACTCTATGAAAGAGGCAAAAGTTTATTGGGAATTATGGATTAAGTCAAAATTATAATAAACAATGCCCATAGAGCTTTCAAACCACTTCCATTGTTAACTTTAAGTTGAAGGATTATTGAGAAAAGCCTGGCAATTGGTTCTCTCATTAAAACTCTTCTGATGAACCTGAGAAAACCTGGCAATGATATCATCAGCTCTTTTCAAAATCAATATAGAGGGACACCAAAACCCTACTTAGACCATTAAATGTATTAAAATCTGGTATCTGTAAAGGTGTATCTACCGTTTTTCTCAAAACTTTAGCTTGATTTTTGAAGTAGAGCAGCTGAGAGTTTCTTTCGCATATTTTTTATTGTATGGAGTACATCAACTATGACCAAAAGGGGCACTTACAGACATCCTTCTCACCAAAGGGCCTTTAGGGGGTGGGAACTGCGAAACAAAAATCTGCCTAAATCAATGTTTTACCTGTACTTTTAAGCCTGAGAGCTTCAATTTGTTAAAGTACTCATAACCATAATTCTGAAACAACTAAAAAATCTGAATCCAAATATTGGATTTCCAATCTTTATTTGACCTCTCACTCTGAAATATGGGGGCCTGGAAACGAGGGAAAAATGAAAATCAGTGAAAAGCTGAACTTGGGCGGTCATTTTCTCAATTTGACAAAATATCTCCATGGAAATTTTTTTATATCCTGAAAGTACAGCCTTAGAGCTTTCCGAAAAGGTACAAAAGTTGAAAATATAGAGGGACACCAAAACCCTACTTAGACCATTAAATGTATTAAAATCTGGTAATCTGGTAAAAGGTGGTAATCTACCGTTATTTCTCAAACTTTAGCTTGATTTTGCTTGAAGTAGAGCTATCTGAGAAAGTTTCTTTCAGCATATTGTGTTAGTATGTATGGAGTACATCAACTATGGACCAAAAGGTGCAGCTTACAGAAACTCCTTTCTCACCCAGAAGGAGCTTTAGGGGGTGGGAAACTGCGACAAACCTAAAATCTGCCTAAATCGCATGTTTTTACCTGTACTTTCTAAGCCTGATAGCTCTTCAGATATTGCTTTAAAGTACTTATAACCATACATATCCTGAAACAACTAAAAAATTGAATCCAAATATGATTTCCAATTTATTTGACCTCTCACTCTGAAATACGGGGGCCTGGAAACGAGGGAAAAATAAAAATCAGTGAAAAGCTGAACTTGGGCGGTCATTTTCTCAATTTGAAAAAATATCTCCATGGAAATTTTTTTATATCCTGAAAGTACAGCCTTAGAGCTTTTCGAAAAGGTACAAAAGTTGAAAATTTGAAGACCCCTTTTTTGGGAAATCAAGCCTAGAGTCATCCGGTAAAGATTTTTTGGAAAATTGAAAAATCAAAATGGCGGAATTCCTGTTGACCCGAAAAAAAAATTTTCATCAGAAACTGAAAGATAGTACCAAAATCTACCAGTGTGCAAAATTTCAGCTTAATCGATCAATTGGCCTAGTTTTAAAGTTTTAAATGGTCAGTAAATTACTGGTCTGTAAATTACATTTTCGTAAATTGGGCATAACTTACCAACCACTGTTGCTAGAGAGCTGAAATTTTTTGTGTGTGATCCACCCAAGATATGTGACCTTGTGTCAAAATTTCAGGAAGATTTGAAGACCCCCATGATCCCACTTTTTCTGATTCTTAGGTGCATCTGCTCTTAAAATGTGGCTGAAGTAATTTTTCCAAGGAAAATTTTTTTTGTCATAAAATTTTCAAAAAAAGACGACCAAGTTACACAATGATAAAAGAAAATAAATCAGACGTTTTTGCATTGTTCTAAAACTTATTGTGTTTGCTCAATACCAATAGTAAAATATGTAGAATTCCTACTTTTATCTGATATTGATCAAGGTAGGTCCATTCAGCATGTTGCTTGTTATTAGTTTAAGATAAAAATGTCACGGTGGAGAGCAATGGTTTGAGTTTTCTGGAAACACTTATTATGAAATCCAAACTTTTCCAAAACGGTTCATTTTTGACTGCAAAAGT